>NC_046172.1:35482624-35561904 GCF_011064425.1 Rattus rattus
AAGTCCAAAGTGGATCAAGGACCTCCACATCAAACCAGATACACTCAAACTATAAGAAGAAAAAACTAGAGAAGCATTTGGGAACTACATGGGCACTGGAGAAAATTTCCTGAACAAAAACACCAATGGCTTATGCTCTAAGATCAAGAATCGACAAATGGGATCTCATAAAAACTGCAAAGCTTCTGTAAGGCAAAGGACACTGTGGTTAGGACAAAGCGGCAACCAACAGGTTGAGAAAAGATCTTTACCAATCCTACAACAGATGAAGAGCCTTATATCCAAAAATATACAAAGAACTCAAGAAGTTAGACCGCAGGGAGACAAATAACCCTATTAAAAAATGGGGTTCAGAGCTAAACAAAGAATTCACAGCTGAGGAATGCCGAATGGCTGAGAAACACCTAAAGAAATGTTCAACATCTTTAGTCATCAGGGAAATGCAAATCAAAACAACCCTGAGATTTCACCTCACACCAGTGAGAATGGCTAAGATCAAAAACTCAGGTGACAGCAAATGCTGGCGAGGATGTGGAGAAAGAGGAACACTCCTCCATTGTTGGTGGGATTGCAGACTGGTACAACCATTCTGGAAATCAGTCTGGAGGTTCCTCAGAAAAATTGGACATTGAACTGCCTGAGGATCCAGCTATACCTCTCTTGGGCATATACCCAAAAGATGCTCAAACATATAAAAAGACACGTGCTCCACTATGTTCATGCATGCCTTATTTATAGTAGCCAGAGCTGGAAAGAACCCAGATGCCCTTCAACAGAGGAATGGATACAGAAAATGTGGTACATCTACACAATGGAATATTACTCAGCTATCAAAAACAACGAGTTTATGAAATTTGTAGGCAAATGGTTGGAACTGGAAAATATCATCCTGAGTGAGCTAACCCAATCACAGAAAGACATACATGGTATGCACTCATTGATAAGTGGCTATTAGCCCAAATGCCTGAATTACCCTAGATGACTAGAACAAATGAAACTCAAGACGGATGATCAAAATGTGAATGCTTCACTCCTTCTTTAAAAGGGGAACAAGAATACCCTTGGCAGGGAAGAGAGAGGCAAAGATTAAAACAGAGACTGAAGGAACATCCATTCAGAGCCTGCCCCACATGTGGCCCATATATATACAGCCACCCAATTAGACAAGATGGATGAAGCAAAGAAGTGCAGACCGACAGGAGCCGGATGTAGATCGCTCCTGAGAGACACAGCCAGAATACAGCAAATACAGAGGCGAATGTCAGCAGCAAACCTCTGAACTGAGAATAGGACCCCCGTTGAAGGAATCAGAGAAAGAACTGGAAGAGCTTGAAGGGGCTCGAGACCCTATATGTACAACAATGCCAAGCAACCAGAGCTTCCAGGGACTAAGCCACTACCTAAAGACTATACATGGACTGACCCTGGACTCTGACCTCATAGGTAGCAATGAATATCCTAGTAAGAGCACCAGTGGAAGGGGAAGCCCTGGGTCCTGCTAAGAATGAACCCCCAGTGAACTAGACTGTGGGGAGGGCAGCAATGGGGGAGGTGGGAGGGGAACACCCATGAAGGAAGGGGGAGGAGAGGGGATGTTTGCCAGGAAGCAGGGAAAGGGAATAACACACAAAATGTATATAAGAAATATTCAAGTTAATAGAAGACAACTTTAGGAGAAATGAGAGAGAGGGGTTAGATGAGAAGAACACCATTCAGACCTGCCCCACACTTATACATGCCACCCAGTTAGACAAGATGGATGAAGCAAAGAAGTACAGACCGACAGGAACCAGATGTAGATCTCTCCTAAGAGACACAGCCAGAATACAGCAAATAAAGAGGTGAATGCCACCAGAAAACCACTGACCTGAGAACGGTACCCCTGTTGAAGGAATCAGAGAAAGGACTGGAAGAGCTTGAAGGGGCTCAAGACCCCATATGAACAACAATGCCAACCAACCAGAGCTTCCAGGGACTAAGCCACTACCCAAAGACTGTACATGGACTGACCCTGGACTCTGACCTCATAGGTAGCAATGAATATCCTAGTAATATCACCAGTAGAAGGGGAAGCCCTTGGGTCTGCTAAGACTGAACCCCCAGTGAATGTGATTGTTGGGGGGAGGGCAGCAATAGGGAGAGGATGGGGAGGGGAACACCAATAAAGAAGGAGAGGGGGAGGAGTTAGGGGGATGTTGGCCCGGAAACCAGGAAAGGGAATAACATTCGAAATGTAAATAAGAAATACTCAAGTTAATAAAAACATTAAAAAAATAAAATAAAATAAAAGAATGTGTTTTACAGCCCCATAACTCCTAAGGAAATAGAAGCAGTCATTAAAGGTCTCCCAACCAAAAAGAGCCCAGGTCCAGACGGGTTTAGTGCAGAATTCTATCAGACCTTCATAGAAGACCTCATACCAATACTATCCAAACTATTCCACAAAATTGAAACACTACCGAATTCCTTCTATGAAGCCACAATTACTCTTATACCTAAACCACACAAAGACCCAACAAAGAAAGAGAGCTTCAGACCAATTTCCCTTATGAATATCGACGCAAAAATACTCAATAAAATTCTGGCAAACCGAATCCAAGAGCACATCAAAACAATCATCTACCATGATCAAGTAGGCTTCATCCCAGGCATGCAATAATGTTCACTAGAGCCAGAATATAAAGAAAAATGTAATGACTGGTAACAAAAAAATGGGGAAATCCCACCATTTCCAACAACATGAAAGAATATGGTCATTATGATAAGTGCAGTAAATCCAACCGTAAAGACTAGTTCTCTACAATCTCACTTATGTAGGAGCAGAGTACACAATGGTAGCCCCAGTGCTGTGGCTGAGTAGTGAGATAAAATGGACGAAGGTTGACCAAAGAGTATAAAGTTTCAATCATGAACTGAGTCATTTCTGTAATCTAAGCACAATAAAGTGACTATGGCTAACACTACATTGTATTGTATACTTGAAATTTGCTAAACTGCTACATTTTAATTAAGTTTTGCATAAAATAAAAATAAGTTAAAATCATATGAAAAAAAAAAAAAGAATAAATAAATGGGATCTCATAAAACTACCGGCTTCTGTAAAATAAAGGACACTGTGGTTTAGGACAAAGCAGCAACAACAGATTGGGAAAAAAGATCTTTTACCAATCCTACAACAGATAGAGGCCTTATATCCAAAATATACAAAGAACTCAAGAAGTTGAACATGGGAGACAAAATAACCCTATTAAAAAATGGGAGGGTTCAGAAACTAAACAAAAGAATTCACAGCTGAGGAATGCCGAATGACGAAAACACCTAAAAAGAAATGTTCAACATCTTTAGTCATAGAAATGCAAATCAAAGCAACCCTGAGATTTCACCTCACACCAGTGAGAATGGCTAAGATCAAAAACTCAGGTGACAGCAAATGCTTCCAGCGAGGATGTGGGAAAAGACACTCCTCCATTTGTTGGTGGGATTGCAGACTGGTACAACCATTCTAAATCAGTCAGGAGGTTCCTCAAAAATTGGACATTAACACTTGCCTGAGGATCCAGCTATATACCTCTCTTGGGCATATACCCTCAAGGTGCCCCAACATATAAAAAAGACACGTGCTCCACTATGTTCATCGCAGCCTTATTTATAATCGCCAGAAGCTGGAAAGAACCCAGATGCCCTTCAACAGCAGAGGGAATGGATACAGAAAATGGTACATCTACAATGGAATATTACTCAGCTATCCCAAAAACAAAGACTTTGCTGAAATTAGTAGGAAATGGTTGGAACTGGAAAATATCATCCCTTTGACTAACCCAATCACAAGAAAATTATACATAGTAGCATGTACTCTGATAAAAAAGTAACGTAAGCTAAATGTAGATTACCTAAATGCCTAAGAACAAATGGGAAACTCAAGATGATGGATGATCAAAATGTGAATGCAATTAAATAGAGACACAGTCAGAATACAGCAAATACAGAAAAACACCAGCAGAAACCACTGAACTAGAGAACAGGGTTGAAGGGAATCAGAAAGGACTGGACAGAGCTTGAAGGGGACTCGGGGACTATGAACAACAATGCCAACCAACCAAGAGCTTCAAGGACTAAGCCACTACCCAAAAGACTATACATGGACTGACCCTGGACTCTGACCTCATAAGTACCCCAATGAATATCTAGTAAGAGCACCAGTGGAAGCCCTGGGTCCTGCTAAGACTAGACCCCCCAGTGAACCTAGACTGTTGGGGAGAGGGCAGCAATGGGGGGAGGTTGGGGAGGGAACACACCCGCAGGAAGGGAGGGGGATCTGTTGCCGGAAACCAGGGAAGGGGAATAACACTCAAAATGTATATAGAAATACTCAGTTAATAATAATAATCAATAAAAAAAAAAAAGTAAACCTCTATTTGGTGACGCTTTTGGGTTTCAAAGTCCACTATTGTCATGGCAGGGAACATCGTTGTTCAAAGAGGCATGAGAACTACATCTTAGTCCTCAAGCTTGGGGTGGTGGTGGCTGAATCTCTTTGGCAGGCATGAAATGATTTGAAACTTCAAAAGCCTCAACAGGGCCATACATTCCTAATCCTTTAATGATTGCCACTCTGGTGACAAACATTTAAATCTGTGGAGCCTATAGGGTCATTCTTATTCAAGTCACTAAAACCAATTTAAAAAGAGTTCAAACCAAACTAAGAGAGAAAAAGTATGAAAAATACAATTGAGTTTCTTTTTTTGTTGACCATCTACTACTGGTTTTCAGGTCTGTCTTTAAGTACAGTAAGTATATACAGTGGGACTCCTCTGGAGAAAACAAACTTTCCTTTATAAAAAAATAATAAGGGGTTGGGGATTTAGCTCAGTGGTAGAGCGCTTGCCTAGCAAGCGCAAGGCCCTGGGTTCGGTCCCCAGCTCTGAAAAAATGAAAAAAGAAAAAAAATAATAAAAAAGTAAATGGATGCAAATTGGAGATAGCTTCTGAATTTGGAACGGGAACATTGCCTGCTTCCCCATCTCAGCTCTGGGACTGTGTCTGGCTTAAAACTGTACAGGCCTTCTGAATGACATTATAGTCTATGTGAATTCATACATGTGTTTATCCTGTTGTGTCTTGAAAACAATATTTCTTTGGTGTTTTCTATCCCCTCTGACTCTTATAATCTTTCTAACCCCTGTTCCACATAACTCCCTAAGCACTGGGGGAAAGGGTTTGAGGAAGAGTGCTCATTCAAGGCTAAGCATTCCAAAATCTTAAATACTCTTCACATTGTCCAGTTATGGGTCTGTTCAAGAGAAAGTTTCTCTGATGATAACAGCCATATACTGATTTATGGGAATAATAGAATGTCATTAGGAGTCATTTAATTTTTATATTGTTTTAGCAGTGCAACAGAACTTGTTTTCCCCTAAGCCCAAGGCATATGTAATTTCAGGTTTCTGGCTAGTCTAGCAGTGCAGAGTAGGGGGTCTATCTCATGAAGTAGGCTTTTTATCCTGTTATAGAGTAGTTGTTTATTCCCACAATTTCTTTTTAAAATGGTTTGCATTATGCACCACTTATCAATGCAAAGAGTTCACCATTGTACATTACATGGTTTATAGCTGGATTGGTGGTTACCTTTCTCCTCTGGTAACTTTGAGGACCAGAAACATTATTCAGTAGTAGTTAAGGCTCTAGTTAGATACAAGCTCAAAATTTCTGTAGAGAATAATGAATAGCCTTGACAATAGCCTGAGTCTTTAGAGTTTTCTAGGGGACCCCTTTGGTCAATGACTCAACTAGATGTAATCATTCCTGGCATTGTATGTTTAACATGGTGTTTAAAGTTATCTAATTGTAGCATTTTCCTAACAACTAATGACAGCATTTATATTTCTGTCATATATATATACATATATATATATATATATATATATATATATATATATATATACAAGCTTTATGGAATGTTTCCATGTGACCCATCAAATGTCCATATACAAAGTTAATCCTCTGCATTTCTTTTTTCTCTTTCTTCACAGTTAATCCTTCTGCTCCAGCCTCTGCATGACCCATTTCTATCTAACTATTCTATTTCCCCTTCATTGGAAGATAAACTTCATAGTCTACACATAAACTCTGTGGTTATATGAATTGTAGCATTCCTATTGAAACGGTAAAAACTAACATCCACTTATAGGAAAAAACAGGCAATATATTTTTCCATTTGTGTCTAGGTTAATTCAGAATAATTATTTCTACCTCCATTTATTTATATTTCAACTTTAAATTTCACTTTTTAGTAGATGAGTAATATTATATTATATAAATGTAGTAAATTTTCATAATCTATCCATCTGTTGATAGACATTATCTGTTCCTAAGTTTTGGCTATTGTTAATCTAGTATAAATGATCTTGGATAAACAAGTGTCTTGGTAGTAGTCTATAGAGACATTTGGGTATATACCCAAAATTGGTATAGCTAGATCTTCATGTAGAAGATTCCCAGGTTCCTGAAGAACTGCCACACTGATTTGCATATTAGCTGTATACATTTTCCCTTCCACTAGCAATGAATAAGTGTCCTCCTTACAGCATGTTTTAGCCAGTATAAGTTACCATTATGTTTTATTGCTCTTGGCAATTCAAACTAATATAAAGTGAAACTTCAAGCTAGCTTTGATTTCCGTTTTTCTGATTGGCTAACCATGTTGAACACTGCTTTAAATATTTCTCTGCCATTTGTATTTTATCTTTTGTGACTGATTGTTTAATTATGAACCTCACTTTTCAATCCGGTTATTTGTTTCCTTGATATCCAGTATATTCAGTTCTTTCTATACTGGGGGTATTAACTCTATATTAGAAGTGTAGTTGATAAAGGTATTTTCCAATTCTGTAGTCTGCTACTTTGTCCAAATCATATTGTCCTTTGCCAGGCAGAAGCTTTTCAGTTTCATGATTTCCCGTTTATTAATTGTTGATCTCAATGTTTGCACTATTGGTGTTCAGTTCAAAAGCTTTTTTAATGTGCCAGTGGGTTCAAAGGTATTCTCCACTTTCTCTTCTGTCATATTTAGTGTATCTGACCTGAGGTTGAAGGTCCTGATCCATTTGGAGTTGACTTTTGTGCAGCATGGGAAGTATGGATCTATTTGTATACTTTTACATGCAGATATTCAGTTTGATTAGCACCATTTGTTGGAGTTGCTGTCATTTTTGTTAGATATATTATGAGATTTTTGTCAAAAATCAGGTATCCATAGGTTATATTTATGTCTCAGTCTTTAACTCAATTCTATTTATCAATGTATCTGATTTTATGCCAGTGCCCTGCTATTTTTATTACTATAACTGTGTAGTATAATTTGCCATTGGGGATGTTGATACCTACAGAAGTTCTTTTATTATTCAGGATTGTTTAGGTGTCCTAGATTTGTGTGTATGTGTGTGTGTTTCAATGTGAAGCAGAAAGTATACTTTCAAGATCTGTGAAGAGTTTTGTTGGAATTGTGACAGGGATTACTTTGAATCTCTATGTTCTTCACTAAGTTAATCCTACTGATCCATGATCATGGGAAATAATTCTATCTTCTGATGTCTTCTTCAATATTTTCCTTGAATATCTTCACTTACATTTTTTATAGAAGTCTTACACTTGCTTAATGTTATCCCAAGCTATTTTTATTTTCTTTTAGAGGCTATTGTGAAAGGAACTATTCCTCTGATTTCAGTCTGTTTTTCTTTTATATATACTGTATTTTACATGTTAATTTTGAATCCTGAAGTATTTATGTTTATAAGACATCTATGTTTATAAGGGAAATTTGTAATTTTCTTCCTTGTTCTCTCTTTGTGTGATTCATCTGTTATGGTTATTGTTCCTTCATAAAAAGTTAGAAAATATCAAGGTGTTCCTTCAGTTTTTATTTTACATAATAATTTTCTTCTCTGATTTGGCTGAAAATATTTTCTCTGACTTTAATCGGACTTTTCTTCTTCCTCTATTCTCATTTTTCCTGAATTTCATCTTTTAATAGTGTTCCACATTTCCTGGATATTTTTACCTGAATTATTATCGATTTAACATTTTCCTTGAGTGCATACAATGTCCATTGCTTCTACTTAAACCTCAGTGCTTGAGATTCTCTATTCTAAGTATTGTACTCTATTGGTTTGAAGCTTACCTTTGGTTGGTCTTTGACATTTCTTTTTTTTTTCATTTTCATTTTTAAGTTTAGGGATCTTATTTCTACTTTCATGTTTGGATGAAAAAGTGTTAGGGTGATTATAGTGATTCTAGGTGACAGTGTCTGGTTTTATCTTGTCTTTGATGGATATATGTTCTGCTCCTTGGTTTCCTTTGCCTTCTCTATGGCTTAGGAAAGCATGATGACTCTGATGGCTCTAGGGTGCCTCGTAGAGAGGGTTTTAATCTATAAAATCTATTCTCATGGTTTATCTGTTTTAAAATTTAATGAGACAACTCTTCACATTTCTTAGATTAATGAGTAGCTTTTGGTTCGCTAAGATGGTTAGTTGATTATTTCTTACATGTAATTTCATACCAAAGAATGAACTTTATTTATTGTCTTCTGAGAAATTTTGCTGGATAAATGAAACTTTATAAAATAATAACTGTGTAAAACAACGTAGAATATGTGTCTGAGAACACAGTTTTAAAGAACCTCAAACAAGTCAATACTAAAAAAAGATTGCTTCCAATCTGTTTTAAAATTTATTTACATGATAGTTTCATAGTGGCTAGAGTAACTTGTCCACAAAACCAAACAGAATTGAAATATACCACAAAGTATATCTTTACAGATAACCAGAAAGTGTCATCATAGGATAGAGTAGAGCAATGATTCTTATTCCATATCTAATCTCCCTAAAGTGAAATTAATGAGCTGGCAAAATTTCAACTGTCACAACTAATCATTATTGACTTCTGGAATTTCAGTGAAAATTACAAGCAGATTAAACTTGGTAATGACAGAAGCTGCTACGTTTTAATGAGAAAGTTCTGTGATATTTTAAAATGTAAGCTTCCTATCACCCACACTTCATATCTTCACAGCAGCCTGTACTTCACTTCTTGTACATATTTTTAGTGTCAGGGAGAACAGGACAAACTTTATTCTAAAACCATTTAGTTGGGGGATCCATTTTGCACAGCAAACTCCAGAAAACCTGCCCGAAGGCTTTCTTTGTTTTGCTTGAGTTAAAACATGTACAGGGACCAAGGTTTTTTGTTTTTTTTTTTTTTAAACTAGATGGCTTTTTCAGAAAACATTGCAAGGGAAAATATTGAGCTGTGCCACATCAAACAAAAGTCCATACTTGAGAAAGACACAGATGAACTATCTGTGAAGAAAGGCCTTAGAGACGAGGTTTATGTAAACTTGAGAATTAAGAAAAAGCCATACATATGCTCTGTGTAAAATGTAGGATCAGGAAATTATATTAGAAAACACAATTGTCAGTCTGGATTGACTTAGTCTCTAGATAAGTAGCACGGAAAGCTAAAATTGTAAACACCTTGGTTGAACAGTGACTTGGTATCACAACGCAAAGCTGATTTTCTCATACATTTTCTTCCATTTTAAAAATCATTGTTGGCTCCAGGCACTTAAGATCAAACCATCATTCGACCACTAAGAAAACAGAAAATAGATTCAGGGGCCACATATGAAAGATGCCTATTGAAAAAAAAAACCAGAGTTTTAGAATTAAATAAATATTCAAAATAACAATACATTAAGGACAAGAGAATAAAATGCATAGGTAGGAGAAATTTGATTTCTATAGCTGCTGCAAGATAGTTCAAAAATGTCTATCTTTAAGAAAAATATGACATACAAAGAGGAAAAATTAACATGAAAACATAAATTAATTCAAACTTCCATGAAGGAAATATAAGTATTATATTAATTTTAAATTGACTGTCTTAAATATGCCCAAGTTGTTTCAAATAAATCATGCATAGAGAGGTAACCCATGTCTGATATGGAAATTTCCATTTAATAGTCTATGTCTTCTAGGATCAGTATTGTTCTCTATTGTGAGGTATGCCTGTTCAAACTCCTAAAATAATGCAATTAACTCACAATCTAGTGTGGGTTCATAAGGCTTCTTTATGCATTCTTAGTTTTCTTAGCTCACCCCTATTAATTTGTTTCTTGGTTCCATTCCTGTTTAAACTTTTAGCTCTCAGTACTGCCAATCTGTTTTTTTTTCCTTTAGTATATATTCCAAATGCTACCCCTTACATTTTATTATTTAGACTGCAAGGCCATGAGGTCCTAACTATTTCAGCCCATCAAATATACATTTTATTGTCTTTAAGCCTCCCTCACCTCTAGCTAAGAAGCTATTGGCAGTTAATGACTTTTGGGAGAAAAATAGTTCTTGAGGTTGGTTTTGCTATCTACTGTATTGTGGGCCCCAAAGATGTAGAGTCTGCACTTAGGCCAAAGTGACCCTGCCCTCAAGTTATTTCTAATTGGTAAATAAAAATGCCAACATGCAATAGCTGAGCAGAAGAGACAAAGGTGGGGTTTGGGTCTCCTAGGACTGTGCTCAGAGGAAAGCCATTAGGAAAAGAAGTTGAAGGAAGAGGAAGAAGGTACCATGGGTTAGGAAATCCATATGGATCCCAAAAAGTTCCACCAGAGAACTACTAAACCTGATAAACACCTTCAGCAAAGTGGTTGGCACAAAATTAACTCAAATAAATCAGTAGCCTTCTCACAAAAAAGAGAAAACAAGGAGAAAGAAATTGAAAGCAAACCTTCATAATAAAGTTCCAAATAATATAAAATACCTCGGTGTGACTTTAACCAAGCAAGTGAAAGATCTGTATGATAAGAACTTCAAGCCTCTGAAGAAAGAAATTGAAGAAGACCCCAGAAGAGGGAAAGATCTCCCATGCTCATGGATTGGCAGGATTAATATAGTAAAAATGGCCATTTTACCAAAAGCTATCTACAGATTCAATGCAATCCCCATCAAAATACCAATCCAATTCTTCAAAGAGTTAGACAGAACAATTTGCAAATTCATCTGGAATAACAAAAAACCCAGGATAGCTAAAACTATCCTCAACAATAAAAGGACTTCAGGGGGAATCACTATCCCAGAACTCAAGCAGTATTACAGAGCAATAGTGATAAAATCTGCATGGTATTTGTACAGAAACAGACAGATAGACCAGTGCAATAAAATTGAAGACCCAGAAATGAACCCACACACCTATGGTCACTTGATTTTTGACAATGGAGCCAAAACCATCCAATGGAAAAAAGATAGCATTTTCAGCAAATGGTGCTGGTTCAACTGGAGGTCAGCATGTAGAAGAATGCAAATTGATCTATGCTTATTATCCTGTACAAAGCTTAAGTCCAAGTGGATAAAGGACCTCCACATCAAACCAGATACACTCAAACTAATAGAAGAAAAACTAGGGCAGCATCTGGAACACATGGGCACTGGAGAAAATTTCCTGAACAAAACACCAATGGACTATGCTCTAAGATCAAGAATCGACAAATGGGATCTCATAAAACTGCAAAGCTTCAATAAGGCAAAGGACACTGTTGTTAGGACAAAATGACAACCAATAGATTGGGAAAAGATCTTTACCAATCCTACAACTGATAGAGGGCTTATATCAAAAATATACAAAGAACTCAAGAAGTTAGACCGCAGGGAGACAAATAACCCTATTAAAAAATGGGGTTCAGAGCTAAACAAAGAATTCACAGCTGAGGAATGCCGAATGGCTGAGAAACAACTAAAGAAATGTTCAACATCTTTAGTCATAAGGGAAATGCAAATCAAAACAACCCTGAGATTTCACCTCACACCAGTGAGAATGGCTAATATCAAAAACTCAGGTGACAGCAGATGCTGGCGAGGATGTGGAGAAGGAGGAACACTCCTCCATTGTTGGTGGGATTGCAGATTGGTACAACCATTCTGGAAATCAGTCTGGAGGTTCCTCAGAAAATTGGACATTGAACTACCTGAGGACCCAGCTATACTTCTCTTGGGCATATACCCAAAAGATGCCCCAACATATAACACAAACACATGCTTCACTATGTTCATCGCAGCCTTATTTATAATAGCCAGAAGCTGGAAAGAACCCAGATGCTCTTCAACAGAGGAATGGATACAGAAAATGTGGTACATCTACACAATGGAATATTACTCAGCTATCAAAACAATGACTTTATGAAATTCATAGGCAAATGGAGGGGACTGGAAAATATCACCCTGAGCGAGGTAACCCAATCACAGAAAAACACACATGGTATGCACTCATTGATAATTGGATATTACCCAAATGCTCAAATTACCTAGATGCACGGAACACGTGAAACTCAAGAAGGATGACCAAAATGCGAATCCTTCACTCCTTTAAAAGGGGAACAAGAATACCCTTGGGACGGAATAGGGAGGCAAAGTTTAGAACTGAGGCTGAATGAACGCCCATTCAGAGCCTGGCCCACATGTGGCCCATACATATACAGCCACCAGAATAGATTAGATTGATAAGCAAAGAAGTGCAGGCCTACAGGAACCGGTTGTAGATCTCTCCTGAGAGACACAGCCAGAATACAGCAAATATATAAGTGAATGCCATCATTAAACCACTGAACTGAGAATGGGACCCCCGTTGCAAGAATCTTAGAAAGGACTGAAAAAGCTTGAAGGGGCTTAAGACCCCATATGAACAACAATGCCAACCAACCAGAGCTTCCAGGGACTAAGCCACTACCCAAAGACTATACATGGACTTCCCCTGGGCTCCAACCTCATAGGTAGCAATGAATAGCCTAGTAAGAGCACCAGTGGAAGTGGAAGCCATTAATCCAGCCAAGACTGAACCCCCCGTGAACGTGATTGTTTGGGGGAGGGCAGTAATGGGGGAAGGATGGGGAGGGGAACACCCATGTAGAAGGGGGGGGGAGGGGCTAGGAGATTGTTGGCCCAGAATCCGGGAAAGGGAATAACAATCGAAATGTAAATAAGAAATACCCTATTTAATAATGATTAAAAAATGGCATTTCAAAAAATTTTTTAAAAATGTGTGTATATTAAAAAAATAAAACAGATTAAGACATATTAGATGACATTTAAGTATAGTGCACTAGGATAAATGTTGTCAATATATATCAAAAAACAGCGTGAAAAAAAAAAGAAAACATGGACCTAATGGCTCTCAATTGGAATTAAGAACAGCTCAAATGAAACATAGTAAGTAATACCTTGGGGTTATAAATAGGAAAGTAGAGTATAATAGCATAGAATGTATATCTCTGCCCAATTTTTCTCCTGTTCAAGACTTATTGTAAACATAAATGCTATGTGTGTCTTTTATCTGGAAACTAAATGATCAAAGGTAGGATATCAACCTCAGGTCAGGATTAAACAATTTCTTCAACAGAGAGTTACTTTTCTTTATAAGTATGGCCAGCATTATCTATACTCCAGTAGATGACCTCATAAACATTTGCTTATAAGCAACACTATTTAAATCCATTTGGATTTAAAAAAGTAAGTAAATATGAGAAAATGCTATGAAGTTCAGAAATTGTGATAGGGCTACTGTGGTAAATTGAATGGGTGGATGAGGGGCGAATATTATCATTAAACATTGTGTGCATGCATGAAATTTTTAATAAAAAATTTAAATCAAGACTAAAAA
The DNA here is from genome assembly GCF_011064425.1 of Rattus rattus. NCBI lineage: Eukaryota > Metazoa > Chordata > Mammalia > Rodentia > Muridae > Rattus > Rattus rattus. The sequence continues at coordinate 35,496,329 of NC_046172.1, forward strand.
AATTAAAAAGCCAGGCATGGAGGAATATGCCTTTTTCCCCTCAAAACACTTGGGAGAGAGAGTGCATAGATCCCTGTGAGTTTGAAACAAGAGTAGTCTGCATAGTGGGTTACAGGCCAGGCAGGACTACACAATAAGAACCTGAATTCACAAAGCTAAAATTAGATCAAATATGTGCTACAGAAATACCACTGTATTGGTCACTGTTCTTTATAGGAATGGAATTAATAGGGAATACAATGCACGCCAGGAATATGCACGCCTGTGTATGCACGCACACACACACACACACACACACACACACACACACACACACACACACACACACACACACACACACACACACACACACACACACACACACACATACACACACAAACTTGCATGCTTTTTCCTATCTGAAAAGCCAATAATCTGGTACTGGTTCAGTCATGAGACCAGATGCCCTATCTTTTCTTCAGTTAGTGTTGGATTCCTTACAAAGTATGTTCTAATACCAGTTAATGTACATCAGCAGCAGGATTGCTGAACTTACCAGCTAGAGTGAGGGAAAACAAGCAAAAGTGAAAAATTATTTTTTTGTGTTTCTTTGTGTAAGCTACTATCAGAAAGTCTGGCCCAGAGATGGATTCTATGACCCCAAATTGTCCAGATTTGGAATGGTCTTCTAACTCTAATGACCCAATCAAGAAAAGTCCTTCACAGTTATGCCTAGATACTTGGGTTGACCAGCTCAGTCAACCAAATGGGTCTCAAGGGAGGAGGTGAGGATTAAAAGAAAGAAAAATTAGACAACACTATAACATGACTCTAGCAAGTGCTGAAGCAGCTTTAATTTTTCCCAGTCAGCTTTGTCATCATTCTTGGTACATGCAAAAATTATGATCAGTTTCAGGTTAAGGATTAAGTAGTCAAGGAACAAACAAGGTGTAAACAACAGTCCCATGGTATCCAGGACTTATCAAGATGATCAAGACTTTGAGTTTACTTTCTTGTCCAAGCCCAATGTCAAATTCTTGCTAATATCCTTGGAGCAGCAACAAGAGCTTTCCACATTGGGGTTTAGTTGATTTCAGAAAATGAAGTTGGCAATTTGGAGTGAGTATCACAAGTACTTTTAGGTATCCAAAGGACTACCTATGTCCTACACTAGAGAAATCTGTTTGTCTGTATTCAACAGTAGTCTATTCTTCACAGCATCTCAGGTAGTACAGTGGAAGGGGGTATAGAAAGAGGCTGGTAAACCTGTATATTCTTACAAATCACAAGAATATTTCAGGATTACATTCTGGTGTTCTGAGTATATTGAATTGACTGCCACAAGAATATAAATGGTTGAAACATTACACTGCATTCCCTTAAGTTGTACAACTATTATCTGTTGATTAAAACATGAGATTAAGAAAAATGATTTTAAGAGAAAAGTATACATAATATGGTAGATGTTCATTCAATAGCACGAACAATCACTTTGAGTTCAAATTATATATATTTATTTAAATATATATTTATATGTAAATTTAGTGTGACAGATATAGCTTGATTGTAATAAAAAGCCCAATGAAATTATCTATTTTCTGTCAGAAAACTGTGTTAGTATAAAACATGATCAGATTAAAAAGAAACATCTAGAGATAGATATGGCATGGTAATACTAATCAAAGCAGATCTAGAAAAGTTGTATTAATTTCAGGTGCAAGGGTCATTCAAGTAAGATAAACTCATACATAAAAGAGGTTATTCATAATGATAGTGGGGTTAATTCTAAGAGTATATGCAATCTAAGACACAAATCCACAGAAAATAAAAGCAGAAAAATGGTTGCCAGAAACTTGCAGAAATGGAAAGGGTAGTGACTGCTTAATGGCTTCAGGGTTTATTTTGGGCTGATGAAATGTCATGGCACTAAATACAACTAAGAGATGAATTTGAAAAATGCATTTAATTCTAGTGAACATTCGCTTTCAAAAGGTTAGTAGTTCATTTTATGTTATGTGCATTTTCTTCAACACAAAAATATATGAAGAGACAACAAAATTATGCATCTTCAAAATATTATGTAATAAATAATTATTGCTAAACTAGCATCTGATGTGTGCTGTTTCACCCAATCTCATATCCAAGGCAGGCATTACTTGGTATATTGTAATTTTTTTCTCATCCAAATTCTGTTTAGTCATATATTCTCAATACAGTACTCTATTTAATCTCTTACAACTAAGAAAACAAGAGATTATACGTCTGTTCTAGTGTGGCATTTCAAAACTGTCACCTTACAACATACACAAACTAACTTCATCTGATTGATACCTTCATATGATACTTAAAATTCCACCATCAAAATTTCATTCACTTTGAACTTTTCTAGCTATTCTACTAAGACAAAGGTTTATGTGATAAGTATCTATTTAGTTTTAACATTTATATGGCTTGTAGAGAAATAGGATAAGTAGAGAGAGAAACTTCACTTTAAGAGAGTTCCAATGTAAACTTTAGTCCAGTCTATGAGGTGCTATTAAGCTACAATAATGACATTGTATTCCAATGTGAGTCAGTCAGTTTATTTGTGATTTCCTATGGAAAGAGTTATGATTTTGGACATAGAAGGGTAAATTACATGTAGTACTCAGTTCTGAGTTATCATCAGCTACTACAATAGTTAAATAAATAATCCATTCTGAAGGGAAAATGCAAGTGGCATCTCATAGCCCAGATGCACCAATTTTAATTAGCAGTCAAATGTATACATCTCAATAATTCTACTTAAACTCACTGTAGAGGCAAGAGAAAAAATAAGCATACCAGATACCCAAGAATTGAATAAGATTCTTCAGAGAGAAGCTAAGTATCATAAAATTATAATGAGGTGTCATGAAGCACAACATTTTCCAAATGTTTTGAACTTTCTCCCTCCATAATTTAAAATTCAGTAGCATGGCATTGGAAAGCATTGTGACAGTAGATTTAATGAATGATCAATGTCTGGAGATGAAGGTGAACCTAGTTTTATATTTATCACTCCACTAGTGTCATAGATTTGTACCATTGAAAATCTGTTTTTCAAAGGACCACAAAGACCATTTGTCTGTTTCTCAGTAAATCTTCACCAAGCTTGTGTGCTCTTTGTTGAAAAGAACATTTTCCAAGAAGCAATATTTCCTTTAGAGTGAACAATCAAGAATTTGGAATGTTTACTACTGTCACCTACTTCACTTTCTTTAGTTTGTTTGTCTCTATAACCATTTATATCAAAACTGAGTACTAAAAAGTAACCATTATGTGAACTGTAGGTGTTCTTATAGGGCACAGTGAGTTCATCATATCTGTACTATAAGATGTCTCTTCAGCAAGACCAAATTGCCCAAGAAAGGGATGATCTCAGAACTGGCTCCGTCTTATGCCTTGAAACTCACTCTTTATATAACCTTTTATTTTTGTATGAATTATGCCATAAAACACATATTGCTTGGAGTAGTCCTCAGTAGCCACTTGAATACGAGAGAAAAGGTTCTTATTCACATTTTGAGCATTGTTTATAGAAGAAAAATAAATTTGTGTGATAATCTCCAGATAATTCCATTTACCGCTTCCATTTCTCTATAGATTTGTATTGTCAGTGTACAAATTAACTGAATAGAAGGCAAAGATATTTGATTACACATTCACTTCTACATAAAAGTAATTATAGATCAGAACTAGGAGCATGATTAGGAGACCCTACACTTCTTGAATAATCCTTCAGTGAATGTGTAATATTAAATTCTTCACCTCTATTTTCAAATAATCTAGAGTGACTATTCTATTTTCTGCTAAGAAGTAAATAAGATTATGACTTTGAAAATAAATAGCCTTGAATGTGACCATCCAGAAGGTTAAAGATATCCTATTAATGATTTTTTAAATATTTAGGAGATTAATCACTAGGAATATTTGCACATATAATGTCTCTGTGAATTATAGTTTATAAACTTCAGGTATAATGGGGAAAACTACCCAATTTGGATATGATACATTTTTTTACAAATGACATATTGAAGGCACTAATCAAGTATTATATGCATTCATATACTTTTTATATTAGTAATACATTTTTATGTAGCAACTGAAGACAGCAATTTTTAATCATACCTTTACAACGTGGAAACCACCATGTTAATTTATATACCTTTTATTACTGGTAATACTAACACTGATATCAGTATTTACTTGTAGCTATCTTATTTCAGATATCCAGTTTAAATGAATATTTTATAGGATTAACTATTTGCCATTTTCCACATTTAATATTTAATTTTCCAATTTTGCCTGTTGGTTTTTGATTCAAACCATTTAAGATGATGTAATAATAAATTGATATTGATGACTCCAAAATTTCCCTGATGTGTTTCATCACAGGTATAGGTAATAATGTTAATAATGCTATTATTTGTTAGACATCTGCCTTAGAATAGAGTAATGCGTTATAATAAACATCTCTCATTACACCTTACTTAACCTTTACAAACCCCTTAAGTTGTTCTTCTTTTTTGTTCTACAGATAGGAAAGGTGAAGTTGAGAAAAAAGGATGTAATCAACTTCCCTGGTGAATCCTTTTCAATGTTAATATATTTGAGCAACATACTATGTACAACATACTCTTTTTTGGTATGTGGTGAGGTTTTGTGCAGGAAAATGGCAATGCATTGTCATCTTGGTATATTCTTTAGTTATATGAATCATGCTCAAAGCAGTCTATTGTATGGACACGTTTTTTTCTCTTCTGATGTAGTTAAAGAAAATGAGGTTAATTATAAACCTAGATGGTAGTTTTTATATAAAGTTTATTCTCTGTCAGTAACAAAGCAAATATAATATAATATATATATAATATTGACTTTCTCAAAATAATTATGAATGAGTATTGATGACTGTGCATCTCATCAGATTTCCAGGGAAGCTGACATGAATGCTGATGATATGCCAAATTTTTCAGCACAAGCAAGGCACATGACCTGATTGATACTGCTGGAGTGATGGGTTCATTATGCAAATTGCATGACATCACTGTGGGATGATTTTCTTATAATTCCTTCCATAGATACAGAAGCTTACAAGGAGGTCTAGAGGAACTTAAGACAAAGAGATCTTTGAACCTGAAAGGACAGAGGCAATGTGAATTGGTAGGTGAGCAGAGACTGGGATATCTTATGTACCTTAAAAGGAAAGAAAATAACTGTATGGAAGTAATTGCAGAAACTAATTTTCATTTGTCAAGGGATGAAAATATTGAGATATGTAAACAGAATCAAAAGGCTAAGAAATAGAATTATCTTTTATGCTTGATATTCCCTGGTATACCCCAAAATATTCCTATGTGTGAGTCAGGGAAGTTAATAAAGAGCCATAGCTTAATAGTGTGGGAAGGAAACTGACTAGAAAGCTATAAACTAAAAAAGTATATAGCTTCCATGTATAGCCTTAAGATAGTAGAGACAAATAGTTGATATATTCTCCAGGCCACTCAGCACCTCTAAATTCTACTAGCCATGCTATAACCATGAGACCCAAGACTGAACTGTGGTTAGAAGAAAAAGCTGATAAGTAGAAATATTTTATTAGGATTCAGGTTTACTTCCATGTCAAGACAACTGGTAACACAATTTAATGGGAAAAATGTATTTTTTATTCTGGGTCATCTAGATCTGTTTTTCCATTTTTCTTTGTGTCCATCTTAAATGCTGACAGTGTTATACATAGTTTACTTAGTTAAAACACCAAGTACATGATTACATATCTTATTGCCAGTTAAAAGTTTTCAATTATGCTAAAATCTCTAGAGATATATTAGTCATTATTTCAAATATTCCCTTAAATATAGTTCATTTTTCTCTTGATAAAGATGTTTATTTTTTTATAAATAAGAAAATTATAAATTTAGTTTGTTTTCCGAAAATTGGTAAGTCCATTGTAGTATAAAAGAAATGAAATATGGTCAGTGAAGTTTCAATTAATAAGGTAAAATTTCATTTAAGCAATTAGAAAGATTATTCATTGGTTAATGGTACTTGATGGTCTACTTGAGTACCTAGATTCAGTTCTAAACATCTACATGGTGTCTCATAGCTGTCTATAACCCCAGCTCTGGGTGATCCATAGCCCTTTTCTAGCCACTAGTCATGTGGTATGCAGACACAAATGTATACAAAACATTCATACACAAAATAAATGAAAAGTCAATTTAATAAATACTTTCTCAAAATAAATTTCTTAAAATGAATCTAATAAAGACATATATAGTCTTAGCAAATCTTATGCTTGTTTTCTTAAGAACTAACTTACCATGACTTGTTACTTGTAAGTGGTCTTATATTTTTCTTCATTCTTTCTTTTGTTATTTATTTTTCTGCCCACACATGTTATTGTGCATGTGCAGAAGTCAGAGGTCAACGTTTGGGAGTTGTTTTTTTCCTTTCCTGTGGCATTCTAACATTGAACTCAGGTTTTTGGCCTTTATAAGCTGAGACACATTTCTGGTATGTACATTTCTTTTTAAAACATATTTACTTTATATGTGTAAGTGTTTACCTGCAGGTATCTAGTGTAACATGAATATACATGATGACCTAGGAGACCAGACAAGATATCATATTCCTATTTCCTGGAACTGGAGTTATAATTGGTATGAATGGTTATCATGTGAGTGCTGGGAGCCCTATGAAAGTGGTAAGTCCTCTTAATATTGAGCCATATCCTAAGCTCATGACATTGCTTTCCTAAGGAGACATTCCCAGCAGTAAATTTTGAGACTTTAATTTAGATTTTCAGACTGTGATTTTACAATGCTTTTGTTGATCTAGATGGAAAAGTTCCATCTTCTGCAATCAACAAGTTTGAAATTGGTGGGGAAAGCTTTTGGCTGAGGTTCTGAACTTTGTAAAACTTGAGAGATTCAAATCATATCCTCCAGTTTTTTGGTATCTAAAGTTTGTGATGTTTTGTAGTAAAAGCAGGCCTGATGATGAAAGTGCTTTCCATCTAAAGCAGCTGTCTTGTATTCACTGGAGTAATTTAAATCATTTAAAGTATTTACATAGCTGACAAAGTGAGAGCATAAGTGCCTGATGTGAGAACATCAAGACAGCTCCCAAAGAAATCATGTTCCTTTCAATATTGACTTCCCTAACTTGATTTTCCATATCAGGTGGTCAGAAATTCCAAACTATTTTTAGATGTAAACAATAATTTTGAAAAGTCTGTTGACTGTGGCTTTAATGTGAAGCACGAGTGTTAGTACTTTGCAATTGTTTACTTCATTTTAGATTTACAATAGCTTTCGGAGCTAAGTGTAATAATTTTCTCTTTGCAATTTAAGAAACTGAGGCATAGAGTCATTCAGTAATCTGCTTAAGGACGTATATCTACTAGGACAAAAACAAATTCAGATAACAGAAATCAAGAATCTTGATTCTGACTATTCTTTTTTATATAAGTAAAGTCTAGTGGTGTTGATTATATGAATTTTTATAGAGAAAAGCTTATTGTTAGATGCTATTGTTTAATGTTTGTCTTTTATGGACCTGTTACTTAGTGGATTGCTAAAATTTACTTGTGGAATATTCATATCAACATTCTGAGAAGGATGAATAGTCTCATTTCAGAGATGAAAGATCTGAAGTCATATTACATCCATATTTCACAATTTTAAGAACTGAGAAAGTTGGGATTTTCTTTCATTTGGATAGATTGAAACTTTAACAATTGTGCTGATAGTCCTGTTATCCAACTACAAGCATTATAATTTGACTGAAGCTAGATTTGCCTGTAGAAAAAAAACTTATGTTTATGTATGCTAAACGTGTTGTCTGTGCAGTAGAAAAATCTTAGCTACTGATACACAAGGTCAAGTCATGTCTTTGGAGATTTAATGCAATGATGTGAAGACTGAAAGTGTATACTAAGTGCCTTGGAACCATCTCTTATTCTATTTCTAGAATGCACTTAGAATCCTAGACTGCCAAGCCTAGATTAGAAAGATATTAGGGGTCATCCAGTTCAGTCTTCTTCTTTTACAAATTAAAATTCAAACAAGCACAGATAATATGGATTTATATTGTGTTTTAATAGCCTTCTAAATTTCTTCTAAAATATTTTCTAATTATTTTTTAGAAAATTAAACTTCTTTGTCTACAATCTGTATTTATATCAAGAAATTGCATATTAAGTGACTACTTCCAGCTGCATCAAAATATAATGTCCCTATTCATCCTAATCTTCTCTCTTATAACAGAACAAATAAACACAGATGGCTTCAGAAAGATGACTACAACATGGCAGGCTATGTAGGGATCATGGTACCTGGGAAGCATATTACTGTACAGTTCCTAGAGTTTTCAATTTATGTTCCATATATCTTTAAAAGGCTCCAGCAAAGACACAGGACTTAAAAGAACTGTGGTCAAAAAATCCATACAATGTTAAATATTGTTTACTGTAACTGAAAGATTTGAAAAACGGGAAATACAAAAAATAGAAACTTTGTTAAATTTTATTTGTTGTTTTAATTTTTCATAAAACATAATCTGATCATGTTCTTTTAGGAAAATATATCCATTTCAGGCAAACACCAATGAAAAAAGTGCCCCATCAGCATAGTTCTAGTTGGACGTATTGTGGAGCTGGTATTGTTTGCTTCCAATGCTACTGAAGCTTTCTAATGCAATCCTATTCATTTGTGGTCTAGTTTTCATGGAAACAATCATGAAGTTGCTCTTCCATGCCCTATGTACATGTGTTTCTCTAATTCCTTCACATATCTCTCATTCAGTGCAAACAATCTGGGTTATGTACCTCCAGGATAGCATTTGTAGTCACTGCTCTTAGGGGAGCACAGTAGAAAGTAGCCAAACTTTGGCAAGACTGAACAGTATGATGTAAGTCAGACCTAGTTAGCATGCTACCTTTAATGTCATTTGGGCAAAAAGGGAAAAATAAATGTCTTCATACAATTCTCCATCATAAGAACATCAATCGTTAAATTATAACCTTTGCCCATTACAGAAAATGAATTCTTGATGACCTCTGTTGTTTTCAGCACCCACATAATGGCTGACCAACATCTGTAACTTAATTTCTATGAAATCTGGCACCTAGTTGTGGCCTATGACGACATCATGTACATACATGGTATAGATCCATGCACTCCAATAGGCACAAAAGCATGCACATAAAATAGGCAAGTCCTAAAGACCACTTGTAAGATTATGGAAGGACAAGTTAAATGATTGGAAATTATATTTACAAATACTACAACAGAGCTATTATTTAGCATTAGCAATATGCGTTGAAAACTGAATATTTAAAACTAAATGACTTCTGGTGTTGTAAATAAATATATTGGAATAATTTGGCCTGTTGTGGTGACACCAAAATTTGAACTGAAACTGACAAGCTGCTAGATGAGTATGAGAGTAAATTAAAAAAAAATAAAAGTTGAGTTACCCAGTTAAAAGTAGAGTCCTGTGCACTGATGACATCTACCTCCAGGAGTTGTCCAAGTTCATCAGAATAAGTGCTAGGAAATTCCTTCTGGCCACCAGAACATGAGTCAGTTTGAAATATAATATTAAACATACTCTTCTTATCCATGCCTCTTCTCAGGAGAATCTAATTGACCACTGTCATATTTGTAAGAATTTTTTTTGCCAGAGTTCAATTTACCTAAGAGGAGAAAACACTGAATTATATTGTCCCTTCTAACCCTTGAATACCAGCCAGTACCTCAATGTAAGAAATATCAAGAAGTACTTGCAAAGATCAAAGGACATAGGCCCATGCTCGGATAAACAAGTTACCTATATAAAACCACAGGGTGCTATATACCCCCTCTAAGGTTTACAACTATATTACAAAAGGACTATTTGGTTTTACTTTTTATCTAAAATTTCATGTCCTCATTCAACAAAAAATTATGAGACATGTGATTAGAAAAACCGTTTTTGAAGAAATCGAACAGATACCAAAATCTGATGCAGATATATCAGATAAATTGGGACTTCCAGAAAGGTAATTTTAAATATGGAAAAAAATCACTATTGGAGAAATGTACTGAAAAAAAAAAACAAGAATAGAAGAGTTATGTTGTCTGCATAATGTGATTCTCGAAAGTAAAGGGAGAAGGCGAAAAGAAAAAATATTTGAAGGAATAATGGTTGAAATTTTCACTTAAGCTACATAACCATAGATTAAAAAACTCCGAAAAACACCCTGCAAGATAAATATCTCCTCTTCCCCTCAAAAATGCATATAATCATCTCCTATTCCACATTCAATATATCAAACAAAAAGAAATCTTGAAACAAGACAGAAAAGTAAAGAAGGTTTAAAATAAAATAAGAAAGTTTAAAAAAGCATTAAAAAAGAATCATAACTTTCTTTTCTTAGAAAGGAGCAAAGGTGCAAATTATATCTAACTTCTGCTTAGAAATAGAATAGCAAGGAACATGCATAAAAATATTAAATGTTTACAGAAAAATGGCCCCTACCCAGGAAGTCTATATCCAGTGGATTTACCGTCCACATTGGATGAAAAATTGAATTTCTCTGATGTTTCTATTATATTCCTTGAGAAAAATGTACAAAAAGATTTCATTAAAAAACTCAAATCTACACAAAGATAGAAATATTGTTAGAAAACAGACTAATCAACACACATTTCTATTGTTTTTGACTAAAACCAACTTATTACATTATATAAAATATTAGTGACAGTTTATATCTAGAAGATAAAGGATGGTTTAAAGATGATGAGTACAAAGGGAGAACTGGAAATATTTTTTACAAAATACCCAACCAATTAAGGACACAATATTAGGTATTAAAAGGTATATATTACTGTGCTGTTTAGCTATTTGTCAACTTGACCCAAGCTAGAGTTATCTTGGCAGAGGGAATCTCAATTAAGAAAATGCCTCTATCAGATGGCCTATGCATATGTCTTTGGGATATTTTCTTGATTGACAATTGATATAGGAGTGTCTAACCAACTGTAGGCAGTACTACCCTTAGATGAGTGGACCTGGGTATATAAGAAAGAAAGCTAAACAAGCCCTGGATAGCAAGCCAGTAAGCAATGTTTCTCCATGATCTTTCCTTCAGTTCCTGCCTCCAGGTTTCTGCCTTTGGTTCCTGCTCTGAATTTTCTCAGTAACAAAATGTGACCTGAAAATTGTAAGCTGAGATAGACATTTTATCTACTCTCTTTCCCAAGCTCCTCTTTGTCATGCTGCGATAGCATGTTGTCACAGAAACAGAAGACAAACTAGCACAATGTGTCAATTAAAAATGGATATTGTAAATATTAGTGGAACAATTATTTTTAAGGTATCATTAGTATGCTAGGAAATGAGAATGATTCTTACTAATGGGCTAATTCAGCAAGGAAAACATTTGCTTATGACATGCCTGAACTAAACAATAATATCAACTGGATAGACACCCATCAATTTATTCATCCAAAAGTGACAAATTACATACCCTACTGAAGCTCACATGAAAAAGTTGCTATGACACATACTCCAAATCCTGAAACACAAATTTAAAATAATAGACAATAATACAATCTTCTCTCTAAGGAATCAAGCTATGAATAAATAACAGCAAGTTGGAAATAACAATATATTGGCAATAAAAATAAATTTCTGTATAATATATGAATACAAATAAAAAGTTATCTAATAAACATGCAGACAATATCACATTTTGTTATTGATAATTTCTACTCTTTCCTGATAAAATTTGTAATTTAACAAAGATGACATGTTATCACTACTTTTTCCACCTCATGATTGAATTTATTACTAATGCAATAAGACAAGAAATAGAAACTAGCTTTGTCCATGACTGAACAGTACACTCATCACTGACATTTGTTAAATTTAAAAATAAAGTAAGTATACTTTATTAGTTTAATTTCTAATTTCTTGTCTTCTCCCTTTTGTCCTCTCCTGTCTTGTGTGTGTGTGTGTTATATACTTACCCTGAGAGAACAGAGGTAAATGTCCAGTATCTTGTTGCTCTCCATCTCAGTTTTTGAGACAAGGTCTCTTATCTAATTGGATTTGGAGCTTGCTCTTTCTTCTAGACTGGCTAACAAATAAGTCTCTGTGATTTGTCTATCTTTACCAACTGAGCTCTCAGGTTAAAGGCACATACAGCCACTATTTGCTTTAACTTGGATTTGAAGACTCTGAATTCAGATCTCAGTGTTTCACCCATTGAGCTCTCTTCCAGACCCATGATATACTTTGCTAATTATATATTTTATTACTACTTACATTTTAAAATTCATGGAGAAGATATAGTGTCTTAATATCTATTTTACAAGAAACAAACTTGATGACTATCCTTGTCTATATATTTGTGGTGTTTTGAATTATAATGCCTTCCATAGGGTCATATGTTTGAATGCTTGGCCCATATTTGGTGTAACTGTCTTGGAAGGATTAGGAGGTGTGGTCTAGTTTGAGGGGTTGTGTCACTTGAGTGAGCCCTGAGGTTTCAAAAACCCATGCAACTCCATTTGGCCCTTATTGCTTTGTGGTTGTACTGTGTATCTGATATAAGTTCTCAGATTCTGCTCCAGCACCATGCTTGTTTCCTTGCTGCCTTGCTCTCCATATTTTTTAAGTTGCCCCGATCATGGTGTTTTGTTATAGCAATATAAAAATGACTAAGACAATATCCATAAATCTTACTTCTATACTTCTACACTTCTATGTTTATATTATTCTTTCTACAATCTATCATATATCTAACACATATACTTACCTTCTCATTCATATAGTATTCATTGTTTTCTCCTTTCTTTAATCATTCCACTTTTAAATAATTAAATGATGATGCCACTTGCTCTAAAAATTAAATATAACCGGCATTTTAGAAAACAGTCCCGCAATGTTTTTTTCCCTCAGAATCTGAAATGGAGATGCGAGTGGAATGCACAAGTGTCTGCTATGACTGAAAAAATTTTAAAAAATAAAGAATAAAGAAACCAAGATTTTGATAAATTACTAAGGGCCCTGTTGTATGCCTTTCTTAAACAGTAGGAAAAAAAATAATTCATAGTGAAGGCACTTAAAGACACATATAAAAAAGCAATATATCTCTAGAATATAAATCAAGCTCTGAAAAATACAAGAGAATTAGATAATTCCTTGTGGCATATCATACTACAGTGGAAGAAAAGTAGAAATCTGCACCACAAGGGTAAATGATAGCTCTAAGATTTCACATTGTAAACAAAATCAAAGGAAGTTCAAATAAGTAAACAAATGATCCAATTTTAGCCATTAAAAAATAATTCACCATTCCCAAACCCAGAAGGAAGCAAGAGATTGTAAAGTTTAAAGCAGAAGTAGCAATAGAGAGGATCAATCAAGTAAGGATCTGGTTCTTAGAAAAATTAAATAATAGTGACTAACACTTACCCAACTGAAGGAGGAGATCTATGTGACTAAAATTACAGACAAAAATTGAGTTATTAAGAGACTAAAAGATACTTATGATAGACTTTGTAAACTAATGTTCAAAAGAAATACCTCAAAAACCTTGAAGTAGAAAATTTCTAAACATATCTGCATATCAAAATTAAGGCTTGAAGATACAAATAAATTGAAATATCATCATAACAAGCATTGATATTGAAAATATTAACTACATACAAAGATAAAACCAGGACTAGAAGGATTTCCTGATGAATTCTAATCTAATACCAACACTTTTCAAGCTGTTTCTTAAAATAGAAAATGAAAGAACACATTAAACATCTTCTATGAAGCCCTCATAGCAAAATTCAATACATATAGAACAAAAAATGAACACATCAGACTTATTTCCCTGTTGAACATAGCTGAACATATTTTCAATAAAGCTTTGCAAACCAGTTTCAAGAACACATTACGGGAATCATATATCATAGTGTAATGTAATAGTGGGTTTCATCCCACACATGCCAGGTTGATTCAACACATACTATAAATAAACTTTTATGTCTGAAGAGATGGCTCAGTGATTAAGGGCACATACTGCTTTTGTGGAGGATACAAATTCTACTCAAAGTTTCCTATAAGCATAGAACCCTTTTTTCAACACCTTCCTCCTCTTGACCCTTACATGCCCCTTCTTTTTTTTTTTCTTTTCTTTTCTTTTTTTTAAAGATTTATTTTGTATATTTAAGTTTGTAGCTGTCTTCAGACACACCTGAAGAGGGGGTCTGATCTCATTACAGATGGTTTTATGCTACCATGTGGTTGCTGGGATTTGAACTCAGGACCTCTGGAAGAGCAGAGGTCAGTGCTCTTAATGACTGAGCCATCTCTCCAGCCCTTCTTTTCTATTCTTTTCTCTTTTTTTATTGGATTTTTTAAATTTACATTTCAAATGTTATTCCCTTTCCTGGTTTCCTGGCCATAAATCTCCTATCCAAGCCCCTATACACAGTATGACAAGTAAAAGGTAAATCATTTTATAAGTAAATAAATAAATACACTCAACGACAAATCACAGAATCTTTTTTAAAAGATACAGAAAATACATTTGATTAAAAAAATACACTGACAGCTAAACAGTCATATTTTTCTCTTTTGTTTAACCAAGTAGATTTTATGGTAACCCTATACTTATAAAAGAAAGCTTAGGAAAATAGCATTTGAGGAATAAAACAAAATAGTAATAATACATTATAATAAATGAGCCTGTGGTCATGGACTTGCCCTTATACAAACCTAATTTTAAAGTTGTTTTTAAAATGTATTACCTGAATTTCCTGATATTCCATAAGATTTAATACTTTAACAGTGTTTGTGATTTCTCCAGTAATGCCTCACCCTACTATTTATTATTCAGAGGCAAACAAGTTAATTTTCTCATAAGAATAGAATGTGGATATGAAAGTCACATGAAGGAGTCCTTGTAGACAAATCAGATCACTGTATTAATGAGTGTGCTAAAGGCTACTTCATTCAAATAAAAATCCAACTGCTACCATGGAAGGCCCTAGTGGACAAAAACTATAAAGTTTTTTACAATCACCTTTAACAAGCAGGCCTCACGACAACCCAGGGCATACAAGACGAAATAGCTACGCATTTTCTTCCTAATAAATATGTTCTCTCATTCAACATTTATTGTGCACATTCCACAGCTTCTACATATTAATCAGTAGGGAAACAAAACACACACCATAGACAACATTCTCATTTGTTTCTAAGTTAGATGAGGTTTGCATTATGAACTGAAGGATTTTAGATATTTGCGATTTCTTTTATGTTGAAATGATGCTACATTTTTTTCATTAATCTGCCACTTAATTCATTCTTTATGGTTGCTGGGTATCTATTCTGTTAAGTAGACTACTCTTGATTTTAGAAATATAGGAGGCCATTGCCGTCATGGAAGACAACAGAACCAGGGAAGCAATCACAGATAAATAAGAGTGAGTATATAACAACACAAAATCTCAAATGCTACCAAAAGAAATAAATACAGAGTAAAAAGACCTAGAGATTGATGGATATTTAAGAAATGCATCTTGTAAAAATGCCTTTTGGGGAGAAACATAAAAACACATATTAACATATGTACTTCTCTCTATATATATATATATATATATATATATATATATATATATCAAATGTTTGGCATGATCTTGAAGAGTAAGAAAAGGCGGTACAGCCAAAATAATAAAGTATACGCTGCAGCTGAGGTCAGATACATTGAGGCCACTCGGGCTACAGAGATTGTCCAAAATTGTTCCAGAAATTGGTTTAGTTCTAAATGGCCTTGGAAAGAATCAGATGGCTTTTACAGAGAAATGTCATTATTTGCTTTAGATTTGAAAGGATCACACTGGCTGCTATATAGAGTCTATTTGTAGGAGAACACAGGTTGAATCAGGGAAATGAGTTAGGAGGATTTGGCAATAATTGAGACGAGATAGATGTGGCCTGAATTAGGATGGAAGGAGTGCGACTAGTGAAAAGTGATTAAATTGGAATTTTAGGGAAGACTTTTGGAGTAGAAGTCTTGAAAAGAAATCCCGAGGCTTTAACAATGAACATACTATGTTGGAATTCAGGCACCCAAATGAAAATGTAGAATAAGTAGTTGCCTATATGTATCTTAAGTTCAAATAACAGGTGGGCTAAAGATAAACATTTTAAAACCTTCAATATGAATATGGCATTTAAAGTCATTTGAGTAGATGAAATCATCAAGTAGCTATGTGAAGAGCTTTTTAAGTTTAAAACTTTGTAGCACAAAATTGTGGCACAGAAGCCAGACCAGATTAATTCTTTAAGATACTAGTTTAAAAGCTGCAAAAGTGGACATGGTCAGCAATGCCAATGCCACTACAGTTATTCAGTAATTACTGACTAAAAGCTCAATCTTTTCTAGGCATTCTTTAAGAGTTTGAGAACCAAAGCTGGAAAATAATATGGCTCTTATCTTAGAAAAGCTTGTTATTTTGTACCAACAGTGGACAAAGCAGCAGATGATTGTGTCATATGATGGGCAGTACTAGAGGGATTGCATGCCAAATTACACTGGGAATGCATGCCTTCCCTGTAATGTGATGCCCCTGTTGACACCTTAGAGGGAAGTGATTGGCGTCAACAGATCTTGCTCACTAGTGTAGATCATTGACTGCTTATTGCCAGAGACATACTAAATTGTATGTGAGGTTGATTTCGTAACAAATGAAACACTACATACATAAAAGAGATGGATACTAAGACTTACTCTTTGTATTCTCATTTGGAGTAAACATGGAAGAAAGTAAATAATGCTCTAAATGTATGGAGGCACTAGATGAATGTTCTTTTTTAATAATTGGTTATTTTATGTATTTACACTTCAAATGTTATCACCCCTTCCTGTTTCCAGTCCACGAGCCCCCTGTCTCCTCCCCCCCCCACCTCTATGAGGGTGCTCTCCCACCTGCCCACCCACTCCTGCTCAGTGGTCTAGCATTCGCTTATCCTGAGTCATCAAGCCTCCACAATACCAAGGGGCTCTGCTCCCCATTGATGCCAGATAAGCCAATCCTCTGCTACATATGTAGCTGGAGCCATGGGTTGGTGGTTTATTCCCTGGGAACATTGAGGGGGTCTCGTTAGTCGATACTGTTATTCTTCCTATGAGGTTGCAAACCCCTTCTGTTCCAGCAGTACTTGCCCTAACTTCCCCATTGGGGTCCCCGTGCCCAGTCTAATGTTTGTCCGTATACCTCTGCATCTATACTGGTGTGGCTCTGGCAGAGCCTCTCAGGAGACCATTATACTGGGCTCCTTTCAGTAAGCTCTTTTGGTATCAGCATTAGTGTGGTCTCTATAAGGTTCTATCTCTCCTTTGTTGGGTATTTTCACTAAAGTCCTCCCTGTTGTGTCCTGGGAACCTTTTGGGTCCCTGCCATCTGGGACAAACTTTCTAGTGGCTACTCCCAGTTCCCCCTACCCCACTGCTACACACCTACTTTCAAACTCTTTATCTAAAGCAATTGAACTTTCTTAGAGGCAGCCTCAAGAATATGTGGGAATAGAGTAACAATGTTTAAAAGTTTTCAAGGTAAGTTGCCTCTTTGCTTAAGCAGCTTATTAATGTGGGTCAATTCACTCAAGTGATAAATTTAGTTGTAAAACAGTAATTTCCTGTCTTTAACTATTGATAGACAAAATGACGATATAATTGACTTAGTGCATTTGTTTATTTAAATGCTTCATTGCCTGACCATAAGATCATAACATACAAACTCTTTAGTGGGCACACACCTTTCTTCAGAAGCTATAGAAAAGAGTAAATCATGTATCAGGCCACCTTGCTTTGAATGTGCTTCCACAATTGACTGGAAAAACTTAAACTTTATATTTATTTCTCTACCCTTTAGTATTCTCTCTGTAAAATCAAGAATGAGAGTATGGCTCAGGAGGGTTATTGAGTTCTAAATATGCTACTTACATACTTAGCAAGTTGTTCGCAACACAGTAGTACATTCGAAGAGTTTGCTATTAATATCTGGTTCTGTCTGGCCTTACCAGCTGCCACTAGGAAACATGCAGCCCTCTTCCAGACAACCAAATTTGCTTGAAGGGAAGAGCACAGAAAACAGTTAGCTGGTGTTCCACTGTTATAAGCAAGAGTTGACAATGTCAGGGGAGATGGAGAAAAGTCAACGGATACAGATTCTTTTGAAAACTGAGCTGAGATTATTCCCTAATGGATTACCTGTGTAGTATGTATGATTAAGCAAAAAACTCTCTAGCTTTCTGACTGGAGTAATAGGATAGAATATACTTGGGAGAGAAGCATATATTATGCTGAGGATGCATTATATATTTTGTCCATATACAAGTGTATATGCAAATGGGCAATTGAAAAACACATCTAGATTTCATTGGAAATGCTACAGATAGGATTGAAACTCACCAGTACATACATATTTAAGGAACAAAGCCATAGAAATATGACCAATCCCTTGGTAGATATCTATAGTAACAGTCTATATCTGAGGTGTAAGTCCATCTTTTGCACACAATCGCTAGTTTGTAGTATGTGAAATAGATGATTACTCATTAATATTAAGATAAATATTACTGTAATTATGATAATTATCACAAACCTAGATTATTATTTAGCACTGTATCTCTAAACCTTATCTCTATCATGGCTCACACTAAAAATGATGCCATGTACACCAATACTGAGGGTTTTTCTTGTGTTTTTTTTTTTTTTTTTGTTGTTTTGTTTTGTGTTTTGCATGAGACACCTGGCATAGGTCTTGTCTAGCTACCCTTAGGGAATTGACACAAATATCCTCAGCTATGGCATTCCATTCTCAGCACATTACTGTAACAATCTGATTGGGACTGTCTAGACTGTAGCCCTGATATTTAGAGTATGACTCACATGTAATAATAATAACTATATTTTGGACATTGGTTTCTAATACATGATCTTGATGTATTTTTATCAGATTCCTTAAGCGATTCCTATGCTCCTTAAAATGAGGTGAGTATTGATTTACAGAAGAGTTGTATAAATCCTAAATAACTAACATATAACTTCCAAACTGAGAATGATCACTCCTTCTTTTCTTTCCAGTTTTAACAGAAGCTATATTTTTTTTGGTTAGGTGTTGGTAAAATTTATAGCATTTTCTTTGTTTGTTGATAAACTTCTTAGTAATGTGTGAAAGTTTTCTGGTACATATTTAATTGTGTCCCATTTTATAAGAACACTTTATACCTGCACTGTGATCATTCATGTCCATGATTGCTATATTATTGCCATCACTTAAGCTTGCAGTTCTAACATCCAGTTCTCCAGGATGGTCTTCATAGTGGGAAACTCAGCATCTCTGTGGGGACTGTGTTAATGGCTGTTGAACTGAACAAATTTCAAATTGGATTCATTCACTGAATTAGTCAGTTAATTTCACTTTTAAATTGCTCATCACAAAAACAGTGCCAAAGTCTTCTTTAAATGATACGAAAATGATACATTTGCATCTTTAACATTTTATGGAATTTTTATTTATATTTCAAATGTAATCACCTTTCCTGGTTTCTTGCCCATAAACACTTATCCATGCTCCTTCCCCTTCTTCTATTAGGGTGATCGCCCAAAAATCCACCTACCACTTCCAGGCTCCCCACCCTAATATTCCCTTACAATGGGGAGGGCGTAATGTCCACCCTTGGCAGGACTAAGGGCTTCTCTTCCCATGGTGCCCAACAAGGCCATTCTCTCCTACATATGCAGCTGGAGCCATGGGTCTTAAAATGTGTACTCTTTGGATGGTGGTTTAGTCCATCAGAGCTATAGTTGGTTGGTATTGTTGTTCTTATAGGGTTGCAAACCCCTTCAGCTCTTCAATCTTTATTCTAACTCCTCCACTGGGGACCCTGTCCTTAGTTCAATGGTTGGCTGTGAACAGTCACCTCTGTATTTGTCACGCTCTGACAGATCCTCTCAGGAGACTATGTATTAGGCTCCTGTCAGTATGCACTTCTTTCCCTCAGCAATATTGTCTAGGCTTGATGGCTATGTGTATATAGTCTGGATCCCCAGGTGGGGCAGGCTCTGAATGGCCATTCCTCAATCTCTGCTCCAAATTTTGTTATCTCCTCCTATGAATATTTTTGTTCCCCCCCTTTTTATTGGATATTTATTTATTTACATTTCAAATATTATTCCCTATCCCGGTTTCCCAGATATAAGCACCTTTTCCCAATTCCCCTCTCCTTCTTCTATAAGGATGTTCTCCCGTCCCAACCAACACCTCTTCCTGCTTCTCCACCAAGATATTCATTACACTTGGGGGTCTAGCCTTGGCAGGACCAACAGCTTCTCCTTCTATCGGTGCCCAACAAGGCCATCCTCTGCTACATAAGCAGCTGGAGCCATGGGTCATTCCATGTATAGTCATTGGGTAGTGGTTTAGTCCCTGGGAGCTCTGGTTGGTTGGTATTGTTGTTCTTATGAGTTTGCAAGCCCCTTCAGGTCTTTCAATCCTTTCTCTAATTCCTCCGACAGGGATCCCGTTCTCAGTTCAATGTTTACTGCTAGCATTTACCTCTGTTTTCGACATGCTCTGGCTATGTCTATCAGGAGACAGCTATATCTAGCTCCTGTCAGAATGCACTTCTTAGCTTCATCAATCTTATGTAGTTTTGTGGCTGTGTATATATGGACTCTATAGCTGTATACCCATGTGGGGCAGGCTCTGAACGAATGTTCCTTCAGTCTCTGCTCCAAACTTGACCTCCATAACTCCTCCTATGAATATTTTTGTTCCCCTTTTTAAGAAGGACTGAAGCATCCTCTCTTTGGTTGTCCTTTTTGAGCTTCATGTGGTTTGTGGATTGTATTTTGGGTAATTTGAGCTTTTGGGCTAATATCCCCTTATCAGCGAGTGCATACCATGTGTGTATTTTTTTTTTTGTGATTGGGTTACCTCACTTAGGATGATATTTTCTAGTTTCATAAATTTCATGAAGTCATTGTTTTAAAATCTGAGTAGTTCTTCATTGTGTAAACATACCACATATTCTGTATCCATTCCTCTGTTGAAGGACATCTGGGTTATTTCTAGCTTCTGGCTATTATAAATAAGGCTGCTATGAACATAGTGGAGCACGTGTCTTTTTTATATGTTGGGGCATCTTTTGGGTATATGCCACAGAGTGATACAGCTGTGTCCTCAGGTAATACTGTGTCCAATTTTCTGAGGAACCTCCAGACTAGTTTCGAAAGTGGTTGTACCAGCTTGCAATCCGCCCACAAAGGAGAAATGTTCCTCTTTCTTCACATCCTCACCAACATCCATTGTTAGCTGAGATTTTTATCTTAGCCATTCTGACCAATCTCAGGGTTGTTTAGATTTGTATTTCTCTCATGACTAAGGAAGTTGAACATTTAGGTACTTCTCAGGCATTCTATATTCCTCAGCCGAGAATTCTTTCTTTAGCTCTGTACCCCATTTTTTACTAGGGTTATTTGATTCTCTAGAGTCTAACTTGTTGAGTTCTTTGTATATATTGGATAGTAGCCTGCTATCAGATGTAGGATTGATAAAGAACTTTGCCCAATTTGTTGGTTGCTGTTTTGTCCTAATGAAAGTGTCCTTTGCCATACAGAAGCTTTGCAATTTTATGAAGTCCCATTTGTTGGTTCTTGATCTTAGAGCATAAGCCATTGGTGTTCTGTTCAGGAAATTTTCCCCAGTGATCATATGTTCCAGGTTCTTCCTCACGTTTTCTTCTTTTAGTTTGAATGTATCTGGGTTTATATGGAGGTTCTTGATCCACTTGGACTTGAGCTTTGTACCTGGTGATGAGAATGGATCGATTTGCTCTCTTTTACATGCTGACCACCAGTTGAACCAGCACCATTTGTTGAAAATGCTGTCTCTTTTCCACTGGATGGGTTTAGTTCCTTTGTCAAGGATCAAGTTACCATAGATCTGTGGGTTCATTTCTGGGTCTTCAATTCTGTTTCATGGATCTTCCAGCCCATCTCTGGACCAATACCATAAAGGTTTTATCACTATTGCTCTATAATACAAATTGAAGTCAGGAATGGTGACTCCCCCAAAAGTTCTTTTTTTGTTGAAGATAGTTTTTGGCTATCCTGGGTTTTTTGTTATTCCAAATGAATTTTTAAATTGCTCTTTCTAACTGTATGAAGAATTGACTTGGAATTTTGATGGGGATTGCATTGAATCTGTAGATTTCTATTTCCAAGATGGCCATTTTTAGAATATTAATCTTGCCAATCCATGAGCATGAGAGGTCTTTCCATTTTCTGAGATCTTCAATTTCTTTCTTCAGAGACTTGAAGTTCTTGTCATACAGATCTTTCACTTGCTTAGTTAGAGTCACACTGACGTATTTTATGTTATTTGGGACTATTGTGAAGGGTGTAATTTCTCTAATTTCTTTCTCAGCCTGTTTGTCCTTTGAGTAGATGAAAGCTACTGATTTGTTTGAGTAAATTTTATACCCAGCCACTTTGTTGAAGTTGTTTATAAGCTATAGACATTCTCTGGTGGAACTTTTGGGGTCACTTAAATATACTATGATATCTCCAAATAGTAATATTTTGACTTATCCCTTTCCATTTTGTATCCCTTTGACCTCCTTCTGTTGTCTGATTCGAGTTGAATAGGTAGGGAGAGAGTGGACACCCTTGTGTAGTCCCTGATTTTAGTTGAACTTCTTTCAGTTTCTCTCTATTTAGTTTGATGTTGGCTACTTGTTTTCTGTTTATTGCTTTTACTATATTTAAGTATGGGCCTGGAATTACTCATCTTTTCAAGACTTTTAACATGAAGGGATGTTGAATTTTGCTAAATACTTTCTCAGCATGTAATCAGATGATCATGCTTTTTTTTTTCCTTTGAGTTATTTTATATAGTGGATTACGTTGAAGGATTTTCCCATATTGAACCATCCCTGCATCCCTGTGATGAAGCCTACTTCATCATGATGGATGATCGTTTTGATGTGTTCGGTTTGCGAGAATTTTATTGAGTATTTTTCTGTAAATATTCATCGGGGAAATTAGTCTGAAGTTCTCTTTATTATTGAATCTGTGTCGTTTAGGTATAAGTGTAATTTTGGTTTCATAGAAGGAAATGGGTAGTGTTCCTTCTGTTTCTATTTTGTTGAATAGTTTGGACAGTATTGGTATTAGGTCTTCTATATAGGTCTGATAGAATTCTCCAGTAAACACATCTGGTTCTGGGCATTTTTTGGGGGAGTTGGGAAACTTTTAATTCTTTGCTTCTATTTCTTTAGGAGTTATGGGACTATTTAGATGGTTTATCTGATCCAGATTTAACTTTTGTACCTGGTATCTTTCTAGAAAATTGTTCTTTTCCTCCAGATTTTTCCAGTTTTGTTGACTATATGCTTTGTAGTAGGATCTGATAATTTTTTAAAAAAATTTTCACATTTTATGTTGTTATATCCCCCTTTTCATTTCTGATTTTGTTAATTTCGATACTGTTTCTGTGCCCTCTGGTTAGTCTGGCTAAGGGTGTATCTATCTTGTTGATTTTCTCAAAGAACCAGCTTATGCTTTTGTTGATTCTTTGTATAGTTCTTTTTGTTTCTACTTAGTTGATTTCACCCCTGAGTTTTATTACTTCCTGCCATCTACTCCTCTTGGGTGTATTTGCTTCTTTTTGTTTTAGAGCTTCTAGGTGTGCTTCCAAGATTCTAATGTATGCTCTTTCCAGTTTCTTTTGGGAGGCACTCATAGTTATGAGTTTTTTCTCTTAGCGCTGCTTTCGTTATATCTCTTAAGTTTTAATATTAAAATGTATGTTTTAAATTTTTCATTATTCGAGAGTTTCTTACATTCATATGTTGTGTTTTCATCGAGTCCTTTGCAATTCCTTCTCTTTGTATTCTCCCCCAGCCACAACTATTCACACCCATTCCCAATTTCTTGTTCTTGTCTTTTAATCTCATTGAGTTCACTAAGTGCTGACAGTCTGAACATGAGTATAAGACCATCTACTGAATTATGGATAACCTATTGTCATTGGCCTTATCCTGGAAGCAAGATCACTTTCTTCCAACAGTCATCATTTGCCAATAGCTTCTCAGCTAGTAGTGGGAGTTTTGTGACCACCTCTCCACTCTAAGTTTTGATTTCTGTCTATCTTGATCTTTGCTAAAGTTTTGTACATCCTTCTATATCTGATGAATACATAGGTGCAACTCTCTCTCTCATATTCTGAAAAAAATAATTCCCCATAGTCATCTATTGCTTCAATATCTTATACTCATTTGGTCTCCTTTCCTCAATCATCCCTGAGCCTTGGATGGTGGGGGTGTCTTACATATGTCCAATTTAGAAGTGAATTTTGTAAACCAATTATTCTGGTTCAGCTGGGCCAGGTTTGTTTTCCTTTCTTAATTGCCATTCATTACAAAAAGAAGCTTTCATAATTAGAATTGAGAGATGGGACAGTCTATCAGTATAGAGATTAGTTTATGAGAAACTGGATTTGTACTATGCCAATTTAGCAGAATAATAATACTAGGTTCTCTTCTATAGCCTATTACTTATGTAACTATAGGTGCTTAGCTCTAGTAGTGGAGTAAGTCATAAGTTCCATCCTGTGGAGTGGGTCTGAAATCAAATCAGAAAGCATTTGATTAGAAAATATTGTAATTACATGTAATAAACATATAAATTAGGAAGTTTCTGTTGTATATGAAAAATTGTTCAATGTGAACGTTTTCGAAAGTGTTCAGTGTTAATTGAGTCTCCCCATACGGACTCACAGTGCTCTGCCTTCCTATCCCCCATACATTTTAACCATTCTTATGGTGTGGCTATCTTGAAAATAACCTGTAGACATTCTTTATGTAATTTTTATTATAGTGTCTACAGGCTTGGACATCTATAATCATTGGGGTTTCAGAGGGCAGTATAGATATATTTGTATAAGGTAGAACTACTTTGTTGAGTTCTATCATTATGAGAAAGTAAGCTGTATATAATTATATGGCTATCTGCTGTATAATGCTGTAGTCCTGTGATTGGAAAGTTTAAAGGACCTTGAAATTCAGAGTCTGTGTAGATTCATTATTAACAGTTCAATATTATATATGTGGGGGAATCCTGCACAGTTTAAAGAGATCTGTGATAAAAGTTTAAGAAGAAAGAATGATGAATGAAGAAAAGCCAAAATGACATGACCATAAATATAGTTAAAACCAGCTAACAGAGTGTCCTGTGATATGAGATAAGACAATTCTTTTTCCTATGTTCTCTCTTACTTAAACTATTTGTCAAGGATAGTATGGATTAATGTAATTTAAAGAGCCCTACTAGCTCTCACATTCTACAATTAGCCAAGTTGGTAATGCCAACTTGAATTTTAGCCAACATCATGTTGAAGATTTATAAAATTAACTAGTTGACCCAAATACTAACATATATTAATTATACCAAAATTTTTTCTTTAGATATCATAAACTAATGGGAAAAGATTTTGACAACTGAGGGATGATGAGATGGAGGAGCGAAATAAAATTCTTGGTCCTGTTCACCATAGACTGAAGTAGTCCAGGATCAAACTTGGAAAACTGCAACAGATAATGTGTAGAAAAGAGATGACTTTTTAGGTGCTTGCTTTACAGTGTTTTGTAGATAACCTTCAGTCACTAGAGCCAGTGAATGAGTGGTGATGAACAGTCAGGCCCTTTGAGAGGAGAAATATCATCTTGTACATGAAAACTAAACAAAATGCAACACAAGCATGGTGTTTTTAATGACCTCGAGGGATTTGAAGAGAATAGTTCCCATGCTCTTTATTTGCGATCTGTGTGTGCTGTGCAGTCTGAAGGAACACAGCGATATGGCAGTAATTTCCACTTCTCTGAAAGATTGTTTTTCTTTTCAGAACACATCACTGTCACCCTAATTAGATTTTGTTACCCAAATACTTTAAAATCTCCATGCATTTGAATCACTGAGCACATTTCCTATTCTGGTTAATATTCATGCAAGTGAAAAAAATCATAAAATTGCAACGTGAAATTGAATAAAAATAAAATGAGTAAGACCAACGAAAATGAAATGTACATATTGAACATGCTTTACTTTTTCATTTTAAGGATTTAAAAGTAGCAGTAACTCATAATTATAGTATAAACTGTGGAGATCCATTGGCCAAACAGTAAACAAAAGTTGGAATGTATCGCATCTGATTACATAACCTCCATTTCAGAAAGATGTCTTGGGATATAAACTTCAGTGTCAGTAATTGTGATATTGGTCCTCCAAAAAGGTTACCTCCTGTAGGTGGGCAACATGGACGGAACAACTTGAGACTTGAGATTGGAGGATATTTTTGAGTTCCTGCTCAGCCTTTTTCATCACTGTGTGACCCTTGACAGATCATTGCACTTCTTAAAACTTCTTTATATCCTCAACCATAAAGAAATGAAAATATCCATTTCATGAGGACATCTATGACAAATAAAATACAATAAAAATTTCCCACAGAAAACACTACTAGGAAATCTTAACAGGGTAAATCTATTATATAAGCAATATCACTTTCCCACAGGGTATCTTAATATGTTTATAACCTAAATTTGTCTTAAAGTTTTAACAAAACATTTTTTTACTGAAAGGAAGGGGAAATACAGTGACGGGGAGGAATTGCAGTGAAGACTAGGAAGGTAGCCTCACATTCTGTCAGATGGAAGACAGAAGTGTCTGTCCTACTAGGCATTCTACATGCAGGTATTTATGAGCATTGTTCTTTACCTACAGGAAACCAATACCATACAGCAAGTGTCTACTTTATTCCATGACCTTTGTCAAGCAAAGTGAGGAAAAAAGTCACGATTTGCATACTTTCATTAATATTAGAAACTTGGTATTCATTTAAGAAGCAAGCAATTCATTTAATATTAGATATGGTATTAATTGCTATGTTATTTTTCACTGTAGTAACCCTTACAGCATTTGTGATAGTGAAACTGCCCTGGCTACTTTGGCAATTGTGTTTTAGTGAGGGCCAAAGTTATCAGTTGCATGAAATCAAGTACAGCATATTACTTGTCTGAGTTTCAATGCCAAAATAGGAATGATCAAGTATTCTTTTACAGTTGAATTCATTATTATTTTAAGGAATATTTATATTATAAAATTTTATAAAATGATAATATTGTGTTTTAATTGTTTGCTTGTGCATGTTCATGGGAAGTCATGCATATATTGCAAACATTTGTACATGTGCATGTGGAGGCCAGAGGACAACATCAGATTTCATTTCTCAGTGGCCATGCATCTAGTTTTGCAACAGTGTCTGTCATTGCTCTGTAACATCCCAAGTAGGCTAGACTGGTGCTATGTGAAATTGTTATTGGTGGGGGGGTCATCATTCCTGATAGAGTTCTCAATAATTTTACATCTTATTTTATTTAAAACAAAATATACTCTCTATCTATCTATCTATCTATCTATCTATCTATCTATCTATCATCTATCTACCTATCTATTTATTTTGGCCTTCACTACAGCACAATATATGAGCATAGTTTCTTTTCACTTCTCTTAATAGCTATGAATTATACATTTTTGTTTATTTTTCAACTAACATTACTTTGAAAGATAGGTAGTATTGTAGTTATCATAAAGACTATTTATATGTATTTTGAATTTATTATTTGATAATTTAATATATAAACATCGTGCATTTGGAGCATGGTTATCTCTCTCTCTCTCTCTCTCTCTCTGTGCCTCTCAACTCCCAACAAGCTCCTCTCCAACTTCCTACCTCTTTTTAATTTTGTTATAAACTACTTAGTCCAACTAATGCTGCTCATAAGTGAATGTGTTTAATGCCATCTACAGAATCACTGCCATTCTTCTATGGACCATATCACTGAAGAAAAGCTATTCCTTCTCCTTCAGCAACCACCATTTGTCAATTGTTCTTCAGCTAGGGGAGTGGCCTTAAAAAACTCTTTTCTCATCTGTAATTTTTTACTTTCTTGATTCTGTTCGTGCCTTATGTAGGTAACAACAGCTATTTTGAATTGATGTGAATGAATGTCCTATTCAGAGAACAGCATTTCACAGATCTCCCTACTCTCAGACATGTATATTTGTTCTACCCCTTCTTCCTTGATATTCCCTGAACTTTAGGTCAATGGTAGATTTTCCCATCTTTGACTGAACATTCACAGTAGCTTATTATCAGTGCTGGGGAGAATCTGGGGTCTCTGTAATAAGCTCTACCTACTGCAATAAGAGCATTTTCTAGTGATGGCTGAGATGCACTTATCTTTGATGCTTACTAGTCATAGGAGTTTAAGAAAACTGTTTTCTTAGCTACTTTCATTTTTTATAGCAATCTGTGATTGAAACATTCTAAAATTGATTTAGGGTTACTAGTTATTTCTTAAATGAAACAAAATCTGCATATGTTTATGGAATATAATGTGCCCAGAAATAATGTGTTGCCAAGCTGCACATCTACTATGTGAAAGAAGAAATACTTAAACTTAGGTTTGCTGACTCCAATGTCACTGTTCATTTCCTGCTGCCTCTCTCGTATCCAGATCATTCAAATGAAATATTTCTATATTAAAATATGTTATGTTGCTTCAGATATCCTGTAAGTTTCTCACTCTCTTCATCGTGACTTCTGAAATAAAATTAATAGTAATCGAGACTTAGTCATAGATACTTGAACTATAATGGTTAATGAAGGGGAACTTAGGTCTTTCTGTATTTCAACCAGAATCTTTGAACATGACATCAATAAAAGAACCTACTATATCTTCTTAAATATCATATCCTTTATGTATCTATTTTGTCAGCATAAAATATACATACTGAATATTTGCAAAATGCAAAAGTTTTTCTTTTGAAGCAAAAGGTTTGGAAAGATACACACACACACACACACACACATATGCAGTCTCTAAGGTGTAGTGACGCTATTATTATTGAGATGTTCTCTCTGTACGTTCAAAGAACAGTTATAAGGAGAATAAGTTGATTATGTTAGTATATGTATCATTCCATGGATGTTATCTCTAAAAATGATGCATTTTATTATAATTTTAAGAATTACATGTTAGACTTTATTAGTAAAAAAATGAGTATTTTACTTCAATAGTCATAAGTTTTTACTGAGACCATTGTGATGCCAAGGCCAAGACTGTTCCTCTCCTATAATTGTACATGAGAATTCTACCTTCTTTTTCTTTCTCTGTGAGCAGGTTGTTTAGATCTCAAAAACAAAATGAGGGACATTATAACTGGTAGAAAGATTAGAAAAATGTGAGTGTGAACTTGGTAAAGAGAATGATCTCCATCCCACATTCCAAAGAGTAAATGAGAATTTCTAATCAAAGATTCTGTTAGGGGTTTAATGGATGGAAGAACGTGGAGAGAGAATATTAGTAGTAACACTGATTCTTCCTAGACTAGCTCAAAAGGACTGTGATTAAGCCAGCCTGTTATGATAAATCACTGAGTGTGGTCATTTACCAATATTAGTGATTTTGGACAAATAAATTTAATAGAATTTAAACTCACACTTAATTTCATAGGGACACAGAGGAAACACCAATAAGTAACTAGTCAACCTTGACAAGAGTTTCATTCAAAGTACCAAGTTTTTGTGACCTTTCAACAATTTCTACTTATTAGCCATATATAATTGTTTAAAATATTACCTTATTTCCCTAATTACCATCTTGGTTAAATCCATATTCACATTATCTCTGATCCTTCAGTTTTCTACTTCATTCCATCAGTCCATCCTATACAGAGTAACTGAAGTCATCTTTTGAAAATACAACTCTGATCATATCATTAAAATCACATTTGTAATTTGAAATAATCTGAAGATTTTTTTCTTTATTGGGTATTTTTATTAAATATATTTTTATTTCAAATATTAATCTCCTTTCCTGGTTTCCCCTCCAGACAACCCCTATAGCATCCTCCCTCCCCCTGCTTCTATGAGAGTGCTTCCCGACCCACCCACTTCCACCTATCTATCCTGTCATTCCCCTACACTGGGGCATCGAGCCTTCATAGAACCAAGGATTCTCCTCCCATTGATGTCTGACAAGGCCATCCTTGGCTACATATGCGGCTGGAACCATGGGTCCCTCCATTTGTACACTTTGGTTGGTTATTTTAGTCCCCAGTAGTTCTAGGGGGTCTGGTTGGTTGATATTGTTCTTCCTATGGGTTGCAAACCCCTTCAGCTCCTTCAGACCTTTCTCTAATTCCTTGATTGGGGTCCCAGTACTCAGTCCAATGGTTGACTTTTTATTTCTCAGGCTCCGGCAGAGAATCTAAGGAAGCAGCTATATCAGGCTCCTATCAGCATGTACTTCCTGGCATTCACAATAGTGTCTGGATGTGGTGTCTGTATCTAGGATGGATCCCCAAGTGGGGCAGTCTCTGAATGGCCTTCCCTTCAGTCTCTGCTCCACATTCTTTCTCCATATTTCCTCCTGTGTTTTGTTTCCCCTTCTAAGAAGGAGTGAAGCATCCACACCTTTGGTCTTTCTTCTTGAGCTTCATGTGGTTTGTGAATTGTATCTTGGGTATTCCCAGCTTTTGTGCTAATTTTGCAGTCCCTTCAAAGCCATTCATGATTATCAGGATTCTCAAAGTACTAACCTGTCAGTATCACTTCTGGACATGTCTCAGTGTGTCTGTTTTCACTCATCATTGCACAGTCATTGCCTATCAGGGCATGAAACACACAGAGTACATCACCTAAAAACAATTATAGAGTGACTTAAATTAAAAAACTGATTTTGTAATTCATAGAGTTAGCATCTCTATCTCTGGAAAAGCAACAAAATAGTTACATCTCACTAATTAGCAAGAAAGTCAGGACTAGAAGGAACTTTGTTAATTTGCACAAAGACATACATAAGGGACAGACGTTGAATCAAGACACTTATGAAATTTCCAATTTTGCATGATACTTGAAGATGGTTTGTAGGTGTCACTGTACTGCACAACAACATAAAAAGTGCTTAAGTCAGGCTTGGTCAGAAGGGCTATTTTTATATGGATCAAATTAGATTTGTGAGCAGTCTGCCAGACATTACTGGAAACTAGGCAGTAGTTTCTACACCCTGGATTCTTCAACCAGGTCACCTAAGCAAGTGCCAGACACATCATCTCCAGCATTCATGCAGGGCATCTTCCTCTGCCAGTTATGACTTCTTGTCTCTTGCTTTAATCTTCTCCAGCAATCTGAAACCTTTGAGTCTCTACTGTGGTTGAGATATCAGATTTTGTCCTTGTGCGTTCTCATGACACATTTGAAACCCTTTTCCCTAGAGGGAGCCTGTGAGGCTGTCCTGAGACTTTGTGGCCAATGCCCTTTGGCTCCATTCCCTGGCCAGCTTAAGGCAGCTTAGTCTTGCTGACTAGCACTATTGAGTCCAGCAGTACTGTTCTGAGAATAGGAATGGGTAGACAGCTGCAGCATCTTTAAGTTATGACTGTGAAGATAAAAATGGTCTTGCTTGAGTAGTACATCTGATGATATATATTCATCAAATCATAATGGATATCCCATTAAGCAACATAAAGTTATCTAGTGATTTATTTCATATCCAGCCCAAAATAACTTTGAAATTAACTTGGTTACCCAGAAGTGAAAACTGCCACTAATTGCCTTCAATTTTAATTGTAAAAATAACTAAAGTTACAAAAAAACCAACCAACGAAACAAACAAACAAATAAACAAACAACCCCCCCAAAAAAAACCAAGAAAACAGGCTCTCATAGGAACTCTGAATTAAAGATCTTATTCAATATCTGTAACTTATCACTTCTCTTCTCAAGAACTCATGTATCCCCCTAACTCAAGCTAAAAGATTATGTCAAGATTCTACCAAGTCTATCAGGAATGGCCAAACTTTTGACAATGGAACATGGTGTCATCTATAAATCTCATGCTATAGAATTACACAATTGAATTGTGAACAAGTCAAACCATATTCAAAAACAAACAAATAAATAAAAACAATGTTTTAAATAGGTTTATGATTTGATGTTAGGTCATATACATACCTAACCTGGCATATGTGTAGCTCAGTGACTACAAGCTGAAGATAACCATCACCTAGAACTTTTTTGAACATTTGAACACCTTAGTGGGCTACTTTGGCCTTTGCATTGGTGGGAGGCTCCTTAAATGGTGGAAGCATTAGGGAATCTACTGTGTTATCATCACTTTAGACTCCTTTGTTCTTACTATCAAAAGCCTTAAAATTAATGTTCTTGGTAGTATCACAGGCATTCTGACTTAATTTAATCCATCTCTTAATATCTTTTTACCAACTTTACACATATTGCAATATTAAAATAGTCACTATTTTTCTTCTTAATTTCCCCCCATCTATCTATCTATCTATCTATCTATCTATCTATCTATCTATCTATCTATCTATCCATCCATCTATCTATCTACCTATCTATTCACTTTACATTCTAATCACAGCTCCCTCTCCACCCAGTATCCCCCCCCACAGTCTTTCCCTCAATTCCCTCTCCTCTTTTCCTCTGAGAAAGGGGAAATCACCCCATGAGACCAACCCCATGCTGACACTTTCAATCACTGAAGGACAAGGGACATACTTTCCCACTGAGGGCAAATAAGGCAGTCCAGTTAAGGGAACAAGATCCATAGGCATGCAACAGAATCAGGGTAAGCCTCCGGTCCAGTTGTTGGGAGACCCACTATTAATATTTCAAATATGTGAAGTTGGATAGACATTCACAGAGAATAAAAATATTCTTATAATCTAGATTTTATGGTTGAGTTATTATTGTAGTTGAATTGTTCTGTATATATTCTCCCACCATGCCTGTGGCCTTCTTTTTGTTGAGTGTATTTCAGACTAAAGTGTGGATATTGTTGCATTTCTAGATAAAATAGTTTATATTCAGATCTGTTAAAAGATCTGAATAAAAGAAAGAAACCATTGACAATTCCTCTTCAGTGGGCCTCAGTTTCTGAATATAATGCAAGAAGAGCATTTTCTGATGACATACTTTTATCTGCTCTATTATCTAACATTCTCTAATTGTCTGATATTTGCCCATTTAATTGATTGGCATGCTTATGCAACAAAAAATTGCCTTCTTGTGGGATTGAAAAAGAAGAAAGAAAATGCATTTTATTTATTTATGGTATATTTGTTTAATCAAAGCCAGGGTAGCTTAGAATAAAGCTGCTCGCCGGTCCATTGTGATTTTTCCATAAAAGCATATGTTTACAGACATCTAGGGAAATAGACAACAATATGTCAGATGGATGTTTTCAAACTTAGGGGAAGAACCATGTCATACTGTTAAAAAGAGAAATGAATAAACATGAAATTGAAAATGAATTTTAATGAAAATTCTAGCCCTGTCCCAAGGAAGAAAAATACGAATGTCTGATAAGCAGAAATCTGAGTAGTGCAAACCACTGTTTTGAGGCCACTGAACCTAAAAGCATCTGTCCTTTTTTTTGAACATTGGGGTACTTCTGTCACTAAGATCTTTAGACTGAAGGATTTGACAAAGAACATCACGTACATGAAATAAAACCAAATAAGCAAAACTAATAGGCATGAAACAAATATCAAATGGAAGAAATCTCACAGAGTCAACCAAAGGAATGGAGAGTACAAGCCTGCCTAGCTGTGATATTCCTGTTTTTCTGTGCTATGCAATATTTAAGCACTCTATGTCCCATTTTTCTGGGACTGCCAGAAATGGCCCTGTAGCAAGCATGTAACTCTCTACCCCACTGTTGGTAGGACAAAAGTGCTTCCCATGGACAAGTACTAACTCCAACTATTGCAACCATATACAGACTAAACTTTGCCTTTAGCTCTTACTGCAAAGGGTAATGTGGATTATTTTCAGTAATATAGGGAGATTGATCCCGTCAGTGAATTTTTCATAAGCTTCATACTGTCCCTAAAAATGATTTTTTCTTTATTAACTTGAGTATTTCTTATTTACATTTCGATGTTATTCCCTTTCCCTGCTTTCCATTGCCCAACATCTCCTAACCTCCACCTCCCCCTTCAATATGGGTTTTCCCTCCCCATCCTCCCCCCTGTTACACCCTCCCCCAATAATCACGTTCACTGGGGGTTCAGACTTAGCAGGACCAAGGGCTTCCACTTCCACTGGTGCTCTTACTAGGATATTCATTGCTACCTAGGAAGTTAGAGTCCGGGGTCAGTCCATGTATAGTCTTTGGGTAGTGGCTTAGTCCCTGGAAGCTCTGGTTGGTTGGCATTGTTGTACATATGGGGTCTCGAGCCCCTTCAAGCTCTTCCAGTCCTTTCTCTCATTCTTTCAACAAGGGTCCCATTCTCAGTTCAGTGGTTTAATGATGGCATTCGCCTATGTATTTGCTGTATTCTGGCTGTGTCTCTCAGGAGAGATCTACATCCGGCTCCTGTCGGCCTGCACTTCTTTGCTTCATCCATCTTGTCTAATTGGGTGACTGTATATATATGGGCCACATGTGGGGCAGGCTCTGAATGGGTGTTCCTTCAGTCTCTGTTTTAATCTTTGCCTCTCTCTTCCCTGCCAAGGGTATTCTTGTTCCCCTTTTAAAGAAGGAGTGAAGCATTCACATTTTGATCATCCGTCTTGAGTTTTATTTGTTCTATGCATCTAGGGTAATTCAAGCATTTAGCTAATAGCCACTTATCAATGAGTGCATATTCCATGTGTGTTTTTCTGTGATTGGGTTACCTCACTCAGGATGATATTTTCCAGTTCCCTCCATTTGCCTATGAATTTCATAAAGGCATTGTTTTGATAGCTGAGTAATATTCCATTGTGTAGATGTACCACATTTTCTGTATCCATTCCTCTGTTGAAGGGCATCTGGGTTCTTTCCAGCTTCTGGCTATTATAAATAAGGTTGCTATGAACATAGTGGAACATTTGTCTTTTTTTATATGTTGGGGCATCTTTTTGGGTATATGCCCCAAAGAGAGAGGTAGCTGGGTCCTCAGGCAGTTCAATGTCCAATTTTCTGAGGAACCTCCAGACTGATTTCCAGAATGGTTGTACCAGTCTGCAATCCCATCAAAAATGGAGGAGTGTTCTCTTTCTCCCATCCTCGCCAGCATTTGCTGTCACCTGAGTCTTTGATATTAACCATTCTCACTGGTGTGAGGTGAAATCTCAGGGTTGTTTTGATTTGCATTTCCCTTATGTCTAAAGATGTTGAACATTTCTTTAGATGTTTCTCAGCCATTCAGCATTCCTCAGCTGTGAATTCTTTGTTTAGCTCTGAACCCCATTTTTAATAGGGTTATTTGTCTCCCTGCGGTCTAACTTCTTGAGTTCTTTGTATATTTTGGATATAAGGCCTCTATCTGTTGTAGGATTGGTAAAGATCTTTTCCCAATCTGTTGGTTGCCGTTTTGTCCTAACCACAGTGTCCTTTGCCTCACAGAAGCTTTGCAGTTTTATGAGATCCCATTTTTCGATTCTTGATCTTAGAGCATAAGCCATTGGTGTTTTGTTCAGGAAATTTTCTCCAGTGCCCATGTGTTTGAGATGCTTCCCCACTTTTTCTTCTATTAGTTTGAGTGTATCTGGTTTGATGTGGAGGTCCTTGATCCACTTAGACTTAAGCTTTGTACAGGGTGATAAGCATGGATCAATCTGTATTCTTCTACATGTTGACCTCTAGTTGAACCAGCATCATTTGCTGAAAATGCTATCTTTTTTTCCATTGGATGGTTTTTGGCTCCTTTGTCAAAAATCAAGTGACCATAGGTGTGTGGGTCCATTTCTGGGTCTTCAATTTTTTCCATTGGTCTATCTGTCTGTCTCTGTACCAATACCATGCAGTTTTTATCTACTATTGCTCTGTAATACTGCTTGAGTTCAGGGATGATTCCCCTGAAGTCCTTTTATTTTGAGGATAGTTTTAGCTATCCTGGGTTTTTTGTTATTCCAGATGAATTTGCAAATTGTTCTGTCTAACTCTTTGAAGAATTGGATTGGTATTTTGATGGGGATTGCATTGAATCTGTAGATTGCTTTTGGTAAAATGGCCATTTTTACTGTATTAATCCTGCCAATCCATGAGCATGGGATATCTTTCCATCTTCTGAGGTCTTCTTCAATTTCTTTCTTCAGAGTCTTGAAGTTCTTGTTGTACAAATCTTTTACTTGCTTGGTTAAAGTCACACCGAGGTACTTTATATTATTTGGGTCTATTATGAAGGGTGTCATTTCCCTAATTTCTTTCTCGGCTTGTTTCTCTTTTGTGTGAGGGAAGGCTACTGATTTATTTGAGTTAATTTTATACCCAGCCACTTTGCTGAAGTTGTTTATCAGTTTAGTAGTTCTCTGGTGGAACTTTTGGGATCCTTAAATATGCTATCATATCATCTGCAAATAGTGATATTTTGACTTCTTCTTTTCCATCTGTATCCCTTGACCTCCTTTTGTTGTCTGATTGTTCTGGCTAGAACTTCAAAACTATATTGAATAAGTAGGGAGAGAGTGGGCAGCCTTGTCTAGTCCCTGATTTTTTATTGGGATTGCTTCAAGTTTCTCTCCATTTAGTTTAATGTTAGCCACTGGTTTGCTGTATATGGCTTTTACTATGTTTAGGTATGGGCCTTGGATTCCTATTCTTTCCAGAACTTTTATCATGAAGGGGTGTTGAATTTTGTCAAATGCTTTCTCAGCATCTAATGAAATGATCATGTGGTTTTGTTCTTTCAGTTTGTTTATATAATGGATCACACTGATGGTTTTCCATATATTAAACCATCCCTGCATGCCTGGGATGAAGCCTACTTGAACATGATGGATGTTTGTTTTGATGTGTTCTTGGATTCAGTTTGCAAGAATTTTATTGAGTTTTTTTGCATCGATATTCATAAGGGAAATTGGTCTGAAGTTCTCTTTCTTTTTTGGGTCTTTGTGTGGTTTAGGTATAAGAGTAATTTTGGCTTCATAGAAGAAATTTAGTAGTCTTCTGTTTCAATTTTGTGAATAGTTTGAATAATATTGGTACGAGGTCTTCTATGAAGGTCTGATAGAATTCTGCACTAAACCCGTCTGGACCTGGGCTCTTTTTGGTTGGGAGACCTTTAATTACTGCTTCTATTTCTTTAGGAGTTATTGGGTTGTTTAAATGGTTTATCTGTACCTGGTTTAACTTCAGTATATGGTATCTGTCTAGGAAATTGTCCATTTCCTGTAGATTTTCAAGTTTTGTTGAATATGGGATTTTGTAGTAGGATCTGATGATTTTTTGAATTTCCTCTGATTCTATAGTTATGTCTCCCTTTTCATTTCTGATTTTGTTAATTTGGACACACTCTCTGTGTCCTCTCGTTAGTCTGGCTAAGGGTTTATCTATCTTGTTGATTTTCTCAGAGAACCAACTTTTGGTTCTGTTGATACTTTCTATGGTCCTTTTTGTTTCTACTTGGTTGATTTCAGCTCTGAGTTTGATTATTTCCTGCCTTCTACTCCTCCTGGGTGTATTTGCTTCTTTTTGTTCTAGAGCTTTTAGGTGTGCTGTCAAGCTGGTGACATATGCTCTTTCCTGTTTCTTTCTGCAGGCACTCAGAGCTATGAGTTTTCCTCTCAGCACAGCTTTCATTGTGTCCCATAAGTTTGGGCATGTTGTACCTTCATTTTCATTAAATTCTAAAAAGTCTTTAATTTCTTTCTTTATTTCTTCCTTGTCCAGGTTATCGTTGAGTAGAGCATTGTTCAACTTCCATGTATATGTGGGCTTTCTTCATTATTGTTATTGAAGACCAGCTTTAGCCCGTTGTGGTCTGATAGGACACATGGGATTATTTCTATCTTTCTGTATCTGTTGAGGACTGTTTTTTGACCAATTATATGGTCAATTTTGGAGAAAGTACCATGAGGTTTTGAGAAGAATGTATATCCTTTTGCTTTAGGATAGAATATTCTATAAATATCTGTCACGTCCATTTGGTTCATAACTTCTCTTAGTCTGTCTACGTCTTTATTTAATTTCTGTTTCCATGATTTGTCCATTGATGAGAGTGGGGTGTTGAAATCTCCTACTATTATTGTGTGAGGTGCAATGTGTGTTTTGAGCTTTAGTAAGGTTTCTTTTACGTATGTAGGTGCCCTTGTATTTGGGGCATAGATATTTAGGATTGAGAGTTCATCTTGGTGATTTTTCCTTTGATGAATATAACTGTCCTTCCTTATCTTTTTGATGACTTTTTAGTTGAAAATTGATTTTATTTGATATTAGAATGGCTACTCAGCTTGTTCTTCAGACCATTTGCTTGGAATGTTGTTTTCCAGCCTTTCACTCTGAGGTAGTGTCTGTCTTTGTCTCTGAGGTGTGTTTCCTGTATGCAGCAGAATGCAGAGTCCTCATTACATATCCAGTTTGTTCATCTATGTCTTTTTTTTTTTTGGTTCTTTTTTCGGGCTGGGGGCGAACCCCAGGGCCTTGTGCTTCCTAGGAGTTACCACTGGCCAACCATCTGTCTTTTTATTGGGAGTTGAGACCATTGATGTTGAGAGATATAAGAATAGTGATTATTGTTTCCTGTTATATTCATATTTGGATGTGAGGTTATGTTTGTGTGCTTTTTCTTCTCTTTTGTTTTGTTGCCAAGACGATTAGTTTCTTGCTTTTCTATGGTATAGCTTGCTTTCCATTTGGGCTTTACCATTTATTATCCTTTGTAGTGCTGGATTTGTAGAAAGATATTGTGTAAATTTGGTTTTGTCATGGAATATCTTGGTTTCTCCATCTATGTTAATTTAGAGTTTTGCAGGATACAGTAGCCTGGGCTGGCATTTGTGTTCTCTTAGTGTCTGTATGACATCAGTCCAGGATCTTCTGGCCTTCATAGTTTCTGGCGAAAAGTCTGGTGTGATTCTGATAGGTCTGCCTTTATATGTTACTTGACCTTTTCCCCTTACTGCTTTTAATATTCTTTCTTTATTTTGTGCATTTGGTGTTTTGACTATTATGTGTCGGGAGGTGTTTCTTTTCTGGTCCAATCTATTTGGAGTTCTGTAGGCTTTTTGAATGCCTATGGGTATCTCTTTTTTAGGTTAGGGAAGTTTTCTTCTGTGATTTTGTTGAAGATATTTTCTGGTCCTTTGAGCTGGGAGTCTTCACTCTCTTCTATACCTATTATCCTTAGGTTTGATCTTCTCATTGAGTCCTGGATTTCCTGTATGTTTTGGACCAGTAGCTTTTTCCGCTTTACATTATCTTTGACAGTTGAGTCAATGATTTCTATGGAATCTTCTGCTCCTGAGATTCTCTCTTCCATCTCTTGTATTCTGTTGGTGAAGCTTGTATCTACAGCTCCTTGTCTCTTCTTTTGGTTTTCTATATCCAGGGTTGTTTCCGTGTGTTCTTTCTTGTTTGCTTCTATTTCCATTTTTAATTTCTTCAACTGTTTGATTGTGTTTTCCTGGAATTCTTTCAGGGCTTTTTGTGATTCCTCTCTGCCCTGCTTCTACTTGTTTATTTATGTTTCCTGTGTTTCTCTAAGGAGTTCTTCATGTTTTCTTGAGTCCTCCAGCATCATGGTCAAATATGATTTTAAATCTGGATCTTGCTTTTCTGGTGTGGTTGGATATTCAATGTTTGCTTTGATGGGAGAATTGTGCTCCAATGATGCCATGTAGTCTTGGTTTCTGTTGGTTGGGTTCCTGCGCTTGCCTCTCACCATCAGATTAGCTCTGGTGTTACTTTGTTCTGCTATTTCTGACAGTGGCTAGACTGTCCTATTGACCAGTGTGTCAAGAGTGCTGTAGACCTGTTTTCCTGTTTTCTTTCAGCCAGTTATGGGAACAGAGTGTTCTGCTTTCGGCTGTGTAGTTTTTCCTGTCTAGAGGTCTTCAGCTGTTCCTGTGGGCCTGTGTCCTGAGTTCACCAGGCAGGTCACTTGGAGCAGAAAAGTTGGTCTTCCCTGTGGTCCCGAGGCTCAAGTTTGCTCGTGGGGTGTTGCTTATGAGAGCTCTCCGTGAGGCAGCAACCAGGGGGACCTGCTGCCTTTTCTGGGAGCCCTATTTTCCAAGGTTCCAGATGGTGTTTTTCTCCTGGAGTCAAAATGTGGGCAGAGTGCTTGTCTCTTCTGGCTTCCAGGTGTGTCTGCCTCTCTGAAGGTTTAGCTCTAGACAGGATTTGGGTGCAGAGAACTCTTTGTCTGGTCGGTCCCTTCAGTTTTCGGTGGTGTCTGGTGTGCAGGGCCCTAAAAATGATTTTTAAAATTTATTCTTTAATCCTTTTATACAGTCCAATCTTCATCCCACTTCTTGTCTGCCCCCTCCACACCCGATCACGATCGCAACTCATCCCACAACTCCTCTGTCTCCAAGGGGATGTCCCCACACCCCCACACCTACCCTATACCACCAGACCTCCCCACTTCGTGAGGCCTCCTCAAGTCTCTCAAGGATTAGGTGCATCTTCTCTCACTGAGGCCAGACCAGGCAGTCCTCTACTGTATATGTGTCAAGGGCTTCATATCAGCTGGTATATGCTGCCCGATTGCAGGCTCAGTGTCTGAGAGTTCTTGGAGGTCCAGAAACTGCTAGTCTTTCTCTCCTCCTCAACTTCTTCCAGCTATTCTCCAATTCACTCACAAGGATCCCCAGCTTCTGCCCATTGTTTTGCTGCTAGTATCTGCATCTAACTCTTTCAGCTGTTTGCTGAGCCTCTCAGAGGGCAGCCATACTAGGCTCCTTTCTGCAAGCATACCATAGCATCTGTAACAGTGTCAGGCCTCAGGGTTTTGAGGTGGATTCCAATTTGGGCCTGTCACTGGCCTCTTTTCTCTCATGCTCTTTTCCATTTTGTCCCTTCACTTCCTTCACACAGGAACAATTTAGATCAATGGAATAGAATTGAAGACCCAGATAAAACTGCACACTTTGTCTTTGACACAGAAGCCGAACATATACAATGGATAAAAGAAAGCATCTTCAATAAATGGTGCTGTTTTAACTAGCAGTCTGTATGTAGAAAATTGGAAAAATTCCATATTTGTCCACCTCACAAAAGCTCAAGTCCAAGTGGATCAAGGACCTCAACAAAAATCAGATACACTCAATCTAATACAACAGAAAGTAGGAAATAGCCTCAAACTCTGGGGCACAGAGAAAAATTTCCTAAACGAAACTCCAATGGCTCACACTCTAAGGTCAAGAATTGGTAAATGTGACCTCATGAAACTGGAAAACTTCTGCAAGTCAAAGCATGTAGTCAATAGGACAAACCTGAAACCTACAGATTTGGAAAACATCTTTAATAAACCTTCATCCGATAAAGGGCTAATATTCAAAATATATAAAGAACTCAAGAAACTAACCACCAAAAAAACAAACCCCAAACAACCCAATCAAAAAATGAGGTATAGAACATAATAGAGAATTCACAAGATAGGAATCTCAAATGTCTGAGAAGCACCTAAAGAAATATTCAAAATCATTAGCGATCAGGGAAATCCAAATCAAAATGATCCTGAGATTCTACCTTACATGAATCAGATGGCTAAGATCAAAACCTCAGGTGATAGCACATGTTGGCAAGGATATGGAGAAAGAGGAACACTCCTCCATTGCTGGTGGGATTTCAAAATCACTCTGGAAATTTCAGGGACTGGGTTTCCTCAGAAAATTGGAAATAGATCTACCTAAGACATATACCACTTTTGAGCGCTATACCCAAAAAGATGCTCAAGATATAACAAGAACACAGATCCACTATGTTCCATAAGTAGTAGCCTTATTTACAATAGCCAGAAGCTGGAAAAGTTGAGATGTCACACAACAGAAGAATGGATACAGAAGAATGGTTCATTTACACAATGGAATACTACTTAACTATTAAGAATGAGTAAATCCTTAGTTTTGCAGGCAAATGAATTTAACTGTAAAATATCCTGAGTGAGGTAACTCAGACCTAAGAAGACATGCATGGTATGTACTCACTAATAAGTGGATATTACCCAAAAAAGTACAGAATACTTAGGACACAATCCACTGAATTCAAGAAAGTTAGCAAGTAGAAGGACCCAAGTGAAGATACCTCAGTCCCACCTGGGAGGGAGAAGAAAGCAGTCACAGAAGGGGGGAGGGAGGGACCTTAATTGTAGCAGAGACAGGGAGAGGAAGGCAGAATATGATTAAGTATTAGGTGGGGAGGACTGAAGCCCTGAAGGCCTGCAGAAAGAATGGCAACAGCCTAATTTATGAGGAAAGACATTGTGGGACCCTTTAGAATGTACAAGAGACTTGGGAGGTGAGAGATTCTCATGACTCAATGGACTGGATCTTGGATGAAGTGCTCTAGAGTGGGGAGGGGGAACTTGTAGATTCTACCTACAGTGGAGGGACAAGACATGACATGGAGGGATGGGTTGCCATCCCACAGTTAAAATACCTTTTTAATGAACATTCCAGCACTAACATGTGTTTAACAGAAGAATCGA
This sequence comes from Rattus rattus, assembly GCF_011064425.1. Classification (NCBI taxonomy): domain Eukaryota; kingdom Metazoa; phylum Chordata; class Mammalia; order Rodentia; family Muridae; genus Rattus; species Rattus rattus. The sequence goes on from NC_046172.1 coordinate 35,538,885, forward strand.
AGAGCTAGATGACTAGGACTCTGGAGGGTAAAAATATAGCCTTAAGTAAGTTTGCTGTCAAAGAATATGTTAATATATACTTTCAGTTCTTTTTTTTGTTTTGTTTTGTTTTGTTCTGCTTTTGTCACATTTCATTGGTTCCTGATCTAAACTAGGAAGACATAACGATTCACATGCTATTTGCATTAAGAAAATAATATTGTGAAAAATTTAAAAATAATAAGGAAAGCTGCATTTCAAATACTGTTTTCCTTTTCCTGTCTTAACACTCTATTGCGTATGATGATGGCTCATTAGGCACTGTCAAACATTTCAAAACCTAATTCTCAAGCTTATTTGAAAATGGCTACACTAATTTGGCATTCAAGTATCCAGTTACCACATGTATGCCTAGATTTGTTAAACATATATGAGTTTAGATTAGGTAATCAACCTTTTTATATAAGCCATATTGGTTCAAGGTTATATATTCCATATTTTCCCTAACAGTATTTCTGAAAAGAGGAGAGAGAAGTGGAGGGTAGTATGGTACAAACATAATATAAAGCTTCACGTTAGAGTTACATTCTGCAATTATGGTCAGGATATCCAGTACAGATTATGGAAATTAGCAGCTGTATGACTTCTTCATTTGATTTTTTTCTTATTAACAACATGCTTGATTAGCCCTCTACTCTTTTAAATGAAATTACAAAATAATTATGAGTTCTGCTTCTAAATCCCTTTGCTGAGAACTACAATAAACTGTTGAACACAGAATCAGTGTTTGATACATTTATATGAATATTAAGTGCATGTAAATTGCCAGTTAACATGGCATGTGCTTACTACTTAGTAAAATGAATGTTTACCCAGCTATTAAACAAGTAGGAAACATTCATCTTTTGCAGAAGTCAACTAGGAACATTCATCTTTGCGAAGTCATTTGTTTTATCTTGGTAAAACTTCATTTAACATATTGTAGCTAGATGAGCCACCATGCATATCATCTTTCGTCTGCATTTATTCATGATTAGAATGTCCATTTGTTGTCCTTTAGTAAGTGGAACACTGAAGAAAAGGACTCATTGAAATCAATCTATATATATAACTGTTCTCTTTTATGGGGGAAAATCTCCTTGAATGTTTCTTTTTCAAAATTAAAACAAAGACAACTGTTTGTGTGTGTGTGTGTGTGTGTGTGTGTGTGTGTGTGTGTGTGAGAGAGAGAGGAAAGAGAGAGAGAGAGAGAGAGAGAGAGAGAGAGAGAGAGAGAGAGGAGAGACACATCAGAGCCAGCCAAGGGCATGCAATATACTCTTCTCATCCAAGGAGAGAATAAATACATTTTTGATTCAGATCAAAAGAAATTTTTTCTCAAAAATGTCTTAAATTAGTATTGTTTAGATTTGGTGATGGCTTGGGAAGGCAGATTTAAAAAAAAAAAAAGGAAAACAATAGCACAACAGCAAACTCAACACCCAAAGCAAGTAAGTTCCATAGGATTATTTCCATTAGCTAAGTTGCCTCACACACTGAATTTGTCCTTTATGTTTAGGGGTTATCCCTGGAATTGAAGAACATCATGATTCTATCAGTACACTATGGTGCTTTCCCCAAGATAGCTGGCAGAATAGTTTGTGATCTTACCAAATTAAAAGAGCAACGTAAAAATGTTCCAGTGGAGAACTTAGCCCTGTACAATAATAGCTACAAGCTCATTCAATGACTCATCTTGATTTTCAACAAATAATATAGTAACTAATATATACTCAAGATATCGTTAATAATTCTGGAAGCAAAAAAAAAAGCTGTACCTTAAAATTAGGGCTAGGACATAGATTCATAGATAGGTTAACGCACTAATGAATTCTATTGATTCATACAATTCTGATATACAGCATACAGAAAGAAGCAAAAAGTATTCTTCATTTGAAATCCATAATAACATCACCTAGGTCTGATGTCATAAAGTCTAACAGCAATGTAATTAGTACACTCATGCTGATCAGGGTGGTGATAATAAAAGATAGATTTCTCAGAATGAAAACTGTTGACATTTTCCATGATATATAAATGGAAGAATAACATCTAGATAGATAACATGGAAAGCAAAGTAGAGATACAAATGCATCATTTCTTATAGAAAAGAAACTAATTTAATTTAGAGGCATCAGTTACAAGTTTAGCTTAATAAGACTCTTAATTCATATTAAATGCAATAATTCAGTCTGAAGTATGCTCGAGAAATTGGAGTATGTCTATCTGGTTGTTTATTTGACTAGGAAAGGGAATGTGTTATGTGCTTCTTTTTAATAAAATTATCAAGGGTTGGTGTCTACAAGTTGCCTACAGTTACTTTCATCATTCCTACTTCAATCATCTTTTATCTCTTCTTCTGAAGGTGAAACAAAGAGAAAAATAGGTCATGATAAAGAGGGCATTTTATTTCACTCTGAATAAGCTTTGTAAAAATTTCCAGTTTTAGATCAGCTTCTTACACAATTGATGGTAAATGATGATGAAAATGTAAATCAGGATTCATCCCTTTTTGATAAAGAACTGAAGATTTTTTATTTACATATAACTGGAGAAAAATCAAACTCAATATTGGTAAATATTTACACTTCAGCAATCACAAAAATCTCCTCATGTTCACAGCAATATATATTATTGTATACATGGAAGTAGGACTTGAATTGCTGGTAATTGCATTCGTATTAATCTCCTATCTTCCATTACAGGAAACGTTCATTGTCACTGGCAATATTAGCTAACATAGAAGACAATGGAGTTAAGTTTATGTCTCAACAAGTAATCTTTTAATAAATGTTGGAACGAATCTTAGAGCAGAGCTGCTTCATCAATAAATCAAGGAATTAACAAGGGAGTAACAGAGCAGACTTACATTCTCATTTTACCTTTTCTCATGTTCTCAATCATTTCCCTTTTGCAATACATAATTCATATTGGCTATAAGATGGAAAATTTTGTGGTCACATAGAAGAAAGGATCAGACATATACCCAACTATCCTTGAACCCAGATTTGTCAAATGAAATTGTTTTCTCCCTTGAATGGGAATCTATGAGCACTGTGGGATTCACCCAGAAACTGGAATTTTCCCTCAGAAAATCACAAATGAATTAAATACTTAGAATTGGTATTTTTCAATCATTTCTTCTTGCTTTTTAACCTAAACTCATGGCTAGAGTCATTCCTCAACAAGCCTTTCTAGTCCATTTCCAGTCAATTTTACTGGTCAATAGTCTATTGTGGGCCTTTTTTTTCCTCTCAGATCCAACACTGCCATAATCACTTAAATGATTTTTCTTCCTCTAACCCTGTCTAGCTCCAGTATATGCTTTCGATGCCAGTGTGATCGTAACTTTTAAAAATTGCCCTGCTGTTCTCGCCTACAGTGCATTACCTGCAATAAAAAGAATGACAGCTTTGTTTCTGAGTTTGTACATTACTTGCTTGTCTCATTGCTGTGAAAATATAATCCCCTGAGAAAAGCAATCTCATGGATAAAAGGTTTATTATGGCTAATAATCAGAAGGTCTAGTGCATCATGGTAGGGAAAATACTGAGGAGTGACCAAGGCAGTTCTGTCAGTGAACAGGTTCTCCAGGGCAGGTGTGAGGATTGAAAAGAAAAAGACAATTAGACAACATTTAACATAACTACAGCCAATTCTGAGGCTGAAGCAGATGTTTTATTTTCCAATATGCTTTTATATCACTTTAATTACATCCACAATGATAAGATCAGTTCTGAGTCAAGGAACAAGCAAGGTGATAAACAAAATCCTGTAAACACCATTCTAGGTGCTAATCAGGATGACCAAAACAAAAGGACTGCCATTTCCTTTGAGCCTGCTCGGAGTTTTGCATTAACTCAAATGTAAATGTTCTTAATCAGGACCCATTTCCTGAGTCAGATTCTTGCCCTGGCCTCCTTTCTTTTGTCCTGATAATTTCAAATTCCATCCAAGTGTATAAAAGCAAAGCAAGTGGCCCCCAAAGGCTCTCTACAGAGGAGGAAGTGTGAAGCATTTGGTCACATTACATTCACAATCTGGAAGATGAGGGAAATGAAATCTATGCAGTGATTTCTCCCTTGTAAATATTTTATGTGTGTGATTTTTTTGTCTATATGTTTGTTTGTGGACCATGTATGTACTCAGTTCCTGTAGAAGCTTGCAGAGGGTGTAGGATTATCTGAAACTGAAGTTACAGATAGTGGTGAGTGGCCATGTGGTTACAGAGAATTAACTACTGAGCTCTGTCTCCTGCCCTGCTTTTTCCTTTGTTTTCACTCTCTGATCCTAAACCAAAAATCTGTGTGGTTTTTAGGTAAGGCAGGTTTTCCTATATTAATGTGCCAATGCTAGATATTTCTTCATAGGAATAGCTAGAGGCTTGGTTGCATGGTGGTTGTAAACTCTATAAAGTTGACAATAAAACATTAACCATCACAGTGTGGTTGGAAGGAAGACAATAGAAATTAAATGGATCTGGCTTCAGGCAGAAACTGTGGTAAACTGGAGAGTCAGCAGACCAGTGAAAAGGAGACAACTATCATTCTGCTGGGATTGTGAGCTACAAATTTGTAAATTCTTTCTCAAATAAACCTAGACTGTTTAGTGTGTTCTACAAAGTCCTTCCTGAACATCTTCATGTCTACACCTTGAATCTTATTTCTTCTAGTTCATGTCAATTCTACTTACAAAAAGTAGACTTCAAAATCAATTTTTTTTTCTATCTCTGGTGCCATTTCCCTATTTTAGGGCACCATCATCTTTCTGGTGGATTATGACAATGACTCCTTAACTGGTTCCTTTGTTGAAAATAACTTTTAGTTCTAGATTATTTTTCCAAATGTGGTCTTTTAAATGCATCAGTGTAATCTATTGGAATTATTAGAATTTTTTCCAATGGGCTGACCTATTGAGATATTTCCTAGTGTTGGCTTTCCTTTTCTACATTTAAAACGGATCAACAGCATTTTCCATTCCTGGAGGAGTAGTGAGAGCAGGTTATTAAAGAAAATAGATGGTGCAGAGTGACTGTCAGCAGAATTTCTTTCCAATATTTGGCTATGGAACTGCTATTTGTGATTCAACCACCAGATCTTGCCCCCGCCAATGGGAACCCATTTATTTGTGGGGGTCGAGGGGGACCCATACCTGAGGGAGAAAGGGCGAGAAAGAGGAGCGAGACCAAGCAGTGTCCTTGTCAAGGTCTGATTATTGAGAGGAATGTACAGCATTTAAAGCTCTGAAGCGGGAATTGAAGAGGAACTGAAGCCAGGGGGAGTACTAGGAAGTGCCCAAGGACATATAGGTGAATCACTAAACTGCAAGATATCCTCTTAGACAAAGAGGCAACAGTCTTCCGGGGACATGTTCTTCCTTTGAAAAGGTCAAGCCCTTCTCAGGAATCTGCTCGGTGCCGGGCTCTAGCTTTGCTTAGTTCGGATGTCTGGTTCCCAACAGGACCCCAGGACACTGTAAGCTCATAGAGAACAACCACTGATTGTCTATGCAGATTCACTACCTACAGAGCCAAAAGTTGCAAGTCTGAATTCTGTAGGGTGTTGTTGATTGCTTTATAAGCGTATGTGTACTATGATTTCAGCATGGTGCCTAGAATTTAGTGTAACCCTTGGTAAAAATATGGGGGGTTGTGATAGATTAAATAAGATATTTGGCATAGCTCTATGAGGAACCTTACTATAGACATTTTAGCACAGATTGGATAATGTCCTGGAAGTCTACAATATCATTGCTGATGGAAAGCATTAATGGGAACAAAATTCTTTTTTTATCATTAGAACCAAATATAATCAATAAGAGCCGGAGAAACTGGATTTATATTGTCTGGAATACCATGCTTCAACATAGTAATGTTTCTTGCAGTGTTCATAGTTACAGAGCAAAGTGAAGCTAAAAATCTATGCATATTCAACTATGTTAATGAAAATAAATTTATTGGACTATAGCAAATCAAGGAACAGTTTATGATAGTTCTAAAATTCTCATTAGTTTCTTAGCTTTGCATTGGTTGAAAGGTAAAGATCAGCTAAACAAATACATGTCATAAGATTTCATATGATATTTACAAGAAAATCAGGTGAACCACAGAGTTGATCAAGGTCATAAAGGGATGCACATTGCTACCTAACATGTGGCTCCAAATTTGCAATATTCCAACTCTATATATTGGAAAATTTAAATTAATAAGCCTTGTACATATTTTAATGTAGGTGTAGCATTTTTTTCTAGGAACTGGAGGTCTTATCATCTATATGTGTTATAGACTTAGTCATTATCTGGACAGATAAAACCTTTAGCTAAAAGACATATTTCTGGCGTGTGAATTTTCTGTCTACAAGATAAACAAGGGTGAGACTACAGTGACAAAATAAATATTCTTGCCTGCCTGATGCATGATGACAAACATCTAGAAATAAGCTCTGATTAAAAGAAAGAACCAAATTTATATTTTTCTTAGAAGTGCTCATTTCTATTCTATTTTCTTAGCTTAGCCATAGACTTCACGAGTACCTTGTAACTTATAATATTTAGCTTAGATCCTACAGTCTTTTTTAAGTCTACTTTTCATATTTAAGTTTACTTTTCATCCTTTGTCAAAATGGGCAAATCGTTTTATTTCATCTTGTACAGTAACTGTGAAAGGAGAAACATATATTGTAATTATGAATATTTCATTTCACTTTTTACTGTAAGACAGCAGTCATCTAATTGTAATTAGATGAGTATTGTTATTAGGGACAGATTAAGTATGGTTCTAATATCCAGATCCAATAGTGTCAACAATGATATGGAAGGAAATTCTAGTATGATAGTAGAATACTGGTCATATATATGAGATAAGAGATTACGGATGGCTCTTGATCCAGCTACATACTATTTGGGCCATGTAACTTCTTGGCTTTGGAAATATATGGGATATGTGTATTTTGGGGGTTGCATAGACTACCGTGGATGAGGGTTGTTTTGTTAAGTATTGTTTTATGGAAATATATAGGCTTCATATTTCTGGAGGTTATATAGATTACCTTGGTTGAAGGATATTTAGTTACTTTTCTATTTGCCCAACAAAGTAACATGACCTAGGCAACTTAGAAAAGAAAGGTATTTAATTGGGAGCTTCAGTGAAGATAAAGCATTTAATTGTGGGTAAAATCATGACTATCATGGCAGGGAGCATGGCAGCAGACAGTCAGGCATGGCATTAACACAGTAGCTGAGAGCTCACATCTTCAGAAAACAACTAAAAGACAAAGAGAGATTTAACTTCGAACGGTGAGGGTGTTTGAAACCTCATATCCCATCTCTGTGACACTACCTCTTTCAACAAGACCATATTTGTGACTGGCTATGAATAGTGTATGTTTACTTTAATAAAATTGAACTTACACCATTAATCTCAAGAACTTGGCTAGATTTTATATTTGTTTTGAAACTGAAAGGTAGAAGTTTTAAGGTTGTCCACCGCCAAACAAAAGTTTAGAGCAGAAGAAATAAACTGGTTGGGCCCTGGAACTGCATATTCCAGGAACTAGCTGACCACAGAATTAGTAATTACACCAGCCAGTTCAGCAACTCTGTCCCAGGAACTAGCTGACCATAAAGTTAGATTAAAGTTTTAAAGAACAATCTTGAGAATCAGGAAGCTTCTCCTTGTGATTTCTCACTGGTATTCTCGACATTTTCCAATGACGCCATCCCTACCCGCTTGGGTTGTGGTTTCTTCCTTTAAATACCCCTTCTCCCAGCCACTTGGGGTCGTGCTCAGCTACCCCTGTGTGGGATAGGAGTATTGACCCCAGTACACTGGTTCCTGCCAATAAACCTTGTGTTATTACAGCAAGGACAGTCTCTTGTGATTTCTTGGGGGGTCACGTCATCCCCAGACTTGAGTGAGGGTCTCCCCGTTTCAGATGTCTTTCATTTGGGGGCTTGTCTGGTGTTGATAACCACCCTCATCTCCGGAGACCCACTTGGAGGTGAGATATTGTCTGTGTCTTTTTGTTTTCATGCCGGCTGAATTCTGGTTCTGTATTTGCTCGCGAGTTCTGGTTTTGCAGTTGCTCGCATCTTGGGTAGAGACGGAGGCTCTTATCTCAGGAGAGACAGCAAGTGTGATCAGTAGATATGCCAGGGGCTCACCGATTGTGCTGCCCTGGGAGACGTCCCAGGAGGTCTGGAGGGACCCCAGGGACTCCTGGGAGGTTCCTATCTGGGTACCAGTGACGATAAAATAGTTCTGTAGTTCTCCTGGATTGGAGAAAGCTACACACCCTCCCGGCCATCTGTATTGTCTGTCTAGGTGGAGACAGACGTCTGTTAGTTTTTGTCTGTGTGTCTGAGGTCTCTGTTTTGTATTACTTATGTCTTTGATAATGGGACAGACTGACGACTCGTCTGAGTTTGACTTTAGACCACTGGACTGAAGTTAGTGCTAGAGCACACAATTTGTCAGTTGAGATTAAGAAAGGACTGTGGCACACTTTTTGCTCCTCGGAGTGGCCCCCATTTGATGTCAGCTGGTCTCCTGAGGGCAGCTTTAACTTAGCCATTATTTTTGATCTGCTCCCCTTCATGTGTCTTTGGTGAGCTCATGGAAGCTCCTGTCTGAATCAGTTCAGTTTGTGGTGATCCCGCGGCAGCCGCTTGCATTTTGTTTTTGTGTGCACTTCTGTTTTTGTTTGTTAATCTTTTGATTGTCTTTCTGTGTGAGTGAATGGTATTTGTCCTCTTCGGTGGACCTCTATTTTCTGGACTCTCTTCTTTTTTTTCTCACTAGCCCACTTGAGATGCTTGTTAGTAGCTGTTTCAGGAAATACAGAATCATACTAGAGGCCAGAAAGAATGTTCCAGACACAGATGGAAGGCCCTCTCTTCTGCATGTTGACTTCAATATACCTGATGGTAGAGAGGGCCAGGTCTACTGCCAGGCTCCAATGGTGGGTCTCTGAGGAGCTGGTAAATGCCCCACCAATTTGGCTAAGGTGAAAAAACATATGAGGAAGAGGTTGCAGAAACTTGAGGGGTTAAGCTAAGTTGCTGAAAGAGTTATTGTAAGTTGGAGAGAAAGTAACGTTAATGTGTGGTTCAGGGTCTGTGCACATAAGTGGACAGCGTAGAAAAGAAGACAGAATGAAGAAGAAGCTAGAGAGCTAAAGAGAGATAAAAGACAGGAGAGGAACTTATACTGGTCACAGTAGTTAGAGAGACTAGGAAGACAGTACCTGGCAACAGAAGAGAATTCCTGGCTAAAGATCAGTGTGCCTATTGTAAGAAAAAAGAACACCGGGTCAGAGACTGCCCCAGGTTAGAGGGGAAGCCCACTCAGTGTTTTGTGGATACAGGGACCCAACACTCTGTGCTCCTACACCCAGATGGTCCAGTGTCCATCAAAAGACCTTGGGTGCAGGGGGCTACTGGCAACAAACAATACTTATGGACTACCCGAAGAACAGTAGACCTTTGTGTGGGCGGGGTAACCCACTAGTTCATGGTCATCTCTGACTGTCCCTATACCTTGCTTATGAGAAATTTGCTCTCCAAAATGGTTTGTGTGGGCAGAAATGGCTGGGTGAGGCCATGTGTATGCATATCTATAGACTGTGTATGTGGAGTTTAAGACCCAGGCTGACCTGTCTCAGTGCACCAGTACTTAAAAGGTGTTTTTTTCTGCCTGAGCTGGGTACCCCAAAGTCAAAAATGTTTTGACTTTGAATGGAATGTCCCAGAGAATGGGACCACTGGTCAGCTGACATAGACTAGATTCTCTACCGGTTGGGGGCAATCTGGTCACCTTGCTGCCCAATCCTGACCTGAAGCCACCACAGCACAAGTGTCAAGTACTGGCAGGAGCCCATGGGTGGAGGGAAGTCCTCTGCAACTGACAGATCGCCCCCTGATGAAAGTCGAGGCTACCTTTTCTACAGACAGGAACAGTTCTCTTCATGAAGGTCAGTAATGAGTAGGTGCTGCCATAATGGACAACACAGATGTCATCAAACCTCTACTCCCCAGCACATCAGCACAGATACCTTTGCCATCTCTTGGATGCCCTGATGAAGCTAAACTGTGAGTATTATTCACTGCCCAGGATATCAGGAGGGAAGAGATTCAGTGGCATGGGGCAATAACAAAGCAGATCAAGTGGCTCAAGAAATGGCTATGCAGTAGCCTATCCTGGTTGGAGGCCTGCAAGAGACAGCCACTGGGAACTGGGATCAGACTAAGGGATGGCCTCACTTAGAATGTACAACAGAAGAAAAGGCCCAAATTGCTTAGAAGAAAAGGACAATGGCACACTTGAGGAAAGCCACACTCCCAGAGAACAAACAAAAGACTCATTTTGCCAAATAAACAGATGGACTCATTTAGGGGATAAGAAGCTTACCCAAGTAGTTAAGATATATGTAATAGACTTTAAGATTTTAGCCAGAGAGACAGTAGAAAAGTATAAGGTATGTCAGCAAGTGAATGCTTAGCAAGCAAACAGGGCAAAGAGAACTAGGAAGTTTAGTGAGAAGTCGAAGTGAACTTTATTGAGATAAAACCAGGAAAATATGGTTACAAGTATCTTCTAGTGTTTGTAGATACCTTTTCCGGATGAGTAGAAACTTTTCCTCACCAAGCAAGAGACGGCCATTGTAGTCATCAAGATGATACTAGAAAAAAAATCTTCCCCCGGTTTGGAGTGCCCAAGGTAATCAGGTCAGACAATGGCCCTGCTTTCATTGCCAAGGTAAGCCACGGTGTGGCCAGGTATTTAGAGGTCGGTTGGAAATTACATTACAGACCTTAAAGTTCAGGACAGGTAGAGAGAATAAATAGGACTCTAAAAGAGACCCTGACCAAATTCAGGAGAAATTATGAGTATTACTTTGAATTTATAGGTGAAAAACTGAGGCTCAAGTTTCCAAACAGGTCAATTGCCATTCTTCATGCATGACTAAGAGTAATGTTTTATTTTATGTATGTCTTCATTAGGATTTTATTGTTGTAATGAAACACCATGAACAAAGCACCTGGAATCCATTTTCTCCCACAAAAATGTTTATTTCATTCACATTTCCACATCATCTTTGATCTTTGAAGAAAATCAAGGCAGAAACTTAAACAGGGCAAGGCCTTAGAGGCAGGAGCTGATGCAGAGGAAATGGAAGACTGTTGCTTACTCAGCCTGCTTTCTTATAGAACAAAGGATAACCAGCTCAGAGGTGGAACCTCCCACAATAGGCTGGACCCTCCCGCATTAGTAACTAATTAAGAAAATGTCTTACAAAGAAAGATCTCTTGTGGGGATAATTTTATTAATTAATGTTCCATTATTTCAGATGAGTGTAGTTTGTGTCAAGTTGACATAGAACTAGGCTATATAATGTGAATGTTGGTGAAGTGTTGGTTTTTCCTTTCATCATATAGGTTCTGATGATAAATTCAGGCATCGGGCTTGGCAGCAGTCACCTTTACTTGAAAAGCTCCTTCCTCCTTCATTGCCCTAGCTATGAGTATGTTGTAAGTAGTTTAATCTAAAATCTCATGTAGTCAATATGGCAGAAGATGGGATTCTAAATTATGTGTATTTGAAGCAAATAGTAGCTTTTTGATAAAACAACAATAATTTAGCAATCAATGAAGCCTTCAGAGAATTTACTAGTCCCAGTTCTCTGATAGAATTGATCAGCATGAAATGCTTACTACTTTCTACACACACACACACACACACACACACACACACACACACACACACACTCATACATGTACATGCATAACTATTAGGAACTACACAGTTAACTCAAACACACTATAAATATTTACTTTGTAAACCATTCTTTCCTAATTAATAACTTTTATCACCACAATTCAATATAGTACAAGGTCTTCCATGATACTTAGTCACTTTTGACAGCAGCTACTGTCTATTGCATAGGCTGCCAGATCCACAGCGGTATATGAAAGTGCTGGATTCTTATAAAGACATTACAATATCTCCACTATACCAGAGTGTAATACTCCCAGCCAGAAGGCTTTATATATAATGTACATACAGAATCTCTGTCTTGTTTTCAGAAAGAACAACTGTCACCTACTCCCCTGTGGTGTGTTGCAAAACTGTCATAATTACATGGACAGCCACAGAAACTCACAGTCAAAATCAAAAGAGACAATTCAATTAAGTATGTTTTACAAACAACATTCAGAATGAGTCTCATCAAATCAAAATGGCTTTCTCTAATTACTTAGGTGTATGCATGAGATATACTCATTTTTATTATGTTAGGATCTTATCTCTTTGCTTCTTTTAGTTAAGTAGAACCTTTTAAAAGTAATCTATTAAAAACCTATCTACAGTTTAAAATGTGGCATGTACTGGTCAGGCTCTGGCAAGAGCCTCCCAGGAGACATCCATATCTGGCTCCTGTCAGCAAGTACTTCTCAGAATCAGTAATAGTGACTGGGTTTGTTGACTGTATATGGGGTGGACCCCCAGGGGGCAGTCTCTGGAAGCCTTTCCTTCAGTTTCTGCTCCACTCTTTGTCCCTGTATTTCCTGTAGACAGGAGCAATTCTGGGTTAAAATTTTTGAGGTAGGTGGGTGGCTCATTCCTCAACAAGGCACGGTGATTAACCTCTGTAACCTCTAGATATGTTCTCTACAGGTTGTTTCTCCCCTTTGTCGGGTATTTCAATTAATGTCATTCCTGTTGGGTCCTAGGAACCTCTTGCTTTACTGGCATCTGGGACATTGTGGTGTCTACCCCCAGTTCTCTATCCCCTATTGCTATAGATCAGCATGGCCCCTGGCAGTCATGTGTCCTTTGCCAGTGACTTTGGGACGGATTCAGCCAAACAAACATAAAACCTATTGACATAACTGAGAGCATCTATGGAATTTAATCAAGCATACCTGGTTTTTGATAAATCAGTCAATGCACAAATAAATTGTGTTAACAAATGTTTAGGAATAAGATATTTAAAGATGACTTACTTTGAGAATAATAGTCCATGGAATGAAGAGCCTAAGGTTCTCAATAAAGGACAGAAATCTAAGTACAATTTTCTATACTCATTGAATAGCTCTCTTTCTCTTTAAAATACTCCTTCAGGTTTCCATCCTTCTCTGAACCCTACCTACCATTGTTTAAACACCATCCTGAAACTGAACCTGTTATTTATTTTGACCAAGTCCATGACAGACATTCATTTTGGCTGACAATGCGAGAGAGAAGTCCATCATGGTCATACTACTGAATTCCCATGGTAAGATGTGGCTGAGCTTATTCACAGTTTCAGTGAAAGAGGAGTAAGAGCAAAGGTACTGTTGGAACACAACTGACTTGCTTTTTTAAAAATTTCATTTATGTTTAATTTTTTATTAATCATTCCATTGGTTTACATCTCAAAATATATCTCCCTTCCAGGTTCCCTCTCCACAACCCCCCTTCCGATCTGCCCTCTCCCCCATCCAATTTGCCTCTATAAGGGTGCTTTCCCCATCCATCCATGCATTTCAGCCTCACTGCTTCAGCAATTCCCTATGCTGGGGCATCAAACCTCCACAGGACCAAGGGTCTCCCCTCCTATAGATGTCAGACAAGGCCATTCTCTGCTACATTCATATCTAGAGCCATGGATCCTTCCATGAACATTCCTTGATTGGTGGTCTAGTCTAGTCCCTGGGAGCTCTAGGTGTTCCAGCCAGCAGACATTGTTCTTTCTATGGGGATGTAATCCCCCTTTGCTCCTCCAGTCCTTCTGCTAGCTCTCCCATTCATGTCCCGAGCTCAGTCAGATTGTTGGCTCCATGCATCCACATCTGCATTGGTGAGGTGCTGGCAGAACCTTCCAGGGAACAGCCACACCAGGTTCCTGTCAGCAAACACCTGTGTCCTGGGGTTCAAAGTTCCTCCTGGGCCCTATCAGTATTTGTCCCCCTTGCTGATGCATGTGAAAGCCTTTGTTCTCTTGAAGGAACATCCTGGCCTTCCTGTCTGGCCGTAGTGGGTAGGTAACACTGGAGTGCTATATCTTTGATCTCAGCTTTAGTTTCTATTTCTGTTTCCCTGCTGAGAATGTTTCTCCATTGTGCTTCCACTCAGTAGTTGGGGTACACATTCTGTGAACCTAGTAAAAGCTTCGTCATTCATTTTCTCAACATGAGTGACCTGAGTCTGTGTGTTTCTTCTTAAATCTCGCAGGCCTATGCCGGGTTCTCAGTATCGGTCGACGCAGGTGTCGTCACCCAGTTAGGTCAAGTATTGGGGTGAAGATTTGAATATCCCTTGTGATCCTGGATGTGTCAGAATACCTGGTGGTCAAACTGCATCTTGGTGTGAGCTGAGTGGGTGGGGATCCAGAGCACTGGTGCAACCTGGAAAGAGATTGTGTCTCTGGCTAGGCAGGGTCTCTGCCTTCCCTGGGTACCAGGGGTCCCAGTTAGGCCGGGTATTGGTGTAGGGGTAGGAGTCTCACCTCTGATCCTGGATGTGTCAGAACACTTTGGAGTCAAGCTGTGCTCTTTTTTTTATTTTTTACTCAGTCTTTTTACTCAGGCCACAGCCAATTAAATTGTATCACCTTTCTATATAGTGGGTCTTTCTCCTCAGTTAATCTTTTTCTGGGGAAGATCTCACCAATGTAGCAGAGATATCCATCATTTGTGACCTTTACTATTCTAGTTGATGTGACAATAGAGATTAACCATCATATCACTTTAGATACCCATTCCCCAGAAACATCTTGAATGCTTGTACTTACCCACACTTAAATATATAGCCTCTTAAACAGCGCTGACTGAAGCTGCATTTAGCATCCTGTTCCTTTCATTTTTATGTATACTCCTTGACATCAAGAGCTCCCAGAATATTGCTTGGTTCATGGAAGGAACTTCATAAATCATTGCTAAATGAATAAATAAAAATCATTAAACTACTCAGAAAGAGTTACTAATCCTCCAACCCAATGTTTTTTCTTACAATTTTAGTTTTAAGGCATAATCTATCTATTTAGCTCAGGTGGAGGTAGTCAACTCATTAAATAGTTTACTTTAGCCTCTACATGATGGTTGTGTTGCTATTCCTTTCAAATTCTAGCATTACAGTCTTGTATCAATATATGCAGAGCTTCTGTTGACTTAAAGACGAATATAGTTGTTTTATAAGCTTTCCTGTAATGTTTCCAGACTTTTAATGCCATAGGTTTTAAAATCAACACATAGGCAGCTTTTGATTGTTTGTTTGTTTTGCTTTGCTTTATCAACCTGACACAATATAGGTTCATTTGCAAAGAAATGAAAGAGTGAAAGCATGCTTCCATCATATCAGCTACTGTCTTCACTAATGATCAAGGTGAGGAGGCCCAAGCTACTGTGGACACTTCCACTCCTGGGCAGGTGCTCCTTCCTAGAGGTATAAGAAAGTAGCTAAACATTATCCTACAGAATAACACTTCCATGGATTCTGCTTAAATCCTGACTCTGGTTTCCTGCCCTGTTTAATTTCTCCTGCCTTGGCATTCCCCAGTGATAGACTATGATCAGAACATTTAAGCCAAATAAACATTTTCATCTCCAAAGTTGATTTTGCTTAGTTTTTATTACAGCAATAGAAACCACCCCAGGGCAGATGCATATGTGAATTCTGTTCAGAATCATATTTGATTTCGTTATTTTCTAATTACATGATATTGTCAATAATTTGCTCTTCTGTACTGTCAATTCCTTGTGTGAAAAGCAGGCATAAATATACATATGAAGTATGCAGAAAGTATTATTTTTGGGAGAATTCAATAAAATGAGTATATGTACTGTTAATTTGTGAATAGCCAATAGATAACTGTGACCAAATGATAGTATTCATTAGGTCCATATTGAACTGTTTTCTTCTTTTAATTACTTTTTGCAAAAGTCAGCATGGTAGTAAGTGTAACAGAGAAGCAGTCCTCAAATTAATTAATTCCATACCAGTAATAATTCAATTATTGTTTAACTGCAGTAAAATTGTTTATTTCCCTTTGCAGTGGGAGGCAGTGGAGGAAATGAGAATAGTACTTACTTGTTCCAGGAAAATGAAATCCAGTCAGTCCTCTATGGTATAAGTGCAAGGATCATCCTATCTTGAGTTTTCTTTGAGAAGGAAAGATTAGGGGAATTTAGAAAACAGTGTGGTGTCCATCTTTGCTCTTTTCTTACTGATGGTAGGGTAGCAGGAATTTAGGCCATGCTCACTACAAAAACAAGCAAGATACAGAAGACAGAAATATGAAAGTAAACTAAGGGTTCAGGACAAGTTGTTTCAAAAGTGCCTAGTTTTCTGAGAATGAGAATAGGAAAGTGGTAAGCAGAGGTTTGGGGGAGAGTAAGTAATTGGGAAAGAAGGGACGATGTCCCTAAAAGGATAGCATACTTCAGAGGTCTATTTACTATAAGGTAACCATAGTTAATACCAATATATTGTTTATTGCTAAGTTTAAGAAAAAGAGTTTTAATGCTCTTATCACAAAAAATGGGAGCATGATGGATATGCTACTTAGCATAATTGACTTTTCAACAGTGTATATGTAAATAAAATATTCAATTGTAATCCATACATGAATACAAGTATTAATGGTCAATTATAAACAACAAAATAAGTATGAAAGACAAATATAAAGACACAGAAGATTGAGAATTGAAAAATCTTTTAGTTGCATTCTTCACTTAAAATTTCTGAATACATTTCAAAACATTTCTAATGTATACTGCTTTATCTTTCTTATGTGATCTAAATAAAAATATTAAAATATAAATTGTACCTATTGGTGTGATTTAGTGTGAGATTTTAATACATGTTTTGGCCTTAACTGAATGTCTTAATTATGGTTTAACTGCTGTGAACAGACACCATGACCAAGGCAAGTCTTATAAAGGACAATATTTAAATGGGGCTAGCTTACAGGTTTGGAGGTTCAGTCCATCATCATCAAGGTCAGAATAGGGCAGCATTTAGGCAGGCATGGTGCAGGCAGGGCTGAGAATTCTACATCTTCATCTAAAGTCTGCTAGCAGAATTCTAACCTCCAGGCATCTAGGATTGTGTCATAAAGCCCATGCCCACAGTGATGTACCTACTCAAGGTCACACCCCCTAATAGTGCCACTCCCTGGGCCAAGCATTTACAAACCATCACTCTCCACTCCCTGGCTCCCATAGGCTTGTTCAAATATATGAATCTATGGTGGCCATACCTAAACATAGTATAATAAAAAACTACATTTAGTACAACTTCCAAAGTCCCCATAGTCTACAGCAGTCTCAACAGTGTTAAAAGTACAAAGTTCAAAGTATCTTCTGAGAGTCATCCAATCACTTAACTGTAACCCCTGAATTAAGACAGGCAACCAGCTGGGCAAACTTCAAACTCTGCCATCTCCATGCCTGATGTAAAGTGGTTTCAGATTTCCAACTCTTTTTCATCTTTGTTGGCTGTAACAAATTTCTTCTCCTGGGCTGGTTCAACTCTCTGTTATCAGGTTTCCTTGGCAGGTATCCCATGGCTCTGGCATCTTTAACACCTTTGGTTCTCAAAGTTAGCTTGTATGTTACAACTTTTTGTTTCAATGTCCAGGATCCACACATGATCTTCTGGGATCTTCCAAAGGGCTGGCTTCACTTCTCCAGCTCTGTCCTCTGTAGCACTCTAAGGTCATGTTGATCCACTATACTGTTGCTGTTGTTCTTGGTGATAATCCCATGATACTGACATCTGTAATACATTGGGGCCTTCTGTTACAACTAGGCTTCACCAATAGCCTCTCATAGGCTCCCTTCATGGTGCCTAGCTTCAAATCCTTTGCATGACCCCTTCAGTCCTGGATTGTCAACTACAACTGAAGCTGTATTTTCAACAAAAGCCTTCCCTTGCCTCTCATAGTGCCAAGTTGTTGCTGTTCCTCATGATGGACTTCCCTTGACTCTCACGTACCAAGCCTCAGCTTTTCTTCATGACCCCTTCATGCCTTCAAAACTAGCACCACCCAGGTGACTCTTACACATTACCAACTACATCTGCAGCATGAGGTACAACCTTGGCCATCTCTGAAACACAGCTTCTTTGTGCTCTCAGAAAATTCTTCCCTGAAGATTTCACCTTAGTGATGATGATCTCTTCTTAATCACCAATAATTTCTAGCTCCAGCTAACCAGCATCAATTGTTCCAATAGTCTCTTTCTCTTGAATATAAAACCAGAGACACATGGCTGAAGCTGAAGAGTTCTGCTGCTTGCAGTAGCTGGAACATTCCCCACTCCCTTCTTGTTCTATTACCCTATCACTAGCTTCATTTTTTCCAACTCCTTCACTGCCTAAGCTTGGCTGTCCTGGATCTTGCTCCATAGTCTGAAGTCAGAGAGCTGCATGCCTGTCTCCTAAGCACTGGGATTAAAGGTGTGGTCCACCAAGCCTGGATTTAATTTTTTTTCACCTAGAACTGCTCTCTTCTAGGCTGGCCTCGAACACAAAAATATGCTTATCTTTGCCTCCTGGGATTAAAGTCTTGTTCTACCATGCCTGTATCAAAATTTAGCTGGGTGGAATCTTGTCCCCCAAGGTCACAACTCCCTTAATTCAATTTAATATCCTTGAACACAGGATTCAGCTCCATTTCATGTCTTGGGTCCCCTTAGTACTCAAACTATATATTTTATATTTTTCTTTTCTCAGCTTCATATATTTGTTCAAAATATTCTTCCTTACATTTAATCAGAGAACAAAGTCTCTGTTGGGCTTTTTTTTTTGAGACTTCCTTTGTCAATGCAAGTAAAATAAATCTCTTTACCACAGCCTTAGCCAGTCTCTTCAGACAATGGCAAAAAGCAGCCACATTCTTCACCAAAACAACACAAAAACAGTCTCTCAGCCACATATTAAAGTTCTTCTACCCTGAAACCTCTTGGACCCAGGCCTACATATTTCTAATGACCTTCAGCACCACTGTCTCTCATATTCCTACTAGACTGACCTATTAAACCCCACTTAAAGCATTCCTTGGCTTTCCAAATCCAAAGTCCCAAAATCCACATTCTTCCAAACAAAAGTATGGTTAGGTCTATCACAGCAATATCCTACTCCTGGTACTAACTTCTGTTTTAGTTAGAGATTAACTTCTGTGAACATGTACCCTGACCAAGGCAAGTCTTATAAAGTAAAATATTTAATTGGGGCTAGCTTACAGGTTCAGAGGTTCAGTCATCATCAAGGTCAGAGCAGGCTTGAGCATGGTATAGGCAAGGCTGAAATTCGTTCACACCTGAAGAACTCTGTATCTTCATCTAAAGGCTGCTAATAAAATACTAACCTTTAGGCCACTGAGGAATCAGGTCTTTTAAGGCCCCATACCCACAGTGACACACCTACTCTAACAAGGTCCGCGAGTCCAAATAGTGCCCACTCCCTGGGCCAGCATATACAAACCATCACAATGACCAAACCAGGAAAGTTAGCAATGCCTTCCCTCTTTCATCTTTTTACATAGTTTGGTCCTTTAGGTTCCTCTTTTCTCAGTCTTCATAAAACAGAAAATGAGTTTTGGTAAACTGTCATTATCCTACTGAGCTGCCGTTTAATGGAACACCAAGCTCAGTCTGTGCTTTGGTACCTGTTATTTTAACCACCCCCTTCAACATAGTCTCCCTCTCCTTCCTCTCTGCGTGTGCTTTGTAGCTTCAGGTGTTCTCATGCACACACATTCTTGCCATGGAAGGTGGCAAATATACTTCCATGTAACAATATTTATTGAGAAAATGAGTTTTTCTCGAGTAGAAGATTCAGAAACAAGACAGAAAAAAAAGTTAGTGAAAAATTACAATAAGCTTCACACCCACAGTTACCTGGCAATACCCAGGTAAGTCTGACACTACATAAAAGTGGCTGCTTGCCCACTTCTCACTCTCTTGCTCTTACCCTCTTCCTGCTTTGTCCCTTCTCTCCCCATTCCCCTCCCCCTTCTATCCACATGCTCATGCCAGCCTCTACTCTTCTCTCTCTTTCTCTCTCTCTCCCTCTCCCTTACATAATGCAGCAGTGCACATGCTAGCTATCCATGGTTACAAATTACTTATACATAATCAGGCCACATACAGATGAATTGTCTCTACTTCCCCTCCTTGTATATGAGTCAGTCTCTCTCTCTCTCTCTCTCTCTCTCTCTCTCTCTCTCTCTCTCTCTCTCTGTCCCTCTCCCTGTCCCTTTCTCTCTCTCCGTCTCTCTGTCTCTCTGTCTGCACCCCCCCTCCCCTGCCTTTCTCTCCC
This sequence comes from Rattus rattus, assembly GCF_011064425.1. Classification (NCBI taxonomy): domain Eukaryota; kingdom Metazoa; phylum Chordata; class Mammalia; order Rodentia; family Muridae; genus Rattus; species Rattus rattus. The sequence continues at coordinate 35,559,199 of NC_046172.1, forward strand.
CTACTACCCTCTTAACTCCCCTCCCCCTTCCCTCAGGGGAAAGGTATATCTCAGCATGAGCCCAATGAGGCACTCTCTTTCCTCATACCTCACCACACCTCCATAGAATATAATACCCCCTCTCTTTATCTTTTCATAAACACAACAGTTATCCTTTGAAGTAAACAAAAGTCATATTTTCTTTGTCAGTTGTTTCACCTCTAAATCCTACCCAGACCCTTTAACTGAAAAGGTTAAAAGCTAGGGGTCTGTGCTACTTAGTGAAAATGTCTCCATCTAGTGGTTAGAAAAGAAACTGGAGCTACGTGCCCCAGAGGGGCATGAGTCAGAGCTAAGGTCAGGGTATGAGTTTTTGTAGACTGATGAAGAGAGTTCTAATGATGGGGGTGAATGAGGAAATTGTCTGAGACATAATATACAAGATTAAATCATAAGTCCAATACTGAAGATAAGTAATATTTTATTCAATTATTAAATGCAAAATGAATTTTACAAACTGTGATGGAATTCATGACAGAGTTCTTCCAACTTAAACTTACTTTTAAACAAAATTTATGATATCTTCATGCAGCACTGGAATTATGTGAATGATAGGAAACTTTTAAGAACTTGAGCTATAACCATACTGAAACCAAATTCCTCTGCCTTGGTCATACTACCAAACAGTATTCTTCTGCCTGCCATTTTGGTCATAACACCAAAGGTGTTTAGAAATTATCGAACACGAAGATGAATGTTGGCTAAAAAGCATCACACTCAATGACATAAATCATCATAGTCATAATAACTAATGTGTTTATGTATGATTCATTTTCCAATGACATTTTATGGACTGAGGAGATGGATCAACAGGTAGAAAGAGTTTTTGTCTTGTAAGAACAATGATCTGTGTTTGGGTATCCAACATCAATGTAAAGCATCAGGTGTGGTCTTATGTGCATACTTGGAACCCCAGAGCTAGGGATAATCATGTGGGGTCAGGGAGCTTGCTGGAGCTTCCTGGCTACTAGTCAAACTCCAGACTCTATGAGAAACATTTGCTCAAGGTAATAAGGCAGACATTGATAGAGCAGAATCTCCAGTGTGTACCTCTGGCTTCCACAGACTCATACCAACATACACATGTATATACACAAACACAAAAGAAGACCCTTAGCTCTGACTCTTCTGCTTTCATGGGAAATGTAAATGGAATGTCTATTGAATTGTGCTCAATTCAACCAATGACTGTAATTTATAATTATTCCATAATTTAAAGTGCCTTTGTACAAATATGTCGACTCTGGAGAACAGTATAAAGGACATTCAATTAGTATCTGAATTTATATTAGACATGAGCCTACAATGTTTTAATGAGCTCTTGTTAAATGGTTATTAGCATGGCATACAAATTATTGTTCAAGATGACACATAAAAAGAATTCCATTGCAATTTGACTGGGCCTAAGTTCCAGAACTGTTATGTACTATAAAAATAACACACTAACCAACACCAGAAAGAAAAGGAGAAATAAGTTAATTGTGTATATATTTCTTAACCTAAAAGCTATTCTGGTTGAAAGAGCACAATATCTAAGTTCTAAATATTGTCTGAAAATCTTGAAGTTCTACTAAATATTTCTGCATGTATGCCAGACATGGTTTTAAAACATGTGTAACTAATACCATCTTCCAATTTTGTCCTGTGCAATTTCAAAAAATCAAGTGAACTTTTTCTATATTGGCATCTATTTATTACATATGAACAATAGATGGTGTGATTTATCTGAGGGGCATAATTCAATAGTTGATTATTTGAAGCTAATAATTCACTATTAATGAGCTTTTCTAACTGTCGATTCTACAAAGATGACTGACCCAAGTCATGCCATGTAGATTTAACTGAAACCTTGAGATTGTCTCACAGACAAACTGCAAGGGAGGGTTGCTATGGTAACAGCAACAGGCAAATCCAGTCATCTTTATATAGGCTTTACAGGAGTGGAAATGAGGGAGTAAGGAGAAACAGCTGCATCTTGGTAAAGGTTACACTTCTACTCAAATTGAGTTTGAAGGAAGAAAAACTAAAGTAGCATTATGCTGCTGCTTGATACTGAGCAGACAATCTTTATACTGAGCATCTCCTAGAAACAATCAAAAGAGTCATTTATTTTATTTTGTCTTATTTTTTTTTTTGCTGATTCCCACTGCAAAGTTCTGTGGGATGAAAAAGCATACTTCAAGTAATTAAATCCTTGTAACATTCAGGATAGGAAGAAATACTCTTCTCAGTAGCTTATTTGGAAGAGGCACATTATTATTATCTAGACAGTGCTTGGATTTCCTAGGCACGTTCCCTCCCTTCCCTTACTTTAGTAGCACAAGTAAACTTAGATAAAGCAGCAGTACATATGCTAGCTATCCATGGTTACAAATTCTTTTTTTTTCTTTTTTTCTTTTTATTAACTTGAATATTTCTTATATACATTTCGAGTGTTATTCCCTTTCCCGGTTTCCGGGCAAACATCACCCTCCCCCCTCCCCTTCCTTATGGGTGTTCCCCTCCTCACCCTCCCCCCATTGCCGCCCTCCCCCCAACAGTCTAGTTCACTGGGGGTTCAGTATTAGCAGGACCCAGGGCTTCCCCTTCCACTGGTGCTCTTACTAGGATATTCATTGCTACCTATGAGGTCAGAGTCCAGGGTCAGTCCATGTATAGTCTTTAGGT
>NC_046172.1:35562004-35586248 GCF_011064425.1 Rattus rattus
GGGTAGGAGGGGAACACCCATAAGGAAGGGGAGGGGGGAGGGGGATGTTTGCCCGGAAACCGGGAAAGGGAATAACACTCGAAATGTATATAAGAAATACTCAAGCTAATAAAAAAAAAAGTAAAAAATAAAATAAAATAAAATAAAATGGGGTCTTTGAATGAACTCTTTTGTATGGGCTATAATAGTGAATGACACTTATTCTCTTTAGTCCAAATGTTGGAAGGACCATTGTTGAGCTTGTTTTTGATAGTCGATTAATTGAGAGAGAATATATATGCCAGGTTGGTCAGAAACTCATTACGTAAGCAAGGCTAGCCCTGGACTTGCGATCTGCTTGTCTCAGCCACTGAGTACAATTACAGAGGTGGATAGTGGTACTCACCCTTCCTTTTTGTTCTGACAGGAACTTCTAAAAACTCTTTGCTAAAATCATGAAGTAAAAGTAGTTTGGTAGTCTTTCTTTTTCAATAGCATCCTGACCTGTCTCCCCCACGTGTGTGTGCATGCAAACACGAGCACACGTATGATCCGCTCATCTATGTGTTCATATATAAAGCCTGGAAGTTGACATCAGGTGCCTTCCATTACTTTCTTCCTTATCTTTGGAGATAGTCTCCCAATGAACATGGAGATGAACAATTCAACTAGATTGGGTGGCTAGAACATTCCATGGATCCTCCTATCTCTCCCTCCCTGGTGCTGAGGTTACTGGCACATGAAAGTGTATGTGATATTTATGTTGGTGATAGAGATCCAAGCTTGGCCTTCATGCTTAAATAGAAGACATTTTACAGATTGAGTTATCTTCTCAGCCTTCCTAACTCTTTTTAATCCTGTAAGTAATCTGTTTGTTTTCCATTCCTCAGTCACAGACACATCAAGTGTTGCTTCTGAAAGATGTGGGGGAAAGTTTCATCATAAGGGTAAGACAGTGAGGGCCCCTCTAAGAGCCATCAGACAAAGCAGGTACTTGACTGAGATAGAGTTCATTTTCCTGTGGAATGTGTGGTACCTGAGAATAAGTATATGATGTGGGGGTCAAGGCTTGCAAAGGATGGAAACATTTTGTTTTCTTTCTGATACACCTCGAATGTGAGACACACCGTCTCTGTTTAGCATCCTGTATGAAAATCATGGCTTTGAAATTCAGTAGAGAGGAAATCTCCAGATTCCTCACTATGTAGCAGTATGATTTAAATAAATTTATCTGTATCTCAATATATAAATGTGTAAATATGTAAATGTAGATGGAAATACCTAGCTCACAGGGGTGCTGTAAGGAATGAAGATAAGGATCTTGGCCTAGAGTTATCATACAAATGTTTACTATTACAATCTTCCCATTTTTTGCTTAGAAACTTCCATAGTTATTCATTGTACTAAAGAGTCAAGTTCCAATCTCTCTTGTTTTGACATTCAGGATTCATAATATTGGAATTTTATTGGAAACACTCTTTGAGTGTTTAAATTTTTCTTTTACCGTTCATTCCTCAAACCATAGAGTTGATTCGATTTTAAATAGGAGTTAGTCCCTCCTGGAGAGCAATATGCTGTGTATAAAAATAAGTAAAGCCAGTTATTTTCTGTAGGAGAAATATGAAAATCTAAAATCCTCTTTATTTGGAAGCAGACGGAAACAGATCTTGGGTGCATTAAGGAAAATACTGTTAATCCAAAACCAAATAACACTTTCTCGTCACAATTAAGAATCTGATGCTCACAGAGGAAAAAAAAAAACACAGATTAACTATTTTGAGATTTTTGAATTAGGACTGTGCAATCCTGACTCTTTATCTGGCAGATGTTAGACCAATGTGTAGTTGCTGTTCTGTGTTGCCTCCTGGTAGCTAGGGTGGTATGAGCGCGGGGCTGAATAACAAACCTCATTGTCAGCCATTACAGATCAGGCGTAGTTATTTTCTCTGAGCAACTTGGATTCCCATGTGCTATCCTAAGTGAAGGGGGGTCACTTAAACAGATAAGGATAGGTGAGAGTCATGCGCTACAACAGGGAGAAGAACACCAGATGGTATGCAGGGGTGACAGACAGCATGAGGACACTGGGCATCTGGAGAGCAGAGAGCCAGAAGGGCGATGAAAGCACGCCCCAAGCAAGATTCTATTTCTCAACCTTGTATGTGGATTTCACTTGCCTTTCAGGGGAAAATGGGGTGGGCAGATGAGCAAGATAACGGGTTGAATTGCAGTCTTCTGAAGAGAAGTCATAATCCTGACCTTCGTTCATTCACTGAGAAAAATTCTAAATTAAGATTGGTTATGGTAGATTTTTTTTTTTTTTGGTATGGAATAGAGTTTATTCAGGCCATGAGGAGGGGAATTAAGAGGGTAGTAGGGGCTGAGAAAGAGAATAGAGAAGTAGAAGAGTAGAGGCTGGCCATGAGCACATGCAGAGAGGGGGGAGGGGAGGGGGACAAAGGGGGAAGAGGGTAAAAGAGCAAGAGAGAACAAGAGCTGCTTATTGTAGTTAAAAAAAATCTACAATGCATACTTTTGTAAATGGCATACATTTTGATACTGAATAGTACTTGGGTATGGATTTACTGTTGAAGAGTGCATAAGGTTCAGTTTATCAAAATGACTTAGAAATTTAGTCTACTTTGATTGTCGTTAATGAATTCATTTGAATGCTCAAATGGAATTATCAGGTACATGACTGGATCTCAGCCCGACACGTAACACGCTTGTTTAGTGCAATGACATCTTAGAACTCAATCTGTTGCTCTTGCTGCTGCTGTTGGTTTGGTTTGCTTTGGTTTTTTGAGACAGGGCTTCTCTGTATAGCTTGGCAATCCTGGAACTAGCTCTGTAGACCAGGCTGACCTCAGATTATGAGATCTGCCTGTGTCTGACTCCTGAGTGCTGGTATTAAAAGCATGTATCACCATCCAGTTTTCAGAACCAATCTTAAACCCACTTAAAAAATAACTGGATTTACAAGACCCATGCAAGGTCAAGGCAGACTAAATTCCAATATGGAGAAGAGAGGTAGGCACGAAGCCCCATTTCTATCTAGTAGTGGCCAGGAGAGGAAAAGTCAGTTTTCTTTACTATTGTAATCCTTGTTAGGTTGGCTGACCACACTCTAATGGAAGTCCTCTTGTCCAGGGATACCTGGGTAGAAAATATGGGTAGCATGAATTGAACTGCATTTGTTGTTGTTGTTTTTTGTTTGTTTTGTTTGTTTGGGAAAAATTAGGTGGATAGGAAATGAAGTGGATCTGGGTGAAGTTAGGGAGGAGTGTGAATATGATCAAAAACATGGTATAAAATTCTCAAAGAACTAAAATTAAAACAAAACAAAATAAAATAAAGTAAGAACAACAACCAGGTTCGAGATGAGTATTTCCATGGACTTGAATTCTTACGACAAAAGGAGTGTCTCTTAATATCTATGTACCAAAGGGACCAAAACCAATGAGGTAGCCCCTTCATATTAGGAAGAATATGTAATTATTATTAGCTGATTAACTTTTGTTGATTGATTCCTTCTGAATCTAGTTTTTCCCCCACAAAAGCAAAATAATTTCCTGACCTCATTAGATTGTGTGTGACCTCATTTGATTGAACAAGGAACCATGTAAACCTACAAGGTAACCTATAGTCTATAGAAGGATACCACAGGTAGAACCACAACTAACAGGAGATAAAATACTTTGTATATGATTGTAAATATTAATATTGGAAGTTAGTAGAGGGCAATGGTTTAGAGTTCTGGAATCAATGTGTTTGATTTCACATTCTGCCTCTGCCATTTACTAGCTGTGAGTTTTTGGGCAACTCTCCTAGGATTCATTTGCTTATTTATACAGTAGAAAAACAACATAACTTAGCTGCAGATTAGCTACAAATAGTAACTTCCCTCAATACCTGGAACAGAGTAAAAATCCTCTCCATTTATACTGTATGGCAACAGTCACATGCAAATATATTTGATAATTGAACAACTTTGTGAGATTGACAGGTCCTCTCATCTCCATTTTACAAAGATGTTGATTATTCACTTAAAATCCACAGCAAGTGATGATCGGCACTTGATTAGAACTGCAACTAATGTCATATGGCTGCAAGTGAATTTTGAGAGGAGCTGGATAATGCCAAACTAGTAAGGCAGAACTTTTTGGTTTGCTCATTCAAAGGTAGCAGTAGACATCCTCTTCTGCTTATATTTAGGCTGTGAACTAGTATGTGGAATATTATTCCTATGGACTGAGTATTTGTATCTCTCCTTCATAAATGTATATGAAAATTCCTGTTTCCTTACTGTATAATGTTATAAGGAGTGAGGACTATGAATGGTGGTTATGTCATGAGGTTGCAACATGCATGAGTGGGATTCCTAAGGCAGAAGATGCCTACCTGGTGGATATAATGTCCTAGTAAAGGTGATGTCAGAAACAGGCCCTTACACGAGAGTACTACATCTACTGGCATATCAATCTTGAACTTCGCAGCCTCCATAATTATGAGAAATAATTTCATATGAATCTTAGTCTGTGGTATTATGCTATTGTAACCTAAAAGGAACAAGATAACTATTGAGTTATCTAATGGGTCATGGGGATGGAGAACATGAGGTTTTGTTCAGTCTGTGTTCATACTAGAATTGAATTTCTTAACTTGAGGTCCACAGTTTTGCCTAATAATAGGATCTGGTTTTGAAAAATGCATCATTAGGTAATTTCATCAGCATCATACAAACATCACAGGTGATACATACAAATCTCACTGTAGATACTATTGAACACCTGGGCTATGTGTTTTTTACATTTGTATGAGAGGTCTGCCAGTGATCAAAATATCATTATATTGTACATGATTGTGCTAATAAATATTTCACCATTAGCTTTTTTATAACTTATTTCTAATATAAAGTAAGAATATCAGTTGAGTATTGTGCTATATAAGCCTTTCTGTTATATGCCTGTTTCTTTTATGAGGCTGTCCTTAAAAAAAAAAAAAAAACTTTGTTAATCACAGCAGATATCTCTGTCATTTGGGGACCCACTTTGTATTAATGAATATGGATTGGACTCTTCCTAATTGTTCTCTGAACACCTCCTAATTTTCAAGAGGGTAATTGATTTCAATCAACTTCTTTAGTGCACTCTCTACACTCTTGAAGCTTGCAATTTTCAAGTTCAATATTTGTGTGCTCACACCCTCAGGAGTGCTTCCGTTGGATCTCATTATAATCTTGGAATTCTATCTAGTCACCAGCTTGAAATATATTTGCATGAAACATACTTATTTTCTAGTACAGATGAACTATTTTAAAACATACCTCATATGGTAATACCTAAATTGGCTGAGGAGGAAAATAGGGTTCTTTAACATTTTAAATATAAAATGTAAGACCTTGCACTCAAGAGATGGCTCTTAGGATATTTAAAGTCTAATGACCCAAGTTCAATTCCTGGAACCCAAGTGTGAGAAAGAAAAATTGACTCTTCACATTGTTCTCTAACCTCCCAGTGTGCACACACCCCTTCCGAGAGAGAGAGAGAGAGAGAGAGAGAGAGAGAGAGAGAGAGAGAGAGAGAGAGAGAGAGAATGAATGAATGAATGAATTAAGGCAAAATAAATATGAAGAAATTTAATTCCAATGTATAGTATATTGTCCATGGGACATAATAGAGTCTGGGTCAAAACAATAAAGGTCAAATGTTTATTATGAACAGTCAAAGACAAAGCAGCTGCTTGTTGAGAAGACTGTATTTGATTTAAAATCCAATTTTAGTTGAATTTCTAGGAATGCTAAAAACGATAGGTATATTCCATGTTTCACTTGGTGGGTTTTGTTGTTGAGGATACTTTATTGACATTGTTTCTTTTTTCCAAGATCTACATTCAAAAGACTTCTGTAGATGATTTACTACATGTGGTGACTAATTTTACTCCGCACTGGTTTGGAACTCCATCATTATTTTTGACTCTGTGAATACAAATTCCTTACTAGATTTTTGGAACAGGAATTTCAACACTTGCATTATCATGTCGGCATGAAGGCTTTGTTGTTTAATTTAGTTTTTGACAGATTCTTACTGTGTAGCCCAGAATTACTTCACATTCATTCACAGTAATACTCTTTCTTTGGCCTTTCCAGTGCTAGGACTGCAGGCATGGACCACCATGCCTGGCTTTCTTTAAGATTCACGTTATCATTCAGTTTGTCTACTATAAAACATAAGTGGATTTTTTCCCTTTTCTCCTCAAACACACTTCCCAGAATATGTCCCTCAAACATTGTTATCAGTCCCTTCTTAGATTGGCAATGACTTTCTTTTATCATCAACTGTAATCCGATATATTTTACTTCACTTTTCTAATTTGATTTGATATTAAAAATCCATATGCCATATGCATTAGTCAGCCAGATGCATTATTATGGTATCTTGAACATTACATGTACCTTTCAGACTGCTTATGCTACCCTCTCAACTGGCTTTATCCTTCTTAACCTTCTCTCTGTATTTGAACTGCATATATCTACATTGGTTAAGATAAATATACTCTCTTGTAACAAGGAAAACATAAACTGGTTTACAATTCGAGAAGTTAACTTCCCACTCAGGTAATAGTTTTGTTTTGAATATCTCAAATCATCACTGTTTTTGTTTTACATGACTGTTCAGGATATCAGGCTTCTTAGATGTTGTCAAATGAATAAATTATTGTTGGACCATCCCGGAGGATATGGTCAACATTTGAGCAGTCAGAGTTGTGTCATTTCACCCTGTGGCTCCAACTCTAGAAAGAAGGGAGAGTGAGTAAGACAAATCCATTCTTTTGGAAGTAGAATATGCTACTCTGCTCATATCACATTGGAAGTTAGTCACATTCTCACATAACTGCAAGGAAGGCTGGGAAATATGGCCAAGTCACATGCATGAAAAAAATCAGTGGACAATTTTTTGATAGTTTTCTCAAAATTTGGGCTACATTCTTAAAGTACACGTCAGGTGTCATGTTCCTTCAGGCCTTTTCTGTCCCTTGAACTGGAAGAATTTCCCCTTTCTCTGAACTAACTGCACTTACGGGGCTTTTCAAATTGTAATGAATGTAAGACTAACCTATGGAACTTTTTAAGACTACAGAATCTGGATCAATTGGTCAGGGCTAGGGGGTGAGAATCTATATTTCTAACAAGCTCCCAGGTGATACCCATGTATTCATCAACAGAACATACTTTGAATATGCTATTTTTGGTTTCTCTCATATGAGGTATAACCTTTTGTACCCCATATTCCTATTCATATGCATATCTTAGCCTCCTACTAGACAGTTCCCATAACAGACTCTAAATTTCTTTGGCATCTGTCACTTTCACCCTGCCTCCCTCCAGCACCAAGAATAAAGCCTTGAACACTTACTGGTAATTAATAACTGCTTGAATAATTGATGAGTGACTTCATCTAATTCAGAGTTGAGCATAAACTTCAGAAGGGCAACATGACTTATGCTAGTTTCAGGACTCTGCTTAGTATAATTACTTGTTTGAAAATGGTCCATTGAAAATCCCTCTCTAAGTCTAGCCAGACTAAGAGAAAATGCAAGAGTGCTGAGCTAAGTGAAACTCAGCAACTAGAAACCACATTTTATCAAGGACTTTCCTCTCTATGTGCTGTAACTTTTTCAAAGTAAATGTTAATGCCTATGTTTGGAAGGCATTTGCCAAGAGCCTCTCTGTTTAACAAGAGTGAATTTTTCTTGTGCCCACATTTCATGAGCCGATTTGATCAATTTTATTGAAGGGGTGGCTTTTTTTTTCTTTCACCTGGAAACACTCAATGATCTTCCATTTGGAAAATCTCAAGTTGGGTGCCAATTAAAGCAAATGAGAATGATTGCTCTCAACTTGGCATCATGTCAGTCCATTCTCCGCCAGTTCTGTATATGCAGTCATGCTGTGGGATTTGGATCTTAGAGGAAGGGCTGATATGTGTAGAGTTTAAAACAGAACCTACTTTGTAATCTATGCTAGATAGTTACATGAAGTGAAATAACCAGACCTCAATGTCTCCTACCAAAATATACCTTCATGAAGAAAATCCTAACTGGAACCATTTTCAACTTGGAATTTATATTGGAAGGATTCTATACAAAGAAAGATTTCACAAACTATTATGATATGAATATAAAATGTCCCCTGCAGTTTTATGACTTGAGCTCTTCTTCCTCAGATTGTCTGTTGTTTTGGGAGGTTTTGGAATCTTTATGAGACAGGTTCTAGCTGGCAGAGGCAGATTGTTAGGAATGGAACTTTGAAAGTTATGGCCTGGTCTTCATTCCAGCTACCATGATGCGAGCACTTTCTTGCATGAACCCCACCATCAATTGTTTTGCTCTGATTTCCAAACTATGAAGTGGCGAGCCAATGTAAAACTTTACTCTGTGAGTAGTTTATGTTGGGGATTTTGTTACAATGATATAAAAGTAATACACAGGCAAGTGAGTCATGTTACCCAGATTTCAGAAATAGCATAGTTGAAGAAATCAGTTTTGTTTTCTACTAGCTCTTAAGTTCAATCAACTAATGCACTAGTACAACCCATAGACCTTCAAGGTAGGATCTTTAGCCTTCACCTCTAGACTGCTATTAATTTACACTGGCCCCTTCCTTCCTTATAGTAATAACATATAAGGATTTATGATATTATCACCCCATGTTCTAATAAATAGTTATCGCTTACATCTGCACATGAATTTTAAGTATCATATATTTTTGTTCTTTATGCTCTTTTAGCTAGACTTTTGAACATTATAGTTCAAGAACAGAAGCATTATTAATAGGTCAGAGACTAAGGTGACACTATACAGACCTCAAAGGAACAAAATGTTATGTGATACTAACTTTCTTGCTGACCAAGTGAAAGGACCTCCCAAAGTTTCAAGCCCTATGTACCTTGCTTGTCTTACTCTGATTTAAGTTCAGATTTTCAAGAGGGTATCTGAAATATGTTTGATAAGTCAGTCTTAATATTTTACTCTATATTTTTGTTACCATGTCTGTGCGACAAGAGATACAATTAAAATGTAGTTCAGCAACAATGATTTTATTAATTACATGGAGGTAAGACTAGCCGTCTGTTTATACGCCCTCTATAATGCGGCTGAGCAAAGTCTTGCCATAGATTTTTTTTTAATGAACACACATTAATTATTGGCTCTGAGGATCTCCTTGAGTTTAACTCTTGACATTACTTTTTAGTCTCAAAGGTCCTTGATTTTTTCAGGCCATCAATAGCACATCTAAATGTAGAAAACACTCCTATCCTACTGCCTAGCTGTAGCCCACTTGCAAGGCATGTGTGAATACCACCTAATTAGCTGTGAAGTGCATTTTGGCATATGTCGGAAGTTAAAGCCACTTTCTTAGAGGAACTCAAACTCTGAATTTATCTTTATTAAGGCCTTGTCCAAATGATAAATATACACTGCCTCCTTGCTATCTACTGCTTGGAAATAAATCACTTTAGGATTGATTTGCTAACGGCTTTCTTCACTCAAAGGGTCCTCCTGCCCGGGAGGTCACACTGTCCTTCTTTACAAACAAATGCTGATAACCAAATAGAAGACATTGCACTGACCAAATAGAGAATGAAGAAGGGAGTCTGGGGTGATGGAAAGCATGTCCTTTTACACATCCTGGATGCAGCAGCCTCACTAAAACATAGTATTATTTTCTGAAAAGAGAGACAAAAAAAACCCAACCAAAATGATTTTTTGAGATATGAGTGAACAGATGGGATGTATTTTGTTTGTTCAATAAAGTAGCATGAAGTTTGATACTTTAGACAGGAATTACAAACTCCTCCAGGATTCTGAGTGGTAATATAAATAAGTGAAAATGTATGGGTATGAAACATTCAGAAATGATATAGAATCCATGGGGACTAAGAATCATTTCCCACCCACTGCAGCCTTCTTCTGCTACTTGAGAACATGGTCCAAATCTTGTTAAATCTTTTGATTCTTCAAAAGAAGCAAACAGGTAATTTGATTTTTGTTAAAACATCACAGTTTCAATTTGTAAAGTTTAGAAAGTAATCTTAGGAAACTTTTAAAGTCGTTGTGTGGGACAAATATGATATTACCAAAGACACTGTCAAATCCATATATACCTTATGAACACAAGCCTCTTGCAGCTTCTATGTTGCTGTTCCTAAGCCACCACTCAGTTGACCATGAACTAGAACAACAATGGATCTAGCATGTGCAAAATTGACTTGCAGCTTCTGATGCTCACGAGGCCATCTTCCCCTCCATCATTAAATGTCTTCTGTACCAGGGTGTGATGTTGAGTATGGGACAGAAGGACTATGTGGATAATGAGGCCTAGAACAACAGAAACAACAGACACATCCTGACCCTGAAATAGACCATTGGGCACAGCATTGCTACCAACTAGGATGACACAGAGAAGAACTGGCACCATACCTTTTACAATAAGGTGCATGTTTCCCCCCAACTGACAGCCCAATGTTACTCATGAAAGATAGCCTGAACCCTAAGGTCAATCAGGAAAACATGACCCTGATCATGTTTAGATCTTCTACACTCCAGCCAAATTAATGTATTTATCCATTCAGTAGGTGCTATCTTTGATGCTTCCAGTCTTTCCACCAACTTGTGATAGACTCCAGGCTTGCTGGGATCTAACAGACTATGTTATGAAGATCCTGACCGAATGTGGTTACAGTTTCTTTACTTTACATAGTCCTGTGGGAAATTGAGAATGACATCAAGGAGAAACTACTGTATGTCACCATGGACTCTGAATAAGAGATCATCAGTGTGTCTTTCTCTTTTCTTGGGAGGAGCTATGAGTAGACTGATGGCAAGATCTTCACTATCGGTAATGAGTAGGTCCATTACCCAGAGAGTTTCCTCCAACATTCCTTCCTGGCTATAGAATCTTGCAGCATCCAAGAAATTACCTTTAATTCCATCATGGAATTAAAAGCCCTCTATGCCAACATAGTGGTGTCTGCTGGCACCACTGTATGATCAAGTATCAATGACAGGACAAAGAAGGAGATCACTGCTCTGGCTTCCTAAAACCATGAGGATCAAGATTATGACTCCATTAAACGCGTATATTCTGTGTGGATCAGTGGCTCTATCCTGGTCTTATTAACCACTTTCTAGGAGATATGGATAATCAAGGAGGAGTACAAGGAATCTGGATCCTCCATTGTTCACTGCATCATTCAGTGCATTTCCTGGTCAAGGCATCTAAGACTTGCATACATAATAACTTGAGAAAGGTTTGTTAAAAGTACACACCTAGTGAGTAACAACAAGCAAATCATCACTGAAGAACACATTTGACTTACTGAAACTTAAACCCTGAAGCATTTTCAAATTTGTGGACCTACATTTCAATGGATTTTATGTCTTTAAATGACTTGTCCTAATATTATAGTTTATATATTCTTTTTTTATTTGTTTTAGTTGTGGGATGGAGAGAGTCTTTGATGGAGTGTAGCCACTGGTGTATAAAGAAGCCCATTCATGCCATTATAAGCAAGAGTAATGAAACTAATTAGGTCATAAAACTAAAAGAAAAGAAAAGAAAAGAAAACATTGTGATGGTTATTCCTGGCACTACCATCACATGCAGACAACTATTCTTCCTTTGTATGGCATTTTTTCACCTGCATGGGTCTTAGTGGAAAGTGAACATTTGACCAAGGGCCACCAAGTTACCTTGTGACCTAAGTTGACCCATCAAACCATGAAGTAGGTAGTGCACAGCAGCAATCCATTATCAAATGAAAGTGGTATATATATGTGATTGGACCTAATCAGGTTCTGAAGACATAAGCAATTTATATGAAGAAGTTGTCCAAGTGTTTATGGTTACTACTCCTGTTATAATGTTATCTGCTCCTGATCATGTACCTAAAGAGTTATTTGGTGTGTCGTATGATAGATAATATGACTGAGAAAGAGAAGGCAGTGGTGGTCAGGTTCACTTCATGCAGGCACTACCCAGAAGTGGAGAGCTGTAGCATTACAACCCTGTTGGTTTAGGTTTTTCAAAGCCTACTTTAATAATAGGATTCTAAAATGCTTCAACATCCCTTCTTAAAATTTTCTAGCCTACCACTCACCAGAGGGAGTGGGAAAGAAGGGGTAATATGAAACAGGGCTTGTGGACAATATGTGGAAATAGTTATTTGGGATTATTCCAATCTTAGTTGTCAGCAATCCAGTCCACTAACAAAACACCAACATGCATCAGCAGCAGAAGTCCAGTCCACTTGGCAAAAACCACTCAGCAATGACAGTTCTGTCCAGAAGAAACTGTGAGGCTCTAGTAATCAGCCCAAGTTCACAGAAGTGGCAAGAAGCCACTGGAATATCATAAGTTCTTTGGCGAGTTACTCTCTACAAAGTCACAAGAAGGGAAGATCAGCAACACAATGCAAGATGAGCAAAACATCCTCTCACCTGTGTCTGCTTCAGCAAAACATTCTTTCACATGTCTGCAAAACATCATATTACATAACTGAGTTTCCACAGAAACAAGAAATTTTCACTTCATAACCCCTTTCTTGGCCAACCCTGAAAGACACCAGCAAAGGGAAATCTTCACAGTAGGTAGAACTTCAGGCAATGTACCTGGGGGGAAATTTTTGTGGGGAAAGGAAAAATGTCCAGGTGTATGGTTTTTGATTGATTCATGGGCTATAGCCAATGGATTGGCATCATGATCAGGACTTGTATAAATCACATTTGGAAACTTGATAAAAAGAGACATTTGGGGTAGAAGTATGTGGCTAGACATGGGGAAGGATGTGAAAATATTTGTGTCCCATGTAAATCTCATCAGAAGGTGACCCAGCTGAAGAGGGGTTTAATAATCAGGTAAATAAAATGATCCATTCCGTGGCTCATCAACCTCTTTCTCTAGACATCTTTGTCATTGCCCAACGGGACCATGAACAAAGTGGTCATGGTGGCAGAGATGGGGCTTACACATGGGCTCTAGAACATGAACTGCCACCTTTGTGGACTAATAGAATGTCTTATCTGTAGTCACAGTATTCCACACAATATTGCTTCTGACCAAAGAACTCACTTCAGAGCCAGAGAAATACATTTGTGGGCCCATGACCATGAAATCCACTAAGTTTTATCATATTTCTCATCATCCTAAAGTAGCTTGCCTGATAGAAAGATGGAATGGCCTGTTGAAGACATAGTTACAATGCTTATTAGGTGGCAGCATCTTAAAGGGCTGGGACAGAGTTCTCCAGAATGCAGTATATGTGTTGAATCAGTGTCCAATAGATGGTATGATTTATCCTCCTATATCCAGGGGTCTAGGAATCAAAATACAGAAAAGGGAATAGTTTCACTCACTATCACCTCTAGTGACCCACTAGGAAAAGTTTTGCTTCCTATTCCAGTGACCTTAAGCTCTGTTTCCCTAGAAGTTTGGTTTCCAGGGTATGGAGTGCTTCTTCCAAGAGCCACAACAAACATTACATTGAACCTGAAGCTTATACTTCCCTTGGTCACTTTGGGGTTCAATTGTCTTTAGGAGGGGTAATTGGTCCAGATTACTATGGGGAAATTGGATAGCTTCTCCAGCATGGAAGTAAGAAAGATTATGTCTGGAGTGTAGGAGATCCTTTAGGGAATCTCTTGGTGCTACTATGTTCTGTGAATGACGCCAATGGGAAACTACAACAGCATAATCCAGGCAGAATGAAAATGGCATAGAACCATCATGGTCATTTCCAGGCAAAGATCAAAGATCTGCTAGTGTGCATGTTGAGGGTGGAACAAATACAAAATGGGTAGTAGAGGAAACAAAGTTTATAATTAGCATGAGGGCTTCTTGTCATATATTGTTAAGAATGTGTTTGTACAGATATTTGTGTTTTCTTTCCTCAAATTTTTTCATATTGTTATTGGTTATTTTATTTATTTACATTTTAAATGTTATTCCCTTTCCCAGTTTCCCCTTCACTCACCTCCATCCCCTCCCTCAATCCCGGCCTTTATGAGGGTACTCCCCCACCCACCCACTGACTCTGGGCCTCAGCGTCTTAGCCTTCCCCTACCTACATCGTGTCACTAAGTCTACACAGGACCAATGGCCTCCCCTCCCAGTGATGACAAATAAAGCCATCCTCTGCTACATAGCCAACTGGGGCCATGGGTCCCCTCCCATGTACTTTTTGGTTGGTGGTTTATTCCCTAGCAACTTTGGAGGGTCTGGTTGTTTTATATTGTTTCTCTTCCTATGAGGTTACAAACCCCTTCAACTCCTACAGTCCTTGCCAACTCCTCCATTGGGGTCCCCATGCACAGTCCAATGTTTGGCTACATACATCTGCATCTGTATTGATCAGGCTCTGGCAGAACCTCTCAGGGGACATATGACAGGCTCCTGTCAGCAAGTCCTTCTTGGCATCAGCAATAGTGTCTGGGCTTGGTATTTGCAGATGGGATGGATTCCTAGGTGCGGCAGTCTCTGGATGGCCTTTCTTTCAGTTTCTGTTCCACTCCTTGTTCCTGCATTTCCTTTAGACAGGAGAAATTCTGGATTATTATTTCTGAGGTTTGGGTGGGTGGCCCATTCTTCAACCCAGAGCCGTGCCTATCCACTTGATATGGTCTCTACCGGTTCTACCCTCCTTTGGTTGGATATTTCAGCTAATGTCCTCTCTGTTGGGTCCTGGGCAACTCTTGGGCTCCTGGCATCTGGAACATTCTAGTGACTACTCCCAGTCCCTCTTCCCTCACTGATACACACCTCTTTTCAAATTCCTGACCATTCATACCCCCCCATCTCCTCTTATATCTGAACCTGCCCTTTTCCCCTCCCCCTCTTCTCTCCCTCACAGATCCCTCTCTCGGTCTACTTCCCAAGATTATTTTCTTCTGAGTAGACTCTAGCATCCACACTTTGGTGTGTGATCTTCTTTCCTCCTCGGTTTCCTTAAGGCGGTCTGGTGTTGAATATTGGCACTCTGATCTTTTTTTTTTTTGGCTAATATCCACTTATCAGTGAGTAATATTGTTTGTGTCTCTGTGACTGCTACTCACCACGATGCTATTTTCAAGTTCCAGTTCCTGAATTTCTTTATTATGTAATATAATACCAATTAAGAGAATAGGAGTAGTCATTATATTTTAGTTTTGAGATTATAAAGAATATACCTCAAGGGACATTTCCAAATATTCTAAAATTTATAATGTGTTTGTGGTTGTTCATGAGCCAGTTATAGTGTGTTAGGCATAATTATAATCTGATTATTGTTTTCATTAGGAAATTAAGCGTGTCCTATGGAGATATGATTGTGTGTCAAGTTGACAAGGGTGGAATTGTGATGGCTCTTCTTGGTTGTCAACTTGACCACATCTGGAATTAACTAAAACCCAATTGGCCTGGTACACACCTGTGAGGGATATTTTTTCTTAAGTAAATAATTTGAAATGGGAAGACCAACTTTTAATCCAGATCTTTTGAGGTGGGAATATCCACCTTCATTTTGTGCCATACCTTCTGTCAGCAGCCTATAAAAAGAACATGAAAGAAGGAAGCATTTGCTTTTTGCTTGCTTGCTCTCACTGTCAAGCCCATTCCTTCACTGGCATTACAGCCAACTTCTTTGAGATTTCAGTATCTACTGAAGACCAGCGGAGACATCAAGCATCATAGATTGAATAACAGCTGAAATCTTGTAATTTCTGTTAGTAGCTCACGAATTATGAATTGGGACATGGGGGTAGTTGAAGGGGGGATGGAGAAGCAGGAATGATATGTGATGTTCTCATGCATATTAAAACACGAAGTATTCAAAAAGAATTAATTATCTTTAAAAATATTGTATATCCTTAAGAGTGCCTGATGAGCCCCCCAACATATGTAACAGATGTGCAGGTTAGTCTTCATGTGGGCCCCCTAACAACTGGAACTGGGGCTTACCCTGACTCTGGGTTGCCTGCCTGTGGATCCTGCTCCTCTAAATGGGCTCTCTTGACTGGTCTCAGTGTGAGAGGATGTACCTGAGTCCTGCAGTGACTCGAGGTGCCAGTATTCATTTTGCAATAAAAACGATACTAGGTGTCATTGAAAATCTTGCCAAAATAACTCAATGCACAAGGGTTTTCCAGAAGACAGTAATTGTTGCTTAGACATGCCCAATAATTCAGACAAGGACTATGAAAATCTAAAAGACCCTTGCTTCTCCAGTCCCTGCCAAGGAATTGCCACTTGTGTCAATTACTCAGGAGAAAGGGGCTTCCTGTGCCCTTGTCTTCCTGGGATAAGGGGACTGACCTGTGAATCTTCCACTAATTCCTGGGAAGGTAACTCCTGCCAACATGGAGACATCTTCAATAAAGACCCTGAGCACCCTGTCTGTGTCTGCCCTGCTGGATATGCTGGAAGGTTCTGTGAGACAGATCACAATGAGTGTGATTCCAGCCCTTGTCAGAATTGTGCTATGTGCCAGGATGGAATCAATGGCCACTCCTGTTTCTGTGTGAAGGTGTCATTTTCCTAATTTCTTTCTCAGCCTGTTTATCCTTTGAATAGAGGAAGGCTACTGATTTGTTTGAGTTAATTTTACACCCAGGCACTTTGCTGAAGTTGTTTATCAGGTTTAGTAATTCCCTGGTGGAACTTTTGGGGTCACTTAAATATACTATCATATCATCTGCAAAAAGTGATTTTTTGACTTCTTCCTTGACAATTTGTATTCCTTTGACCTCCTTTTGTTGTTTGATTCTCTGGCTAAACTTTCAAGTACTATGTTGAATAAATAAGGAGAGATCGGGCAGCCTTATCTAGTCCCTGATTTTAGTGGGATTGCTTCAAGTTTCTCTTCATTTAGTTTAATGTTAGCTACTGGTTTGCTGTATATGGCTTTTACTACGTTTAGGGATGGGCTTTGAATTCCTATTCTTTCCAGTACTTTTATCATGAAGGGGTGTTGAATTTTGTCAAATGCTTTCTCAGCATCTAATGAAATGATCATGTGGTTTTTACCTTTCAGTTTGTTTATATAGTAGATTACATTGATAGATTTCCATATTTTGAACCATCCCTGCATACCTGTGATGAAGCCTACCTTATCATGACAGATGATCATTTTGATATGTTCTTGGATTTGGTTTGTGAGAATTTTATTGAGTATTTTTGCATTGATATTCATAAGGGAAATTGGTCTGAAGTCCTCTTTCTTTGTTGAGCACTCCTCCATTTTTGGTGGGATTGCAGACTGGTACAACCACTTTAGAAATCAGACTGGAGGTTCCTCAGAAAATTGGAAAATTGCACTACTTGAGGACCCAGCTATCCCTCTCCTGGGCATATACACAAAAATGCTCCAAAGTACAACAAAGACACATGCTCCACTATGTTCATAGCAGCCTTATTTCTAATAGCCGGAACCTGGAAAGAACCCAGATGCCCTTCAACAGAGGAATGGATACAGGAAATGTGGTACATCTACACAATGGAATATTACTCAGCTATCAAAAACAATGACTTTATGAAATTCATAGGCAAATGGAATGAACTAGAAAATATCATCCTGAGTGAGGTAACTCAATCACAGGAAAACACACATGGTATGCACTCACTGATAAGTGGATATTAGCTCAAAAGCTCGAATTACCCAAGATACAATCCACAGACCACATGAAGCTCAAGAAGAAGAATGACCAAAGTGCAGATGCTCCATTCACTCTTAAAAGGGGGAACAAAAATATTCATAGGAAGGGATATGGAGACAAAGTTTGAAGCAGACACTGAAGGAATGGCCATTCAGAGTCTGCCCCTCATGGGTATACAGACTATATATATATATATATATATATATATATATATAATCTCCACCAAAACTAGGTAAGATTGATGAAGCTAAGAAGTTCATGCAGACAGGAGCGTGATATATCTGTCTCCTGAGAGGCACAGCCAGAGCATGTCAAATACAGAGGCAAATGCAGCAAAACATTGAACTGAGAATGGGGTTCCCATTGGAGGATTTAGAGAAAGGATTGAAGATGCTGAAGGGGTTTGCAACCCCATAAGAACAACACTACCAACCAACCAGAGCTCCCAGGGATTAAGCCACCACCCAAACTATGCATGGACTGACCCATGACTCCAGCTGCATATGTAGCAGAGGATGACCTTGTTGGGGCACCAATGGGAGCAGAAGCCCTTGGTCCTGCCAAGGCTGGATCCTCCAGTGTAGTGCAATATTGCAGGGACAGGAATGGGGGTGGTTGGACAGGGGAACAACCTTATAGAAGAAGAGGTGGGTGATGGGATAAGTGGCTTATGTCCGGGAAAGCAGGAAAGGGAATTACATTTGAAATATAAATAAAAGAATATCCAACTAAAGTGAAAAAGAGGGAGGGCTATTTCAGTAAGTTTCAGAGAAGCACTCTGAGAGGGACTGGGCATCAGGTCTCTGATCCTCCCACTTTGAGTAGTGATTTTGTACACTATGAAGCTCCTCTGAGAGGCTCTACAGAGTCTGACCAATACAGATGCAGATGTTAGCAACCAACCAACAGAATGAACACAGGCACCACAATGGAGGAGTTAGGGGAAGGACCGAAGGAGCTGAAGAGGTTTATAACCCCATAGAAGGAGCAACAATATCAACTAATCAGAACTCCCGAGCTCCCAGGGACTAAATCTCCAACCAAAGAGTATACATGGAGGGACCTGTGGCTTCATCTGCATATGTAGCAGAGGTGGGTCTTTTCAGACATCAATGGGAGAGGATGTCTTTGGTCCTGTGGAAGCTTAATGACTCAGTGTAGGGGAATGCTAGGGCAGTGAGGAGTGAGTTGGTGCGTGAGTGGGTGAGCACCCTCATAGAAGCAGGGGTAGGCGATGGGATGGGGTTTGTGGAGGGGAAACTGGGGAGGGGGATAACATTTGAAATGTAAATAAATAAAGTAACACACACACACATATATATTTTATATATATACATACGTGTGTGTGTGTGTGTGTGTGTATCTGTGTATCTTTATATTGGGTATTTTCTGTCAAAAAACAAAATAATAGCATACAGTTTCAAAAATAACAAAGCTTCATTTTTGATAGTTAAGTTTAAAATAATCTTTGTCTCTGTGTACTTACCCTGGAGCATCCTGTTGGCAGTCTAATCACCCTCTCAGTATTTCTACTGCACAGCTGGGGGAGCCTGATTTTCATTAGCTACTGCAACTGACTGTCCTACCTTCAGAAGGAGGTCATAAGAGTCCCAAGTAATTACCTGCTTCACGAGGAAGATAAAGGCAGGTGGAAATAGTGTCTTAAGCATTGAATTTCTAATTTTTTCTGTTATTTTGCTTGTCTCATCTCCTTATGCACAGGCCATTGTGACTTCTCTTATGTGTAGTTTTAAGTTTGGTGATTATTCATTAAAAGAGATATAACTTGATTTCTGATAGCTGCTTCTTGACAGAATAAGTTCTCTTCTTTTTGTTTTCCTTGTAGATAGAGATAGCATTTCTTCTATTTTTCCAGTCTCATATATATACTAAGTCAGCTTGTAGGTTTTTGTACACTTGCAATATACAATGTAAAATTTCCTTGTGACCTGTGTAAGTACAAACTCACTTAAAACTTTTTGGCTAACATGTTACACTATAAACTTGATGTAAATAGAGATCCCTGTTCTGCTTCTCTTACTGCTGTTGTGATCATAATATGTCCTTTAATTTAATAGATGTTGTCCAGTATTCTGAACAGGGTCACACTACTTTATGCACATTACTGCTTCATCTTAGTCCTGTGCCCTCCTATCTTATTTCTTCCCCTTATAATGCACAGGAGAATTCGAAATTACTCTTTTTCTGTTTAGAGAGAGCTGCCTCCTTTCCTTTCAGTGTCTCTGCTCCTTACACTCTCAAGTCATTAGAGTTTGAGGATGAACTTTATGAACCTTTAAAATTGAACCAAGATTCTCTTTGGAAATCAACTAAAGAGTATAATACTGAAAACTCTTGCTATCTAATATCTTGGGTTTTCAAAACTTTGTCCTGTGAATCATATTAGCAATAATAGAACATTTCATTCTTCCCTGAAAGCAGCCTTAATTTCCAATCCAGTTGTTGAGTTTCGAATAAAAGATTTTAGACACCTTTGTCTTAATGCATTAGTTTCCAAGGAGACAGGACCCCAGATCTATTTCTGATCCCAGGCATGATGTTGACCAATTTACATATACCCTCACTTTCCCTTAAGACTACTAAAACAATATCTCACTTAAATTTCATCCGTATTCTTCTATACCTCCAATTAAGCATAACCCTGTAACTCTTTTGTTTGTTTGCTTTTGGTTATGTGCCTATTTTTTTCTGATGTGTGGTCTATTATTTTGTCAAATTAACAAATTTGACTTTGTTGCACTACAATGATGTAACTGGAAGTCTTTACTAAATGTCCTTTTTTACTTGTTCCTTTAAGCATTTTCTAGACCTCATTTTATAATATATGTCTGTTTTCTCCCTAAAAGAACTTACCTTTTATTATAATTTAATTCCTGAGATGCAAATTTGCCTTTTCTTGTCATCAGTATAGAATAGTGTTTGGGCCATGCTGAAAGAAAGAAGGAAAGGAAAGAAGGGGGGGAAGGAGGGAGGGACGAAGGAAGCCCATAACCTTGACGTTGTAACAACAAAAGCAACAATAATAAAACAAAAAACAAACAAACAAAAAACTCTACCTTTGTCTGGGGAATCAGAAAGATCTGGAATATATCTGCCGTGCTTTGAGGATTCAGTATCATATGCTGAGTACATTGCATTCAATGCACAATTGTGAAGGTTAGGAAGCCCAAGACCAGTGGATTTAATGTCTGATGAGAGTCCAACTCCAAGAGCACCTTTGCATTGTTGGGGGCCTAGGTCTTCTAGGTTCTATTTTAAACATACAGATTCTAATAACGAGGGCTGTGTAATCAAGACTAAATCGCTTTGCCAACAGCCTACCTCTTATTACTATAACCTTGAGAACTGGGACCCAAGCATGTAGATTAAGGCAGACTAATTCCAAGTTTTAACTAGCTACACGATTTTGGATATGCTATTTTCTTTTATACATACTATTAAGTGGAGATGAGGCTACTTATTTGATTATGAGAATTAAATGAGATGGTTTATGCAAAAAGGCTTATTCTGGAATCTGATCACATGGTAAATACTCAGTAAACATGAGCTGGTGATTTTATCATGATACCTCTTGCCCTTAATCTTTCCAGATGCCGCATACTTACATCCTTCTCTGGTTCTATGAAGAGCTATGTTTTACTTAGTTATTGCCTTAGTTAGTTTGCCAGGGAGAATGAATTTCTTTAGACTCAGTTACAGAGTATCGAGTCCATGTTTGGATGGCTTCATGCATTTAGAGACTGAGTTTTTAAAAACATGCCTCTAGTGATATAATTCCCCTAGCTGTTTCCTACCTCCCAAATACTGCAAAAATCTCCCAAAATAACAGGATTTTGATACATATATAATGATGTATTCAACATCACCATACAGAAAAGTTTTGGCACTCTTAAAACTCTTCTGAGCCCAGAAAAATGAACAAATAGTTGTCGAAGGATGAATGACAGCTAGCTAATAAATATATGAAGGCTTGAGATCAAGTATCTAATGCCTGACCTGCGGGTGATATTTTGTAGACCAGTCATAGCCATCCTACAAGATAGTAACATGTATGTATATTCTTGGTTTAGATATAAAATCTTCTGAGTGCAAGTTCTTGTCTTATTTATCCATGTATCTCTATAGAAAAATATATTTATATGCCATGGGTATATACTAGGCACACTCTAAATATCTGCTATTGAGAAGTCTTCCAGAAAGAGAGCCAGAAGTAATGTGCAGAGCTGGGCCAGATTGGTGAAGGCAGTGCTTGCAATGACTGTTAGCCATTTGTTGTGCAGCATGAAGAGATTCTTTCTGGAGTAGTTTTAGTATCTATCAATTTGAGAGTATTTATGAACCCCCTTTCTTATAGTTCTTCTGGGAATTGAAATTAAAGGCAGAGACTTGGTGGCGATGGCTCATGCCTTTAATCCCAGCAGTTGGGAGGCAGAGGCAGGCAGATCTCTGTAAGTGTGTAGCCAGCCTGTTCCTACATAGAGAGTTCCAGGACAGCCAGGGCTACAAAGAGGAAACCCGGTCTCTAAAAACAATTTAAGAAAAGAAAGAAAAAAAAATGAAAGCCAGAAAAAAAATCTCTGCTTTTGCTGTTGGATGGGTTTAGTTTTGTGAATGACTGTTCATCCTTGAGGTATTTTTGTGAACTTCTCATTTCTACACACCTAGAAAGGGAATAATAACCAGAGGTGAAAAGATTCTAAAGCTTCCCTCAGAAATTTACACTTTTGTGTCTTTCTTTCCCCAAATGCTTTTGTCCCAATGGCACTAACCACTGTAGTACTTTTAGTATTCTCTGAGGGGTTATACTGGATGTTAACTAAGCTGCCTTTGATCCTCTGGTGTGCTCTCCAAAGTATAAAAGCCCCTGTATATAATGCTGGCTTCTTTCCTCCCTCCCACCTCTCTCTCTCTTTTTCATTTCCTCTTAGATTCCAGGATAAACAGTCAAACTGCAATGCATTCTCTCTAGTTTTTCTTTTTGTCACCTTAGCAAATATAATTTCAGTTTCTTAGCTATGTATGGCAAAAATGAATGTTATTTAACATATGTATTCTGATGTCCCTGGGAGGATTGATCTTTTTTGAGAGGGGTGAGGGAGGTTGGGGAGAGACTGGGGAGGGGAGGGGACACTGCAGTCAGGATGTAATATATGAAAGAAGAAAAAATAAAAAAGGATATATATATATATATATATATATATATACTGAAACTTTATAGCTAACTGAAACAATTTATTGACAGTAATTTTCACTCAATTACTACTCTTAGTCACATGTGCCATTCTTAACCTAACTGGCAACTTTTAAATGAACTTTATTTTTTAGAGAAGCTTTGACTTCGCAGCAAAATTGAGAGAAACATTCAGAAATTTCTGATACACTTTCTGCCACTGAACATGTACAAGCCTCTCCTCTGTCAACATTCCCCACCAGAACAATATGCTTGTTACAAATGGTGACCCCTTTTATATCCAAAGCCCATAATTTATACTGGATTTCACTACTGTACATTTTATGGATTTCGATAAATGTTACTAGCATTGTCTGACATCACTGTACCAGTTTTATTGTTATAAAGACTCTTCTGAGCCAAGAGAAATGAATAAATAGTTCTCAAAAGATGAAAGACAACTATGCAATAAATATATGAATATCTTCACCAGTTACCATAGACATAGAAATCAAAATTTCACCAAAGGCCCATCTTTTCTGTCACAAAAATGTGGCCTTCAGAATCAACTGACCATGACTCACATGAATTTGAGAGATCAGGGAGCCTGTAGGGCTCTGACCTAGATCCTCTACATATATGTTTTGTCTGGGTAGCTTGGTGTTCTGGTGGGAATACTAACAGTGAGGGCAAGACCTGTTCCTGATTCTTTTGTCTACATGTGAGGCCCTTTTCACTAATACTGGGCTGCTGTATCCAGCCTTTTTGTGACAGCATCCCCTTGGTCTTATTGTAGATTGTTATCCCATGTTTGTTTGATGTCTCTGAGAGACCTGCTCTTTTCTGAGGGAAGGCCAGAAGGAGGATGTAGGAGAGAAGGGCAGTGGGAGGAAAGGCTGGGGGACAGGAAGGAGGAGAAACTGTGGTCAGATGCAATATATGAGAAAAAGAGAACCATAAGAAAGGAAAAAGGAAAACAAATAGCAAATGCTGTCAAGGTTGTGGAGAAATGGGGGCCTTTTATTTACTCCTGGTGGGAATACAAACTAATGGAGTCACTTTGATGTTCAATATGGGCATTAAAACCGTAACTAATTGTTAGTCTGATTCAAAGATACTACTTCTGGGTAGTTGCCTGAAAGACCTCTAGTTATCACATCACAGATACCTACACATTAGGAATTACCTGCAGATCTTCCTGGTCGCTGCCACCGCGGAGAGCCCGTGGGCAGAACCCCGCGAGCGAACTCGAGCCTCGGGACCAAAGGTAAGACTAACTTATCTGCTGCAAGTGACTTGCCGGGTGGAATCGGGACAACAGAGGCAGAATCCCTCTAGGACCAGGCACGTCCTGTGTTTACCGGAAGTCCCACACCCGCGGATCCC
>NC_046172.1:35586348-35591246 GCF_011064425.1 Rattus rattus
AAGAAGCAGAGAAGCAGAAGCAGAAGCAGAAGCAGAAGCAGAAGCAGAAGAAGCAGAAGCAGAAGCAGAAGCAGAAGCAGAAGCAGAAGCAGAAGCAGAAGCAGAAGCAGAAGCAGAAGCAGAAGCAGAAGCAGAGAAGCAGAAGCAGGGAAGCAGAAGCAGAGAAGCAGAAGCAGAGAAGCAGAAGCAGAAGCAGAAGCAGAGAAGCAGAAGCAGAAGCAGAAGCAGAAGCAGAAGCAGAAGCAGAAGCAGAAGCAGAAGCAGAAGCAGAAGCAGAAGCAGAAGCAGAAGCAGAAGCAGCAGCAGCAGCAGCAGTTTGGGATGGTGAGACCTGAAACCTGAAACAGTTCTTTAACTACTCAGGATAGTTTTAGCTATCCTGTTTTTCCCCCATTGGAAATTGACAATTATCCTTTCAATGTCTCTGAAGAATTGTATTGGGATTTTGATGGAGACTGCGTTAAATCTATAGATTGCTTTTGTTTGGATGGCCATTTTTACTATATTAATCCTACCAATCCATGAGCATGAGAGATCTTTCCTTCTTCTGATGTTTTCTTCAATTGCTTTTTTCAAAAACAAAATTTTTATCATAGAAATATTTTACTTGCTTGGTTAGCATTAGCCAATGGTCTTTTATATTACATGAGTCTATTGTGAAAGTTGCTGTTTGTCATTTGAACATAGAACTACTGAGTTTTGTTTTTGCTTTTGTTTTTTGTTTTTTGTTTTCTGGTTTTGTTTTTAGTTAATCTTATATCCAACCATTTTGTTAAAAAATGTTTGTCAGCTGGCGGAGTTCCCTGGTGGAATTCTTAAGGTCACTTATGCATGCTATTGTATCCCTTACAAATAGTGATAGTTTGAATTCTTCTTTTCCAATTTGTATCGCATTAACCTACTTTAGTTGTCATATTGCTCTAGCTAAAATTTCAAGTACTATGTAGAATAGATTTGGAGAGAGTGGGCAGCCTTGGCTTGTTCCTGATTTTAATGGGATTACTTTGAGTTTATCTCAATTTAATTTGATGTTACCTATAGGCTAGCTGTAAATTTCCTATAATATGTTTAGATAAGTCTCATGTATCCCCAATCATTCCAGGACTTTTATCAAGAACAGGTGTTAGAATTTGTAAAAGGAATTTTCAGCATATAATAAGATCACCATGTGGTTTGGTTTTTTTCAGTTTGATTATATGGTAGATTACATTGATGGATTTTCATATATTGAACCATCCCTGCATAGCTCTGATGAAGCCTACTTGATCATTGTGGATGATCTTTTTGATGTGCTCCTTGGTTTAGCATGCAAGTATTTTATTGGCTATTTGTGGATCTGTGTTCATAAGGGAAATTGGTTTGTAATTCTCTTTGTTCACACTTCATGTGGTTTGTATATCAGGGTAACTGTGACCTCATGAAATTAATTGGGCAGTTTTCCTTCTGTTTCTATCATGTGGAATACTTTGAGGAATATTAGCATTAACACTTCTTTGAACGTCTGGTAGTATTTTGAAATAAAAAAAATTGCCCCTAAATTTTTTTTTGGCATGGGATACTTGTAATGAATGCTTCACTGGGGAGTATAAGTCTACTTTCTCCATTTAATTTTGATTTAATTTTGGAAAGTGACACCTAATGATGAAAATGTCCATTTTTTTTACATTTTCTTTTTGTAATTTCCCCCCCTCCCTCACGCCCTCCCCCTGTCTGCTTTTTGTAATTTTTTATCTATTTATTTTTACACTCCAGAATTTATTCCCATTCCAATCCACCTACCCCCCAAAAGTTCCACATCCCATACCTCCTCCCCTTAACACTCCTATCTCCACAAGAATGTCCCCACCCCATCCATCCCACCAGACCTCTAAATTTCACAGGTCCTCCAGTCTCTGGAAGGTCAGGTGCATTGTCTCTGATTGAACCCACAACCGGCACTCCTCAGCTATATAATGTTGGGGGCCTCATATCTGCATGGTTGGTGGTCCAGAGTGTCTGAGAGATCTTTGGATCCGTTAATTGAAACTGCTGATTCTCTTATAGGGTCGCCCTCCGCCTCAGCTTCTTCCAGTTTTTCCCTAATTCAACCACAGGGGTCAGCAGCTTCCTTCCATGCATTGGATGCACATATCCACATCTAATTCTTTCAGCTGCTTGTTGGGTCTTTGGATGGCAGTCATGGTAGATCCCTTTTTGTGAATGTCCCACAGCCTGAGTATTGGTCTCAGGTCTTGGGGGTTCCCCTTGTGATGGATCCCACTTTGGGCCTGACTCTACTTCTTTTAATAGGACTTTTCTCCATTTTTGACCCTGAAGTTCTTTCAAATAGGAGCAATTCCGGTTAAGAGTTTTTGACTGTGGGATGGCAACCCCATCACATTGTGGAGAGGAGAGCATTTGTGCCTGGGATTTGACAGCACATGTCATAGGAACTGAGGAACAATCTCTGTAGAGTAAGTTAGGTGCTTGATATCTCATGCTGAAGTTTGGATTTTATGGTTGAGAGGGGACGATGTCCCTTTATTTGTAGTAAGAAAACACATCATAGGATAGAAATTGTGGGATACATGGAAGGTCTGATTGATTGGTAACAGGCACAGCTCATAAATAGAGTCATAGTGTCAACACATATGAGCCAAGTGGTGTGTGTGTGTGTGTGTGTGTGTGTGTGTGTGTGTGTGTGTGTGTGTGTGTATTTTTTTCTTAAAAATATAGGGCCTACCTGTAAATGACTGAGCTTGGCTGCCATTGGTCAGCTCAGGGATGACGTCACAATTTCCCTTCTTTGACCCAACAATGCCCACCAGCACTGAAAAGGCTGGGCCCTGGCTGAGGCACACACAGAGGGAAGATTTCACCCCATGGAGGACACCATCTAGATTGCTCCTGAAGTGAAGACCAATCGCTGCTGTCTAAATCAGCAGGATCGGAATTCGTGCTTTTATAATCATGGGAAAAGAAAGCAAAGAAAGACCGAAAGTGAACGTCTCTCCTTATGTCCATTTTATGATGGACTTCAGAAATCAAATGAGGGAGCAACAGCCAAACACCTATTATGACTTTACCGAATTTTCTAGACAGTGTTCTGAAAGGTGGCGGACCATCTCAAAGAAGGAAAAAAAGAAGTATGAAGCCCGGGCCAAGCGCGACAAAGATCGGTACCAACGTGAAATGAGAAACTACACCGGCCCGAGAAGGGAGAGAAGAAGGAGGGATGTGAATGCACCGCGGAAGCCCCCATCCTCGTTCCTGCTCTTCTCCCAGGACCATTTTGACGAGATAAAAGAACAACACCCGAACTGGACTGTGGCGCAGGTGGCCAAGGCTGCAGGGAGGATGTGGGCCAGGTGTTCGGAAGAGGATAAAATCCCCTACGAGGAGAGGGCTGCGGTTCTGAGGGCCAAGTACCTTGAAGAACGGGAGGCCTACTACCGCCAATGCCAGCGCGGGAACTAAAACTTCAATGGGTGGGGCAAACCCAATCTGAAACAATAAACCCCATTCAACTGGCTTTCTGGCCCTGGCGTTTAGTGTTTTCAGACTGCCCTTGGATGCTATGCTGTGGTAGTGAGTGGTTTCATTCAGGTCTAGCCTTGGGGAGGATGGCTGTCAGAGAGGCAGCTCTAAGACAGGGAACTGGCCGCAAGTCCCAAATGTCCTAGGTTGACCTTTGTGGTCAAGCACTGGTGAAAAGCCATTTGCACACTGGGAGCCAGTCCCATACCTGCTTTTGGGACCAAAAAGTATAGTGATTGGCTCAGCAATTTCTTAATACAAATCCTAGCTTTTTCTGTGACTTGCCATCTCATGGGAATGGGGCCAAAAAGACAGTGAATTGTGCTGTCTGTGCAAGCAGCCATTTTGTTTTTGATTACAAGTCTGGGTTTGGAATCAAATTGTTGGGCTTCGATGTATCAAGTCCATGTGACACTTTAGGGTCCTTTTAGCACCTTCAGTCTCTTGAGGGTTAGGTACCTTTTCTCTGACTAAACCCAGACCTGGCAGTACTCTGCTGTATATGTGTTGGGGGTCTCATATCTGCTAGTGCATGCTGCCTGGTTGGTTGTCCAATGTGTCTTATAGACCTTGGTACCTAGCTTAATTGAAACTACTGGTCTTCCCACAAAGTTTCCCTCCTCCTCACTTTCCTCCACCTTTTTCCTAATTCAATCACAGGGGGTCAGCAGCTTCTGTCCATTGGGTGGGTGCACATATCTGCATCTCACTCTTTCATCTGCTTGTTGGATCTTTTGGAGGGCAGTCATGATAGCTCCCTCTTTTTGAATGCCCCATAACCTTAGTAATGCTCCCAGGTCTTAGGGCCTACCCTTGAGCTGGATCCCACTTTGGGCCTCTCGCTGGACCTTCTTTCCATCAGGCTCTTCACCATTTCCATCCCTGCAGTTCTTTCAGACAGGAACAATTATGGGTCAAATCTTTGGCTGTGGGATAGCAACCCCACCCTTCACCTGATGCCCTGTCTTTCTGCTGGAGGTGGGTTCAATAAATTCCCTCTCCCCCACTGTAAGGCATTTCATCTAGGGTCCCTACTTTGAGTCCTGATAGTCGCTCACTTCCCAGGTCTCTGGTACATTCTAGAGTGTCCTCCCAATCCCCTTCCTCCAGAGGTCACCTGTTTGCATTTTTTCTGCTGGCCCTCAGGGCTTCAGTCCTTTTTCTCCACTCAATAGCAGATCATATTTCCCTCTCCCCCACCACCATCCCCTTTCCCTCCTCTGTCCCTCCCTCCCCCATGTGGTTGCTTTCTTCTCTTTCCCAAGTGCAACTACGGCGTCCTTACTTGGGTCCTTCAGCTTGTTGACCTATTTGAGTTCTGTGGACTGTATCTTGAGTATCCTGTACCCTTTTTTTTTTTTTTGGCTAATATCCACTTATTA
>NC_046172.1:35591346-35597069 GCF_011064425.1 Rattus rattus
AGGGAGGGGGATGTTTGCCCGGAAACCGGGAAAGGGAATAACACTCAAAATGTACATAAGAAATATTCAAGTTAAAAAAAAAGAAAGAAAAACTGTTGCCAATTTATAGCTCCTGGGAGAAGGAAATTCAGTTCTACTCAAGGTTGTGGACACTCAGAATTTAACCATGGTCTTGTTGAAGACCTTAAAGTCCGAGACTATACAGATAGCACAAATTGAACATGATGTTTTTTTAAAGGACACAGAGTTAGATGAGGAGGGGAAAGTAGTGGATCATGAAGACATTGGGGTGTAGAGTGAATGTAATAAAAAAGACTCTGAAATTGTTAAAGAACTAACAAATTATGTGTATGTAAAAGTTAAAGAAAATCTCTAGGAGTCAGGTCTCTCCACCATATAGAACCAGGGGCTCCAACTCAAGTTCTCAGATTTGGCATCAGGTGAGCAATCTCCCTTGCCTCACTTTGCCTTATTTTCATATCTTTTTATTCTTGGGAGTAAAGATTTCACAAAGACTGGAATCATAATCTGTACTTCGCTAAGAGAATTCTTCAGGGCCCTAAAGAACCATGGGGGATGAAGCACAAGCACTATGATAGCACTATGAGCAGGGCCTTTGTTTAGGTAATACAATTATTGTATAATATTACGGAAGCTAAGCTCGTAGATATAAGCTTCTTTTCTTTCTACCTTAACTTAAAATAAAGGAGTTATTTTTATTTCATCTGTCTTCTCTTTTAAAAAAAATCTATCAGTTTGGATTTTGAGTTGTTATTCATTGGACTTCCTCCAGTCCAAACATATGATTCATTAAACCAAGAATATGGAGAGAGACAAAATTATAACTAGAAGACTTCAGTAACAAAAGGGGAATCTTTGAGTGGAGATAGGTCACATAGAGATGGGCTTTGAACTTCAAAGTTTAAGTGAGATATTTTGGATCTTTGAGTTTATATAAGTTACTATTTTAAGTAACAAAAAATCTGGTCTATATAATTAAGCAATTGTGTTTTAAATGCATGAGATCAAAATCACCATCTTGGTGAGAAGTTATTTAATTTTGAACTTAATTCTGTAGATTACAGATGCCCAGTATTTGCTTAGAGAAACACCATTAGCAAGTTCAAAACCAACTTTGTATACCTATCCTTTTCTTTCCTTTAGACACATTGAGTTTCTGCCACACCTATAGCAACACTGAGTACTAGTTACAGGCAATACAATTTGACCTCCCTCGGGACTATCAATTGGACGGGCGTTAGCTGTCTGTTTCTGCTAAATCGATGACCCAAAAAGTTAGTGGTTGAACAGGAAATTATTATCTCACAGCTTCTGTTAGATGAGAGTCTGATGCAGCTTATCTTAGTTCTCCCTGTCTCAGGAATCTTAATAATCTATAACCAAGGTACCGAACAGGACTATAGCCATGAATAAATTCAACTGGGAGAGTTTCTGCTTGCAAGCTCACTCACAAGACTATTGACAAAATCCTGTTCCTTGATGACTGACTGTTCTTACTAAAGTTGGCCATGAAATGTCTACCATAGGCTTGTGTGTTAGAACATGTAGCTTCAAGCTGGAAGAGATGTTCCAGGAAGCTATGGGACCTTAAGGAGGTAAGGCCTCAATGGAGGAAATGGATCACTATAGGAGATACTTCTGGTTTTATTCTCTCTCTCTCTCTCTCTCTCTCTCTCTCTCTCTCTCTCTCTCTCTCTCTCTCTCGTGTGTGTGCATGTGTGTGTGTCTCTGTGTGTGTCTGTGTGTGTGTCTGTCTGTCTGTCTGTGTGTCTGTGTGTATGTGTCTGTGTCTGTGTGGCTCTGTCTCTGTCTCTCTCTCCTAACTACAGTTACCATGTTCTCAAGCTTCCTTCTGCCCTGCATCTGGCCCTCTGCTTCCTGCTAAAACTAAGATATGAAGAAGCAACTACCTACTCCTGAGGCCATGCCCTGCCCACCAGGATGGACTGTAACTTCAAAGAGAGCCACAACCCTTCTTCCTTGATGTTGTTTACTCAGGTATTTGTTAATAGCACCAAGGAAAGCAACTAACCCAAGTGTTCTGAAGAATCCAACGCTTAACGGCAAATTTCTTATCATATAGTCCTCTCAGTAGGCAGCTCACAACACAGCATGCAGCAACTGGCTTCATTAGCAGAAGTAACCAAAAGGAGCCAGAGGAGGGGAGATACTACACAGATGGAAGGTGGTCTTTTGTAAACTAATTAGCAGCGAAGAGACACTCTATCATTTCAGCCACACTCAACTTGTTAGAAGAATACCAAGCTCGTCCCACACATACTGGAAGAATTCTGCAAGGAGTAAATTCCAGGAAGCAGAGATCCATGTGGGCCCCTGGATGACTACCAACACCAGTTTGTTTTTATATTAGGAATGCCTGTGGCAGTGATGTATTTATCTTGTAGGTTCTGGGTTCTTTGAATTATATAAAACATCACAGACTACAAACTCCGAAGCCTAAAGGAATCACATGGATTCCACTGAGGGTTACAAATATAGACTAAAACCAATGAAGAAACCCAATTCTCCACAGGCCGGAGAACTTTTCTCATTAAGATGGAGCAGAATAAGAAGCTAGGAAAATTATATTTTGGTCTTTAATGTCTTTGAACTTTCATTCCCAAAGGGGGAAAAACTTCATTTTAAAATTTAATTCCTTTGGACTTAAGAAATTTGAACTTTCATTTCTCTGGATTTTAACTGTAAAGTATAATGGAATTTAATATCTGGACTATAATGTCCCCCCGGAAATGTGATAAGGGAAGATTATGTTCAAATGAGTACATCTTATTGCTGTATATTTTTGTAATCTCTTAATGTTGTCCTTTGAGTTCACTGTATTCCTTTTAATAGGCTATTTATAGCATTGTAGCAGAACACTGTTCCAGATGAGAAATGGAATATGAATTTTCATCCCTGGTCTTGGGAAATATTCTTGTTGTTTAGTAACATATTTCTTCAAGCATATTTCACCATTCATAGAATGCCTTCATAAACTCACGTCTGCCTTCTATTGAATAGCCTCATTTCTCTTCGTGCCAAAGGTATTCTATTCCTATAGAAAGGAGAGAATTGGATGGCCTAATTTGTTGATGAAAGCTTAGGACCAAGAACTAGCAGATACCTGACTCTAGAATGCCACCCTCATTGAAAGATTCAACTGACTAAACAGAGACTTTGTCTTGCTCCAACTTCTGTCAACAGTGAAAGTGGGCTATCTTTTAAGAAATTTAGGTGGTGGTTCATTTCAGCCTATGACCAAGGAGATAAAACTCCCAAACTCAGGTTCTCCATATGAGAAGGCCCACTTGTTCATCAATGTAAGCTGTGGTCATTTTATCATTTTTTCCCTAATAACTGTGCTAATTTAGACTTCATCTTCAAGGTCAGTGTGATAGCTAATATCTATACTTCCAACACTCAGTGGTCTGTGTGAAGAGGATCATTGCAAGTTCTAGACCAGCTTGGGTTATTACACTGAATTTGAGACAAGCCTCAGCTATAGTGTGAGAGTCTGTTTCAAATGGCTGAAAAATTAATAAATAAATAAATAAATAAATAAATACAAACAGTTAAATAAATGAATCTTCAGAATCCTTCCATTTTCTCAATTACTTAGAACTCAGGAAAATAAATATGTTATTGCTTTCCTCCTAACTTACGAACTGTTCTGGATATAAAAAGAAAATTGGGGGTTGGGGATTTAGCTCAGTGGTAGAGCGCTTGCCTAGGAAGCGCAAGGCCCTGGGTTCGGTCCCCAGCTCCGAAAAAAAGAACCAAAAAAAAATTGATCATCACGATGACAAAGGGCAGTGAATTATGATAAATAAACGATGGGTCCTGCTTTGGCCAAAGATATCATGTAAATATTGGGGCTATTACCCCCAATTAGGGAGAACTACAAAAGGAAGATTAACTTAGTAAGGGCCAACTGTGGGCTCTCAAAGTAATAGGTCTATTTTTAGAACTTTTCTTTTTAAACTAAAAAAAAATCTTTAAACCTTACAAACATTAGCTTTTCAAAATTCTACTGATTCAACATGGTCTGAAGGTTGAAGAAATTGGTATAACTATGATAAATAGAAAATCAGTGACTTATTTGCTCCACAAATTTCTACACAGGTGCCCTGTGGGGATTTTTCATGCTACAGGGACATGAATTTTGCAAATATAGATTCTCAGACCTAGAAGGTTTCTGTCATTTTGTATTTTTGTTGATATTTCCCCAATAATTTATGGACCTTCCCTTGATAGGTAGAAGGATCCAATAGCTGAGTGTGTCTTTGGAAGCTAAGTGACAAAACATTTATGTGCTCCAGTGAAAAACCCCTCATTTCTCTTGTCATGGTCAATATTTGAAGCTAGTGAACCATTCAGGTGAGCTTTTGTTTGTGCTTACCTGTGTCTCCTCAAACAATCTAGGCATAGATCCTTTTCTAAATGCCAAAGAGGCAGTAGTTTTATAAGAAGCTAGAGAACAATGTTAAGGGTTTTAACATGTCCAAGGAGCTGCAACAAAGGAAAGTGATGCGCTGAGGTCTGTATCCTCTCCAATATTCTTACACTATTGTGTTGTAGTCTGTTTTATTATATACACTGATATCTCCTCAAATATGTTATGACAAGAAGGTTCCACCATGTTGAAAATTTAAAAATTAAAACTCAGACCAAATTAAAAAATCCGAAAATGATTTGGAGAGCCATTTTCCCAAAGATATACAAATACCTAATGTGTAATTCAGAAGAGATCCATCATCATTAAACAATAGGAAAATAAGATCACTGATCCAATTGGACTTGAGTTTTGTATAGGATGATGAATATGGATCTATTTGCATTTTTGTACATATAAACATCCAGTTTGACCAGCACCATTTGTTCAAGATGCTGTCTTTTTTCCAGAGTGTATTCCTGGTTTCTTTATCAATAATCGTGTGTGTTCATAGCTACCTAAGTTTATTTCTTGATCAATGTGTCTGTTTTAAAGCTAAAACCATATGCGTTTTATTACTATAGTTCTTACAACTTGAAATTGGGGACTCTTATGGAAGAATAAGAGGAAGGATTGCAGCCCCTAAGGGGATAGGAACTTCACCACGGAAAGAGACTACAGAGTCAAGTAACCTGATCCTTGGCACTACCAGAGACTGAACTACCAACCAAAGAACATACATGCACTGGACCTAGGCCTCCCCATACATATGTAACAGATGTGTAGCTTGGTCTTCACATGGGTACTGCACAACTGGAGCAGGGGCTATCCCAAAAGCTGTTGTCTGTAGGTGGGATATGTTCTTCTTGATGGGCTCCCTTGTCTAGCCTCAGTGGGAAAGGATGTGCCTAACCTCACAGAGACTTGCTATGCCAGGGTAAGGGGTTACCCAAGGGACTCCCACCTACTCAGAGGAGAAGGAGAGGAAGGATGGGGGAAAGATTGTTGGAAGGGGTGACCAGGATGGGGGCAATGAGCAGAATGTAAAGTGAATAAGTTAAAATAATGGTGATGATGATGATGATGATGATGGCGACACGAAGATGATGATGGTGTTGTCAGCAACAACTAGGGGAGGAGGAGGAGGAGAAGAGGAGGAAGATATGGAAAGAAGAAGAAGAAGAAGAAGAAGAAGAAGAAGAAGAAGAAGAAGAAGAAGAAGAAGAAGAAGAAGAAGAAGAAGAAGAAGAAGAAGAAGAAGAAGAAGAAG
>NC_046172.1:35597169-35626865 GCF_011064425.1 Rattus rattus
GGAACCCAGAGGCCTTGTACAGTTTCCTCTTGGGCCAGGGATGTGGGCAGGGGTGGGCAGTGTTGGTGGTCTCTTCCGCTCTGCAGCCTCAGGAGTGCCCACCTGACCAGGCGGTAAGGTCTGTCTCCCACGGGGTCTGGGAGCAGAGAGCTGCTGCGGGCCGGGATCCGCGGGTGTGGGACTTCCGGTAAACACAGGACGTGCCCGGTCCTAGAGGAATTCTGCCTCTGTTTGTCCCGATTCCACCAGGCAAGTCACTTGCAGCAGATAAGTTAGTCTTACCTGTGGTCCCGAGGCTCAAGTTCGCTCGCGGGGTGCTGCCCACGGGCTCTCTGTGGTGGCAGCGACCAGGAAGATCTGCCCATAGTATTTTTTATTAGATATATTTCTTTACTTACATTTCAAACGTTATTCCCCTTCCAGGTTTCCTGTCCATAAGCCTCCTCCCCTCCCCTCCTCTCCCATACGGGTATTCCCCCTACACATCCCCCTTATTGACCCCCCCCATATTCCCCTGCACTAGGGGTCCAACCTTGGCAGGACCAAGGGCTTCCCCTTCCCCTGGTGCCCCAACAAGGCTATTCTCTGCTACATATGCAGTTGGAGCCCTGGGTCAGTCCATGTATAGTCTTTCGGTAGTGGTTTATTCCTCTGGAAGCTCTGGTTGGTTGGCATTGTTGCTTTTATGGGGTTGCAAGCTCCTTCAACTCTTTTAATACTTCCTTTAATTCCCCCCAAGGGGGTCCTGTTCTTAGTTCAATGGTTTGATGCTAGCATTGACCTCTGTATTAGACATGCAATGGATGTTTCTCTCAGGAGAGATGTATAGCCAGTACCTTTCAGCATGCATTGTTTTTTTTTTTTTTTTTTTTTTTTTGCTTAATCCATCTTATCTAGTTTTGGTGGAGATATATAGATATAGATATAGATATATATAGATAGATATAGATATAGATATATGTATATATATGCCACATGTTATATCTCCCTTTTCATTTCTGATTTTCTTAGTTTGGATACACTCTCTGTGACCTCTGGTTAGTCTGGCTAAGGGTTTATCTATCTTTTTGATTTTCTCAAAGGACCAGCTGCTGGTTTTGTTGATTCTTTGTATGGTCCTTTTCATTTCTACTTGGTTGATTTCAGCCCTGAGTTTGATTATTTCCTGTCTTCTACTCCTCTTAGGTTTATTTATTTCTTTTTGTTCTCGAGCTTTTAGGTATGCTTTCAAGCTGCTGACATATGCTCTCTCCTGTTTCTTTTTGCAGGCACTCAGAGCTATGAGTTTTCCTCTTAGTCCCGCTTTCATTGTATTTTTAAATTCTTGTAATTCCCCAAGTAATTATCCTACCTCTTTTTGTTCCCCTTTGATTTTATGCCACTCACATACTTACCAACTATCTCTAGCTGCTTTTTTTAATGGTTATTTTAACGTAAATAATTACGTTTCAAATGTTATCCCCCTTCTGACTTTCCCCTCCTCAAACCCCCTATCCTATCCCTCCTCCCCCTGCTTCTATAAGGATGCTCCCGTACCAACTCACTCTCCTCTCCCTGCCCTGGCATTGCCCTTCACTGGGGCATTGAGCATTCACAGGACCAAGGGCCTCTCCTCCCACTGATGCCATTAAGATACTTGAATCCTAAGAGAGGAGAATTGGCTAGAAATAACAGTCCACTACTTAAATGCAGAGGGTAAATGGGCTTCCGTCAATGATAAATGTTTTTCATTGTGGGCGGTGAAGTTTAACTACTGGTGTTGAACCATAAGTTTGGAGAGGAGAAAAGGAGGAAGAAATGCTCTCTCACTGTTTTCCTAGTATCCAACATCTTCATAAGGTTTGTTTGGCACATACAGATGATCCTGGTGACGGTGCAAAGCTGAGCTCTGCAGCATACATTGCCAAATGTTACAGCTCCCACTTAATGTTCACCCTCTACATCACTTGTCAAATTAGACATGCTAGTAATATCGGTAATTACATGTTGCAAGCAGGGGAGCTATAGTGCGAAGTGTACTTAGATGATAATCAGACTCAGGGAAATCCCTTTGAACAAGGCATCTAAGCCTTCTCACACCTCCTGCTTGGAGGCTGGGCCCAGGTTCTTTTGTTATGCCAACACTTTATCCACAATTTATAGATGTCCCCGATAATCAAGAGTTTCTTAAAAAGGAAAAAAAAATCATAGCAAAAGCTAATCAGAGGGGACCTGTTAAACTATTTTCCAGTTTTTACCAAGCTTACATCATATTGCCATTATCTTTGCTGACTACATAAAACAAGAAGGCATAAGAAAGAAAGTTGAGGCATAGGAGGAGCCTCAAAGGTTTCCATACTCTAATTTCCCTTTCAGTCTTCTGAGTCTGCTGTAACCATGCTCTAGGCCAACCTGAACGATTCCCATTTCTGCCCCCACCAACTCCCTCCCTTACACATTTAATCACTACATATTTAGTGAGCACCTAATTGTGAACCTGTCACTGAGCTGTAAAACGAATAAGTGATTCCTATCCTCAAGACAGCCACAGGAAGATGCAGAAATTGTTCCAAACTATATGGTAACTTCAATGATGCTGATATACCCAGTATAATACAAAAATAATGAGGAGGACTCCAGGGAAGTACACACACATATACATGTACATGTGCCCACACACATGCCTATGTGTTTTCAGAAGCAGGAGGAATAGCAAGCAGAGTTGGTGAACCATCTGAATCTTTTGGAACCCCTCAATACTTTCTTGCACATCAATTTCAGATTGTCTTCCGTCCCAGAATCTAGTCCTGGGTCTCTTTTCTGAAGAACAGCTCTTGGACTGCAGAGAGCTCACCTTGTACACTTCTACATAGAGCTGAAGTGTCTGGTGGTTTGCTTCCCCAAAAACATCATCCTATGACATTCAATATCAATCTCCTTCATCTCTCAACAACAAAGCTATGGTGTGCAATCTGTCTCCATAAGTCTCCTAGCCATGCAGCTGAGAGTGTTCTCCATAGTGATATCTACCTGTGCTTAGCCTCTTTCCCCTACCTTCCCTCTTCCCCTACACTCCTATTGGTTTTACATGAGAAGACCTACTCGTAAGTTACTTGTACATGGATCCCTATTTATTATTAATTATTAATTATTATTCTTTTATTTATTTATATCCATGTTGCCTCCTCCTGGTCCACCTTTGCAAAGTTCTTCTCCCCATCTCCCACCCTTTCACCTCTGAAAAGGTGTTCCTCTAGGCATCCCCTCTCCCTGGGGCATCAAGTCTCAAAAGATTAGGCACATCCTCTCCCATTGAGGTCCTGAGGCCAAACAAGGCAGTCTTCTGCTACATATGTGCCAGAGGCCTCAAACCAGCCTGTGTAAATTTTTGGTTGGTGACTTACTCTCTTGAGAGCTCCCAGGGGGTCCAGGTTAGTTGGTACTGTTGGTCTTCTTATGGGGTTGCCATCTCCTTCAGATCCTTTACTCCTTCCCCTAACTCCTCCATAGGGTTTCCTGACTTCAGTCTAATACTTGGCTACAGCATCTACATCTGTCTTGAAGCCACAAGGTAGATTCTCTCAGAGGACAGCCATAGACCTCCTTCTACATGCACAACATAGCATCAGTAATAGTGTCAGGGGTTGGATGACCACACGCTTGATAGATCTCAGGTTGGGCTGGCCATCAGTCTCCAGTCTCTGCTCCATTTTGTCTCTGCGTTTTTTTAGACAGAAAATTTAGGGTTGAAAAATTTTGAAGGCTGGGTGGGCCCTGTCTAACTACTGGAGGTGGTCTTTCAGGTTCAATCTCCCACTGTTACTACCAGCTAAGGTCATCCCCATTGAGCTGGGTGTTCTCATCCAAGGACCTTGGGACTTTCTGAGGTTTCCCCCAAACCCCACTGGACATGGGGAGGAGTTGTTATTTCCATTCATTCTTGGCTCTCTTGGGCTTTTCCTGTCTCCCGCCATACCTGATACTGCTCTTTCACTTTTTCCCCCTTCCTTCTCCTACCTAGGTCCTTCCTCCTCTGCCTCCCAAGGGATTATTTTTTGTTCTTCTTCTAAGTGGGATTGAAACATCCCTCACTTGGGCCTTCCTTCTTGTGGGGTATATTGTGGGTACTCTGTATTTTACAGAGCTAAACAGAGAATTCTCAACAGAGGAATCTCAATGGCTGAGAAGTACTTAAAAGAAATGTTTAACATCCTCAGTTATTAGAGAAATTCAAATCGAAATGACCCTTGATATCCACCTGACACCCATCAGGATGGCTAAGATCAAAAACCAAGTGACATCATTGTACTGAGAGGACGAAAGTGAAAGGTGAACACCTCTTCCATAGCTGATGGATTGCAAACCAGTACAACCATTTGAAATCAAAGTGGTAGTTCCTCAAAATAATTGGAAATAGATCTACTTGAAGACCCAAATATGCTGTTCCTGGGCATATAACCAAAAGACACCCCACCACAAGGATGTGTGCTCCACTATGTTGATAATAGTTTTTATAATAGCCAGGAGCTGGAAACAACCAAAATATCCACCAAAGAAAAACGGATATAGAAAATATGGCACATTTACTACTCAACTATCAAAATAAAACATCAAGAATTTTCAGGCAAATTGATAGAACTAGAAAAATATCATCCTGAGTGAGGTGACTCAGACCCCAAAGAACACATGGAATGGACTCACAGATAAGTAGTTATTAGCTGTAAAATACAGAATACCCTTTTTGAATCTCATATTAAGACTAGCTTCTGAGCTGCCCAAATAAAGGCAGAAAAAGGAAAGAGACAAGCCCTCATGCCAGGTCCCAAGGTAGAGTAAGAAACCTAGCCAGATAAAGGAACCAAAAGTCTCAGTGCTGGTAGGGGCAGTAAAAGGAGAAGGGAAGGGGGTGGGGAGAAAGGTGTTGTGGGAGGGGGTGACCAGAAGTGGGTGCATCAATCAGGATGAAAAGTGAATAGCTTAAATAAAATATAATGAACAAAAAGGGAGAGCTCTGGACAGATATCTCAGACATCATGAACAAAGGCATACCATGTCTAGCATCCCAGAATACTGCAGTACATCCCAGATCATAAATGTTGGGGAAAGTAATGTAATGATAAAACAAGTCCACATCAACAGCTTTTCAAGAGTTTGGGACACTTGTGCTAGTACCAGTTGAAACTCATTGTTTATGTGTGATCTGATTGATCAACTGGGTAGTTTGGAACTGGCTACCCTGTAGTCATTCATACCATGGAAACATTACATTTAAGAGACTTTGAGGTTGTTTATAAAACGGTTTGTCAACAAACCACTATGCTTTGCAAAGAAGTTTGTTTTTCTCACAGACAACAAGGGAAGAGCATTGACCTTTCATCAAAGTGATTTATAGAGCCAATATGTATTTTATATCCAACAGCCTCATAGTGACTTGAGCAAGATAAAGTGCCTGAACCAAGGTAGGCTGATCAGACACATAGAAAGTTGCTGAGTTATCTGATTAGAAATAAGGATTGGGTGGACAGGTTGGACTGGGTAGACAGCTGTTCAAACCAAATAGAGCTGAAAATACAGGAAAAAAATATCAGTTTGAGGACAAGTGTATTTTGCAAATGTTGGGGACTTTCAGAATTCTGAGTGCCTGAGCCATTGCATATAAGGATGGTATCCATCACAGGCCTGCTTTCTTAAGACACAGG
This sequence comes from Rattus rattus, assembly GCF_011064425.1. NCBI lineage: Eukaryota > Metazoa > Chordata > Mammalia > Rodentia > Muridae > Rattus > Rattus rattus. Next base: position 35,602,848 of record NC_046172.1, read on the forward strand.
GTTAAGTCCTAACCAGATACTGTAGGGAAATATGTTCTCTCTCTGTGCTGTGATGTTTAGCACCCATGTTCCGTCATTCTGTCAGTTTCTACTTGTACTATAGGTCTTAGACTCACATAGGACATCATCTCTGAAGGTAGAGCTGTTTGGCCAGGGGTTTGGCTGTCTCTGGCATACATCCTTCTACTTTTGAATTTTTTAGTTCACTCGGTCATTTAAGTCAAGTGTCACAGAATGTCTCTAATAATGATCTCCATAGGTCCATTTATGTATTGTGGGTCCTTTGTTAATGGCCCTTCTTCCCCATGATTGACGTTAGGTCACAAAATAGGTGTGTGTTTACATTTTCAACTCTACCTCCTCTAATGGCCTCCCCAGCCTTCCCAGAATAGCCACCTCAATAGAAGAGTAGGCTTTTAGGGAGTGAAGGATAATCCCACTATCTGAAGAATTAATCTAGATCCCAAACACTGCTACTATTCCTTAAGGGACCTGGGGAGCTGAGAAGTGAGTTGTTAGAGGAAGACCTTCGTCTCTCAGTTTCTGCAGTGTTTAGTGTTTGTAGATGTTATTTCTAGCAGCATTTGGGTGTTCACAGATGCATGCTTTAACTGAATTCTATGTCTTTCTCAGTAAATGTTTAAATCAAAATGACATATTAGAGTTGCTTATTTCTGCAGTTTTACCACCCCAAGTCCCCACCTCAACAGAGTTAAGAAGAGTAAAACCATACCCAGACATTTTGAGATTAGTTTTAAGGCAAACCTGATGCCCGCCTACCAAAAATACGTATTATCAAACAATGCCTGAATCTGCCAGAAATGCATGTTGTTATATTTAAGTATAGAGTAGATCAAATTTCCTAAGTAGTAGATCAAATTTCCTAAAAGTAAGATGGTCTCTGCATGTTATCATTTGTTAGACATAATTTTAAAATGCATTTGTAAATGTTTATATGGCCAAGTAAAAGGATTTCAGCAATAACTGAAACTCCTGATCAAAGTAACATTGGTATCTAGTCAGTTTAAGACATGTTTTGTAATCCAGAACGGCTTTTATTCAAAACCCCAAATCTCTACACCAAATCAGATTTATGTAGAGATTCTTTCTCTTGAATTTCAAGATTGTCTTCAACATATTGAGAAACGGCTACAGTGGATATTTGAACAGCTAGCTAGCTTTCACAAAGCAGACATCTTTGAATTTCATCTCTTTACTCAGGAATTTTTACCAACATTTTTCAATATTCTTGCATGTTAAAGCTGAGAGATAAATCATATAATATTTAACTCAGAGGGTTCAAGTGAGAGTTTAGAAGCTAGAAGGGATGGATTATGAACCATTACCAATATAAGTGAAGACTGATGAAGAGGCATAATTATGCACCTAAAAAAAATAGAAAATGACAGTTAAAAGCAAGATTCACTTTAAACACAAAAACACCAATATATTTGGCATTTTCACTTTAGTATTATATAAATTTAGAATTTTAAAGGGTTTTTAGTTAATGTATGTGTATTTGTGGAGGTTCCTGAAGAGACCAGAGGAGAAAGATCAGATGCCCCAACTGGAGTTCCAGGTGACATGTGGATATTGAGACACTAACTTGGGTCCTCTGAAAGAATATGAAATACTCTTAATAACAAAGATATCCCTCCAGCTCCATAGACTATTTTAATGTAAGAAGAAAACAATTTAGATTAGAATGAGTCTCAAATAATAGGTGACTTATTATTTGAATTTTGAGTTAAAAAGAACTTTATTGATCAGGGCAAGTCTATTTAACCATCAATTTAAGAATGTTTACACAAAATGCAATAAGTCATTTCAGGACAACATTGTATATCCTAGCTTAATAAAGACATAAAGATTTCTCTTATTAAAAAGTAAAATGAAAGATACTAATCAAAACAAATCCAATACCTATGATGAACATGTCATGTGAGGTATTATATCTTAATTCTTCATATGTAAAGAATATTTGAAAAACAGTAGTAGCTATGATGTGATAAAAATACCATGATCTTCTGAGAAAACACAGATGGACTTAAGAGCTAGCATATTTATCCCCTACCCTAATTTTAATTTATTTATTTTATATGTACAAGTGCTTTGCTTGTGTGTGTGTGTGTGTGTGTGTGTGTGTGTGTGTATGTGTGTGTGTGTGTGTTTCATGTGTGTGCCTGGTGCCCACAGAGGCTAAAATGGGGTGTTAGATCTCCTGAAACTGGAGTTCCATGAGCTGTTTGTGGGTTCTAAACCCAGGTCCTGGGAAGAAATAACAAAGAATCTTAAGCACTATCTCATCTCTCCATCTCTCAGACATTTTACAAATACATGGAAAATGTACTATTTTTTAATTTTGAACTACTATCCTAAATTATTTCAAATTATTTCATTACACATAAAATGATGAAAATAATGCCATGCAATTTGGTATTTATGTCAATATATATAAAGTCTTTTGTATGACCACTGAAACATAGTAGATCAGGCACTAACAGCTACACCTCCTATTATCCTTCAGTTACTTTCAATATTATTCGCATCAACATGTTCTGGGCATGCTCTATAGCACTGGCCTTCAAACTGAGGTTCAGGGACACTGGAAGTAGGAGTAACAAACCATGTTGTCTTTCTATAGCCTGCAGACCTCATGGTTTCCATATGCACTAGCCAGTTTGAAGTGTCAGGGCATTCACTTTCTTGGGTCTTTCTACAAATTGCATAAGGTCCTGTAGCCTGTCTATGCACAAAGCTATAAATGTTAACATTCTTTACAACACAATAGAATTCTAAATCCAATGACTGGGAAGTTGTTTAATACCTCAAATTCCTTAACTCTCAGCTATAAATCTGAGATTTCTGTATGGGACATTAGGCACAGTGAAATATTATTTTATGATGACTGCAAGCTAGCAGGTTAGGCTGTCATGGTTTTACAGATGCTGCAGAAGACACGAGATGCCTGAACCAGAAGACAAAGAAATTTATTGCTTATACTAAGAAAGTATGAAAGTACAAGGTTTAGAGCCAGTCCTTCTATTGATGTCATTACAAACTTCTGAGTTGATTACACATGTGAGTTAAGTGCCAAATAGCAAACATATTGCTGACTTTGTGAGAGTACTTTCAAGATATTGAGATATAAAGACAACAGTCCAGATTGTCTTATATAGGTAGATGGTTTTCAAAAACGTCAGAAATCCACAAAATTTGAGATTTAAAGTTATTTATCTTTTGTTGAGATATATCTACTCCTAACAGTTCCCCTTTGGCAGATTTAACGAAGAATTTGAACATCTCTACCTCCAGGTGAGGCAATACTTTGTGACTAGGCAGCCACTGGACAAAACTGCTTGTTTCATCTGCAGACTAATACTGTCCAGAAAAGGACAAATTATGCAGAATAGTTGACTGATAAGCTCTGGCAAGACAGGGTGATCAGCTCTTCAAAATCTGCATTTCAACAGTCTGTCAGTTGATTTGGGGCCACAAGACTTGCGCTCACATATTGTTAACAGGGGACTGTGATAGTGGAGATTTGTCTCTACAACCTCTCAGTTCTGGAAGCCGTGTCAGGCTTCCTATGTGTATGGATATTTGGTCATTCCCAGATTTCTGACTGGGTCGAAGACTGATTATAGTCTCATAACCTATCAGGCTGTTTAACTCTGAATATACATATTTTATTGGATAGTTATCAGATAGTATACAAACTAGCCAAGATCTAATACAGATTTTAAGCCTTTCTTAAGCTGGAATGGATAACTAAATGTTCTGTTTAACTGATATAGTGGATGGACTGTGTTGAGTATATCGTATGTTTTATAAATTGTAGAATGGTAATAATTGTACCAATTTATATATAAGTGAAAAAGGCTTTTTTAACTGGACAAAAGGGGGAAATGTTGTGGTTTGCCCTGAGTAATCTGTATTTGATACTAATTCCACTGCCCCAAGGACAGTTGTCTAGTCACATTCCTGCCTAGTCAGGAATCAGGTGACTTCACCAAAACCTCCCCATTGAATTTGTAAAATACAGGTGAGGGGCACGTACAAGATAGAAGGAGGCCTGTCATTGGAGGAGAAGGAAGGTGGGTGGGAGAGAAGTTTGAAGGAAGAGGAAGAGACTGGAATGAAAAGGAGAGAGATAGGAGAGAAGGGGAGAAGCCGGGGCAGGACAATGGAGGCTGACGTAAAGATTCTGCTCTGTGTATTTACAGGTTGTTACTAATGTTCCTAAGGGATGGATGGTACTGGGCTTTGTATGTTTAGGTGGGCAATTATATCTTATCAATTGGGTCAAAAAAAAAAAGAAAGAAAGAATGCCTGTGCCTCATGGGGACATAGGTTATCTTTGACAGACAAATCCCAAGGTGGTTATATAAAGCAGTCTTAGTGGGAGCTATGCACACAGTAGGACTGAAAGATTCCAGTCTTAGTAATATTCCATCTTAAAAAGGCTACTAGAAAAACTGCCCAAACTCTGTCCCAGAGAAAAACATTTTTATGGTAAGAGAATAGATCTGTTCTCTGTGCTTGTGTGGAAGGAGACAGTACCTCTATATTCCAAGACTATGTGTAACTCAGTGTTCTTTTAAGTATGTTCATAGCTTGTGTTTTTAAGGATAGAAACACCACCAAATGCGTACATTTGCACTTCCCCAGCAGGACTGCTTCTAGTAGCATGCAGTGGTGAAGTCCCTTAATAGTATATCTTTAATTGTCTTCTTTGGCTTTTGCTTCATTTCTCCACTCCCAAACAAGTGACATTCATTTTTTTTAATTTTTATGTCTATGGTGTTTTGCCATATACAGCATGTGCATGCCTGGTGCCGGTGGAAGCCAGAAGAGAGAGTCGTATCAACTGGAACTGGAGTTACATATGGCTGCGAGCCTACATATGGATGCTTTAAGATTGAACCTAGATCCTCTGTAAAAACAGCTAGTGCTCTTGGAGAGTGAGCCCTCTCTCCAGTCCCCCCAAAACAGCCCTTTGGATATTGAAAATAATTAGGATACTATCAAGAAGGAAGAAACAAGAAATTGAAAGCCAAGTGTTAGAGGCCAATCTGGATCACATAGCAAGTTCCAGGCCAGCCTGGGCTACATAGCAAGACTCTGTCTTAGAAGAGAGAGGAGGATAAGAAGAGAAGGAGGAGAGGAGAGAGGGGGAGGAAGAGGAAGTAGCAGGAGGCATGAGAAAATAGATGGTGAATCAGTCATAAGCAAAGTCCATTTTAACTCTGGCAGGAGCTGCAAGCATTTTGCTTTAGACATTGCTATTCAGCCAACCTAAAGAAATAAATAGAGGTATTTATCTTACATTAATTCAGGGAATAATTTTAACTGGAATACATCTCCCGAACAACTGATTGGATTAACTTATTGTAAAATAACTTCCTAAACAGTCATTTGTTCTAATGGTTATCAAATAAGATGGGCATTTTGTTGAGAAAAAATGGAATTTCTTACACCTTCTTATATATATCTGGTATATAAAGAGCCCAAATTTGCCCCCAACATCTGGTCCCCCATTTCTCGCTCTTCCTTCTCAATAGTATTCTAATTATTTTCAGGTATTTAAAAAGTCATTTGTTGGGGCTAGAGAGATGGCCCAACATAATATATATCTGGTTCATACATGTCATAATATATATCTGATTCACAATATATATGTCATTCATATACATATATGAATGACAGAGATGACAGAATTTAGTAACCCTGTTATTACACATAAGACATAAGAAAACAAGAATTCTTTTCATAATTTGCTTTTTACTCACATTACATCCTGATCGAAGTCCCCACCCTGTCCTTCCTCTCCTCCCAGTCTGACCTTTTTACAAATCTTTCCCTGCATTTCTCTCCTTCTCCCTAGAGAAGGGGATTCCCCTACTTGGGTACTGCCCCACCATGGAACATCAAGTCCCAGCAGGACTAAGCACCTCCTCTCCCTCTGAAGCTGAACCAGGCAGTCCAGGTAGGAGAATGGGATCCAATGACAGTCAGAGACAGCCCTGCTCCAATTGTTAGGGGACCCACATGAAGACCAAGGTACATGTCTACTATGAATGGGGGGGCTAGATTGAGCCCCTGCATGTTCTTTGGTTGGTGGTTCAGTCTCTGTGAGCCCCTATAGGCCCAGGTTAGTTGACTCTGTAGATCTTCTTGTGGTGTCCTTGACCCCTATGGGTAGCTCAATTCTATCCCCCACTCTTCCACAAGACTTCTTGAGCTCTGCTCGAGGTTTGGCTATGGGTTTGTGTATCTATTTCCATCTGCTGCTGGATGAAGCCTCTCTGATGACAGTCATGCTAGGCTCCTGTCTGCAAGCATAGCAGAGTATCATTAATAGTGTCAGCAACTGGCTTTCTCCCATGGATATGTCTCAAGTTGGGCCAGCCATAGGTTAGTCATTGCCTCTTTCTCTGCTCTATTACATCTACACAATGGAATACTATTCATCTATTAAAAACAAATACTTCATGAAATTTGCAGGCAAATGGATGGAAGTAAAAAATACAATCCAGAGTGAAGTAACATAGACCCAGGAAGACATGTATAGTATTTATTTGTTTATAATTAGATATTAGCCATAAAGTACAGGATAACCATAGCACAATCCACAAATAAAAAGAAAAAACTGGTTAATAAGGAGGGACCAAGGGAGGATGTATGAATCTGACTCAGAAGGGGAATCAAAATAGTCATCAGAAGTTGAAAGAGAGAGAACTGGGTGGGAGAGGGGGTGAGGAGGGGTATGGATTTGACTATCATGTATAAAGGGGAGAGAGAAGAAAGAGGGCTGGGCATGCAAATGTAAATCAGCCAGGGAGGGCATCTCTGGGACTAACTGGATACCTGGAATGAGAGAGAATATGGGGAGTCTATAGAGGTAACCCTAGCTGAGATCCCTACTAGTAGGGGATATCGAGACTGAAGTAGCCACCTCCTGTAGCCAGGCAGGACTTTCAGTAGAAGGAGAGGGACATCAACCTACCCACAAAACTTTCAACCCAAAATTTGTCCTGCCTAGAAGGTGTACATAGATAAACATAGAGGAGGAAAACAAGAATTCTTAATTGCAAAGAGTAGATGCTGCTTTCTGCACTACCCACCCTGGGACAGGTCCATATGGCATTATTCTTTATTCCCATCGTAACTTAAAGGGAAACTTAGACAATGTCTGGAGCCCTTGGTATCCTGCAGATGAAGGAGGATTCCTTGTTGCAGGAACCCACTTAGGTAGCACCAACTTTGACTTCAGACAGAGCAGTACATCTCCAAAAGGAAAAGTGGCGGTATCTACATCATAAGCCTGAAGAGGACCTGGGAGAAGCTGTTGCTCTCAACTCATGCTATTGTTGCCATTGAGAACCCTGGTGACATCAGCACCATCTCCTCCAGGAACACTGGCCAGAGAGCTGTGCTGAAGTTTGCTGCTGCCACAGTAGCCACTCCAAGTGCTAGCCGCTTCACACCTGGGATCTTCACTAACCAAATCCAAGCAGCCTTCAGCGATCCACGGCTTCTAGTGGTGACGGATTCCCGGACTGACACCAGCCCCTCACAAAGGCCTCTATGTCAACCTGCCCACCATTGCTCTGTGTCTAACACAGATTATCCCCCGCTCTATGTGGACATTGCCATCCCATGCAACAACAAGGAAGCTCACTTAATGTGTTGGATGCTGGCCCAGAAAGTACTCCGCATGGGAGGTGCTATCACCTGTGAGCACCCACAGAGGTTATGTCTAATCTTTACTTCTACAGAGACCCAGACGAGTTTGAGGATGAGGAGCAGGCTGCTGCTGAGAAGGCTGTGACCAAGGAGGAATTTCAGGGTGAATGGACCACACCAGCACCTGAGTTCACTGCTGCTCAGCCTGAGGTGGCCGACTGGTCTGAGGGTATGCAGTTGCCCTCTGTGCCTATCCAGCAGTTTCGCACAGAAGACAGGAGTGCGCAGCCAGCCACTGAGGACTGGTCAGCAGTTCCCACAGCGCAGGCCACTGTGTGGGTTGGAGCCACCACTGAGGGGTCCTGAGCTGCTCTGCAGACACCTGAGCAAAGTGTGTAAAGGTAGAAAGAAAATAAAGTTCCTCAAAGCTGAAACAGAACAAAACAAAACAAAACAAAAAGTAGATTGCTATTTGTTTTAAAATAACAATGCTGGGGATTCACTGTAATAACACATACACAAAAGTTTTCAAAAGGATAATTTTTAGTGGGTAGCTATGTAACTCTAGCCCAAAGAAAAATGATATTTCCAGCTTCTTTTCCAGGTAGCTCCTAGTTTTCTCAGCTTCCTATGATTATCTTTTTAAAATGCCCTTCGGTTTGGGCATTTACATAACAAGTGTTCTCAGAACACTCTGAGATAGTTTCATTACTCTGTGCATAAAACTGCTTAAGTATGGGGCTCTGGAGCAGTGGTTCTCAACCTATGGGTCTTGACCACTTTGAGGTCCACTTCACAGGGGTTGCCTAAGATCAACCTGCATGTCAGCTATTTACATTACAACTTATAACAAGTAGCAAAATTACAGCCCTAAAGTAGCAATGAAAATAATTTTATGATCCTGGGTCACCGCAACATGAGGAACTGTATTAAAAAGGTCACAGAATTAGGAAGGTTGAGGACCACTGCTCTAGGGTCTTCTGGACCATTCACACTCAATGTTGTGATCTCTGTATCAGCAGCAGCAGCAGTAGTACTATGTCGAGAATTTACCAATAGTCAGGATTCTCCAGTCCAACTGAATTGCTAAATCAGGAACTCAGAAAGTGGGGATCCTCCCCTCTCTTTAACAAGTCTTCAAGATGAGTCCTACATGTACTCAAAGATGAGAATCACTGCTCAAGGGTCTAACTCAAAGTCATGATTCAAGTAGGAAATTCCTTGTGGTTTCTAAGTCAAGGAAACAAGTTACCAACCAGAAACCTGGGCAAAAATTAAAATAGGTCCAAAACCAGAATTTATCTCTTCTTGTGGCAGATAATCTCATAGGGTTCATCCTAAAGTCTGTGAACAAGAACACAAACCATTGCATCATCATGCCCCACACCACTGTCCCTGTTGTTGTTGTTGCTGCTGCTGCTGCTGCTGTTTCCTTTATTGTTCACTTTGAGTGGTTTCCATGCTTTGGTTATTTTTCCCTTAGGTGACATTATCTTCATTTCATAAACTGGCATTAACATCCTCAAAAGGTTTCCTGATTAACCCTATGTTCCTCTGATGTGGCATTTTACTCTGTGACTTGGTGTCTTAACATTTGCATATTCATTTTGCATGACATTAATCTGCATTCAAGCCACATGCTTTGAAAATGCTCTGAGTAGGTTACATCCATCTGTCAGACTGGAGGCTCAGCATTACCATAATTTTTCTCCTCCCCTTGTATCTTCTTGGCTTCTATGCCTATGTAGGTCAATACTATACCTTGAAGAAAGAAAGAGAGAGAGAGAGAGAGAGAGAGAGAGAGAGAGAGAGAGAGAGAGAGAGAGAGAAAGAGAGAGAGAGAAAGGAAAGGAAAGGGAAAGGAAAGGAAAGGAAAGGAAAGGAAAGGAAAGGAAAGGAAAGGAAAGGAAAGGAAAGAAAGGAAAGGAAACCACTTAAATTGGTGTGTAGAACATGAATCCAGGATCAGGATTTGCAAAAATTATTCACCATCTTCACAATGCCTAGCACCCATCATCAGCAAATTAAATATACTTAAGAAAGCAATGAGACACCCCACCTCAGCCAGCCAGAAACATAAGAATGCTCTTCTGTGATAGCTATATACGAGACTCCAGGTCAATCCTACATAGGATAGGATAGGATAGGATAGTATAGGATAGGATAGGATTGGATAGGATAGGATAGGATAGGATAGGATAGGATAGGATAGGATAGGATAGGATAGGATAGGGTAGGGGAGACAAGGCTTGACTCCCCACAATGCTAGGCTTTCAGTGCTAAAACTGAGACAGTCTGACAAATTGGAGCTGTTGATCACTTTCACTGAAGCATCTACTCAGGGAAAAATGAAAGAGTAGATTCAGTTTTCTTTTTTTAACTCTTTTTTATTGACTATTTTATTTATTTACATTTCAAATGTTATCCCCTTTCCTGGTTTTCCCTCTGCATCCCCCTATCTCATTCACCCTATCCCTGCTTCTATGAGGGTGTTCCCCCACCCACTCACCCACTCCTGCCTCACCTCCCTAGCAATTCCCTACACTGGGGCATTGAGCCTTCACAAGACCAAGGGCCTCTCATATTGACTCTACATAAGGACATCCTCTGCTACATATGCAGCAGGAGCCATGGGTCCCTCCACATGCACTTTCTTGTCGGTGGGTTTAGTCTCTGGGAGCTCGTGGGTGAGGTCTCATTGGTTAATATTATTATTCTTCCTATGGGGTTGCAAACCCCTTCAGTCCTTCAGTCCTTTCCCTAATTCCTCCATTGGGGTCCCTGTGCTCAGTCCAATGGTTGGCTGTGAGCATCAGCCTCTGTATTTGTCAAGCTCTGGCAGAGCCTCTCAGGAGACAGCTATATCAGGCTCCTGTCAACAAGCTTTTCTTGGCATCAGCAATAGTGACTGGATTTGGTGGCTACACATGGGATGAATCTCCAGGTGGGGCAATCTCTCTGGCATTTTCTTCAGTCTCTGCTCCACTCTTTATCCCCATATTTCCTTTAGACAGGATCAATTCTAGGTTAAAAATTATAGATGAGTTGGTGGCCCCATCTCCCAACCAGGGACTGTGCCTAACCTCTGGATATGTTCTCTACAGCTACTCCCTCCCCTTTGTTAGGCACTTCAGCTAATCTCATCCCCATTGGGTCCTGGGAGCCTCTTGCTTTCCTGGCATCTGGGACTTTCTAATGGCTACCCCCAGTTCTCCATCCCCCATTGTTACATACCTCTGTTCAATTGCTGACCCTCTGTCTCCTCCCATACCTGATCCTACCCCCTTTCCCTTTCCCCTCCTTTCTTTCCCTTAAGTCCCTCGTACCCTCTACTTCGTGTGAGTATATTGTTCCTCCTTCTAAGAAGGACTGAAGCATTCACACTTTGGTCTTCCTTCTTCTTGAGCTTCATATGACATTCTGTGACCATATATGATGGGTCTTCCAAGCTTTTAGCCTAATATTCACTTATCAGTGAGTACATACCATGTGTGTTCTTTTGTGACTGGGTTATCTCACTCAGGATGATATTTCTCAACTGAGGAATATCCAATGGTCACAAAGCATTTAAAGAAATGTTCAGCATCCTTAGTCATTAGGGAAATGCAAATCAAAACAACCCTGAGATTTCACCTCACACCAGTCAGAATGGCTAAGATAAAAAACTCAGGAGACAACAGATGCTGGCAAGCATATGGAGAAAGAGGAACACTCCTCCACTGTTGGTAGGATTGCAAACTGGTACAACCACTCTGGAAATCAGTCTGGAGGTTCCTCAGAAAATTGGGCATTGCACTACCTGAGGACCCAGTTATACCTCTCTTGGGCATATACCCAAAAGATGCTCCAACATACAACAAGAACACATGCTCTATCATGTTCATAGCAGCCTTATTTATAATAGCCAGAAGCTAGAAAGAACCCAGACATCCCTCAACAAAGGAATGGATACAGAAAACGTGGTATATTTACACAATGGAATACTACTCAGCTATCAAAAACAATGACTTCATGAAATTCATAGGCAAATGTATGGAACTAGAAAATTCAGCTTTCATATACACCTGACCCATTACTCCAGCTCTAGGATGGTCCACGGCCGTCCTAGGCAAGATTTTACAGTATGCAAAGAATTTTGCTTGTCCACTTGCTCCATTTCACAGCTTTCATTTGATCTCTGCCCTTCCCCATGACCCTTCAGTTCAAAGCCATCCATTTTTTTTACTTCCTCCATCCTTCTCACTAAATGTTACTCATAGGCGATTTTTGTCTACATTTCTTTAGATTGCTGGTCACACATTAAGAACATTAAGAATGTCTTTTGAAAAGTCTGATTGTCTAAATCTCATAGGCTAGATTCAGAAGCCTACTTGTATAATAGTGGCAAGAACATTAAGGGGGTAACCAATTGTTTTCTAACTGAGTTTGTAGCCTAGTCCACAGAAAGATGCCTGATACTACAAGCATGGCCAAAAATCTGAGGCTGGAGAGATCATAGGTCCTACTATATTGATCTATATTAAAAGACCGGCAAAATGACATCAGTTAGCATGCTAATATGGAAGTGGAAATTTTACGAGTTACCACCCCTAGAAGAAGAGCTACAAGCAACCAATGGCTGCTGAGAGAGAGAATATGTTTTCTCTGAAATGAAGCTTCTTAATAGTTATCCAATCCCAAGAGGTCACCCTTAAACAACATACACACACACACACACACACACACACACACACACACACACTTTTACGCACATGCACACACGCACACACAGCATGAAACAATACTTTTAAAAAAGGAGAGGTCATCCGTTGAAGGAATCAGAGAAAGAACTGGAAGAGCTTGAAGGAGCTCGAGACCCCTTATGAACAACAATGCCAACCAAACAGAGCTTCCAGGGACTAAGCCACTACCCAAAGACTATACATGGACTGACCCTGGACTCTGACCTCATAGGTAGCAATGAATATCCTAGTAAGAGTACCAGTGGAAGGGGAAGCCCTGGGTCCTGCTAAGACTGAACCCCCAGTGAACTAGACTGTTGGGGAGAGGGCAGCAAGGGGGGAGGTTGGAAGGGGAACACCCTATAAGGAAGGGAGGGGGGGGGATGTTTGCCCAGAAACCAGGGAAAGGGAATAACACTCGAAATGTATATAGAAATACTCAAGTTAATAATAATAAAAAAAAAAAAAAAAAAGGAGAGGTCATGAATTTGAAAGGGAGCCAGCAGGACATGGGAGGAATTGAAGGGGAAAGACAGAAGGGTGGAACTGATGTAAATATAGTACTCATATAAAATTATTTTTAGGACATTAATTTAAAGAAGCTCCCTTGAAGTTACCTCACGTGAAGGGTTAATAATTCTCACAAAAGCCCCAGGTTATCAAACAAAAAAGTGTCAGGTTTGGGATACTCCTTGCTGAAATGTTGTGAAGAGGGATGTCACAGAGAGCCCCCAAAAGCAACCTATGGTCACGCGCTTAATGTTAAAACCTTATTGCCGGAAATAGCATATGCTTCATTAATTAATGATTAATCTCAAACCTGCCAGTAAAATTCTTGGTCCTGACGACCAAGTGTCATAATGTCGGAATTTGCTATGCATATTTCTAGTGGAAAAAAGTCATTAACAGCCTTGCCTAGCTGTGAATCCTGTGAGCTACAGTCATAAACAGTTTTGTAAGATATGCCCACTGGTATAATAGTGGCAAGAACATTAAGGAGGTAACTAACTGTTTCCTGACTGAGTTTGTGGCCTAGTCGGCAGAAAGGAACTCATGCCTGACATTACAAGTGCGGCCAAAAAACTGTGGCTGGAGAGACCATAGATAGGCCCTACTACTTTTATTTTAGGGTACAGTATCAAACTGACTCCTAAACAGATGCTTATTTTATACCATCTATAACTCTCATCCTCATCACGGATTTTCCTTTTTAAGGATGATGGTAACTGGCCAAAATGCAGAAAATAAGTAAGGATGGAGTTCAGAGACCTAAATGGGATACATATATCATAATCATTCTGGTCAGGGCTTGTGAAAGAGAGGAAAGAATGATCAAAAGAGCTAGAGGTCAACATGCTATTACAGACAGGGAAGAGGTGCATAGAGTTCCACATCTAAATGAGGAGCTTTTGGCAGATGATGGACACTGAGAAGGAACAGTCAATTGTCTTCACTGGTGCGATCCATTGTAGGTTGCCCATGTTCCAGTGGATGGCATCCGACACCCATGCACATCTGGGCAGCACTAATTGGAGTCCATGGGCTGTAAAAGGAAGGGAGATAGAAGAAGAGGAAGACAGGAAGCATGAAGTTGAAAGAGAGAAAGTGAGAGAGATGCAGAGTGTCTAGGAAGAGTGCGTGGGGATCTTGGTGTGACTAGGACATAAATACATTGTATTCATTCATGAGGTTATCAAAATTAATAAAAATAATTTTTTATGTTCTTTTGGCAGTTGTAAGCACTAGCTTATATACAGGAGCCACTGTTTTGAAGCACTTGTTCTCAAGTGTTGCCACACATTGTAGTCATCTAAGAAGCAGCTAAAAAAGAACTTAAATGTGAATCCTATCCCAGTTAATTAATTTAATGTTGAACATACTCTGTCCTCTGAATTGGTAGGAAAAACAATTCAAATTCACCCCATAAAAATTGTTATTCTATAGCTATTCTGAAAACCATTGATCTGGCCTTGCTTTCAATGTGTATTTTTCCTACCAGCTACTTCAGCCCCACTTGCAAACTTGTTCAAGGTGCAGACTCCTGAGCTGTAACCTAGACTGCATGACACAAAATGTTTACTTTGACAAAATGTCTCAGCCCCATGCTACATAGGAAAATCAAACTTTAAGGCCCTCTGTTTATACTATTTCAGCTCCTAGTGCAGGGACCAAGGACCAGAATTTAAACCGAAGAAGAGCAGAGTGTTCTCTCACAGAGTTTTAGGCATTAGACAGCATTTGGTAAAAGAAGGGTTTCCCCAGGCTTCTGAGTCATGTCCCAGAAGCAGTCACCTACTCCTCCTACTCCTAAGAACATTCTGGTGTTATTAAATGTCAGCTGCAGATATACATCTGGCTGTGAATCAGCCAAGGAGAAAATAGACACTGTTGCTGGTGTTTGTGCTTCCTGGAAATGACTGGCAGAGTTCAGGAAGTGGAACAGCTCTCAACTTGACCTAGGAGCGTTTTGGCACCATTTCTGAATAGACCGATCACCTGGGGACTCACCTAGACACTATTTACATTCCAACAGTAAGGCCCTAATTTTATGAGTTTATTAGTAGCTCAGGCTCTATGCACCCCCAGACCTGCTGAGTCAGGGGCTACATTGTAACAAAATACACAGGTGATTCATATGTTAGTAGTTTAAGAAAAATAACTTAAAACATTAACTGACAATCGTGATCATTTGATCTGTATCAGAAGGTTTTCAAAATTTCTATGTCCCACCTAAATAATGAAGCCAATCTTTGGAGTGGGACTTATAGCATTCATGAACAGCCACATGGGTGAACTGTGGACCATTGCCCCTGAATATCACCACTTCCGACGTTCTCCACAGAATCAAATCATTATCACCTATTGATTCCTCCAAAAACAGTCTGTGTGGTCTTGAATAAGGTACTTACTAAGTTTTGATTTTTCTCTCTCCTCTCAAACATACTCCTATGTACACTTTGTGCCTCACAACATGGTTGTATGACAAAAGAAATAAGGTACCGAATGCTCTGTTTTTATCCCTCAAAATCCTACATTCTACAACATATTTCATTCACAAATAAAGCATGATGGTTGATAACCCTAGGAGTGTGTATCATTAAGACATCCCTAGAGGGCTTTTGTAATACAGTATTACTAGGCAGCCCAAGCTGGCCTGAACTCACTGAGCTCAGGTTGACTTCAAACTTCTAACTCTACTACTTTGATCTCCAGAGTTCTAAGATTACAGGATCTCACTGCCTAGCCTAGTCCCATAAAATGCTTTTCTAATTTAGTATTGGTCCCAGCTCTAAAGGTAAGCCTTTTGAAGGAAAGTTCCAAATGTCCAAGAAAATGTGAGACCCAAAGAATATAAATGGAGAATATAGCTGTTAGATGAATACCTCTGAAAAGAGTAAATTGTTAAAAGACTCTTGTAGAAATCTGATGAGTTTTATAGATTTAGAAATAACCTTGAAGGCAAACACCAGGTTTTCAAAGATAAATGCTCTGACCAGGCAAGTGTGTTGATGTGGTCCATGCGTAGGAAATTGTAGAACATACTCACAAAGTCCTGTAAATAAAATGTCCAGTTTCACAGGAAAAAAAACTGTGAGTTCCCCAAATTTAAAGCAAGCCTTCTAGCCTTG
Organism: Rattus rattus; assembly: GCF_011064425.1. Classification (NCBI taxonomy): domain Eukaryota; kingdom Metazoa; phylum Chordata; class Mammalia; order Rodentia; family Muridae; genus Rattus; species Rattus rattus. The sequence continues at coordinate 35,618,887 of NC_046172.1, forward strand.
AAAGTATGATGCGGCAGTCACTACTTACTTGTGGTACTCTCAGGGAAGAATGGAGTGTCTGTATAGGAAGGATACGAACCTTTCAACTGGATAGAAAATATCTTTAGGAAAATCATTAGCCCCATTTGTAATCTTTCCTGCCTGATTTTTCTTGTTCTTTATTTCCCTCCATCCCCAGATTGCAACTGATCTGCTTTCTGGAAAAAAAAAATTACAGTTTGAAGATGCAATCAGTCATGGCAAGGAAAGCAAGAAAAAAAAAATGGAATTGGAAACCTTTGATTGTAGCCACAGTCAGGAAGCAGAGAGCTGTAAATGGTAGTACTGTGCGCTTTTACCTTTTCATTCAATCCAGGACCTCAGTCATAGGATTGTGCTGTTGATATCCAGAGTGGGTCATGCCATCTCAATTAAACCTCTCTGGAAACACCTTGACAGTCATGTTCAGAGGTATGTCTCCTAAGTGATGCTAAATCCTGCATCAATCACAATATACTACAATGTGTGGTCACAAATAACCTCTTTCTTTCAGAAAAATAAAGTTCCAAGATTTACCAATAGGATTGTAATTTATCAAATGCTTGTTCATTTTTTATTGCTGAATAGCATTCCATATATACCACAAATTGTTTTATCCATTCACTTATTGTTGGACACTTGTGTTGCCTCCAGTATCTGGGTATTAGAAGTAAAGTGTCTATTAGAAATTTCACACAAAAATATTTACATGAAAAAAGCATCTCTCTTGATAAATACTGAAGGGTACAATAGCTAGATTACATGGTACATATAATTTAACATCTTAGGTAACAAACTACTTACAAAGTAGTTGTACGATTTACATTCCCATCAGCAGTGTTCTGTATTTCCATATTCTTTTGAACACTTGACATGGTTCAGTGCCTTTAATCTTAGACAACCTACCTGGGTAGTGGTATTGTCTGTTCCTTTAAATTTGGTTTTCCCCACATCTTTCATGTTCTCGTTTTACACTCATTTGTGTTCTTTTTACTAAATTAATTTTTATTATTTTTAATTATGTGTAGGTGTGTGTGTCTGCATATAGTTATATACATGTTGGTGTAGTACCCATGAAGACTAGGAACAGAAGATCCCCTTGTACTAGAGTTTCACACTGTTGGAAGTCACCTGACATAGGTGCTGAAAACTGAACTTGGGTCCTCTAGAAAAGCAGAAGTGTTCCTAACCACTGGGCCACTTCTTCATCCCCTGGCTTATGTTTTAGTGAAGTATTTTCTCAAAGATTTACCCATTTTTGAGGATTTATCTTATTTCTGACTTCGTTCTATCTTCTAGATAGAAAATCCATTATCAAATAAAAGGTATGCAAATATGCATCTGAACTTTTTATTCTCTAGTAGTATATCATTCAAATGAACAGTAGTTTTAATTTTGATGAAGTCCAAGACTTCCTACAATGCAATAATCAAGACAACATGATATTGATTTAAAGATAGGCAAATAGATTGATGGAACAACATAGGGAATTCAGAAATAAACTACATGAGCAACTGATTTTGACAAATGTGAAAAAATATTCTTTTTCTAGAATGGTTATCTATCTAAAGGCAAAAGCAATGAATTTCAATCCATAACATATCCCATATGCAAAAAACTATCTCAAGATAGAGCATAGATCTAAGTATAAAATATAAAATTCTTAAACTTTTAAAAGAAAATGATCAAGAAAATTTTTCTGATCTTGAGTTAAGCAGATATCTTAGATGTAACACCAAACTTATGCTCCAAAAGAGAAAAAAAAAGATTGGTTTACAAATGTTTTATGGTTAACAGGAAAGCTGCAGTACACGAGCCCAAACACGTGTCATTCTGCACATGTACAATATATACAAGCTGAACTGCCAGAATTATGACCAATACTTAAGTACTCAATGATAGCAGGCCTAAAACTTTTCTTCCAGATGAATCCATGTTAGCAGAGCTCCCATGTTGTTAGCTGTGTAGGGCAATGTACCTGAACAATCAGCTAAATGGATATTAGAAATCTGAAACCAGTAATAAAAATCTGAAGAAGTCTCAAAAAATACTTGCAAATAGAATCCAAGAACACACCAAAAAGATCATCTACCGTGATCAAGCAGGCCTCCTTGCAAAAAGGCAGAGATGGTTTAACATATGTAAATCAATGTAAGTAATTCATCATATAAACAAGCTGAAAGACAAAAACCACATGATCATCCCATTAGATATATATAAGAAAGACCTTTGACAAAATCTGACACCCCTTCAAAATAAAATTCCTATAGAGATCAGAGAGACAAGGAATGTACCTAAACATAATAGAGGAAGTTTACAGTGAGCTCATAGCCAGCATCAACTTGAAATAGAGAGAAACTCGAAACAATTTTCCTAAAATCAGGAAGGTTACTCACTCTCTCCACACCTATTCAATATAGTACTTAGCTAGAGCAGTAAGACAGCTGAAGGATATCAAGAGAATACAAATTGAAAGAAGACATCACTATTTATAGATAATGTGATACTATACATAAGTGACCCTAAAAACTCCACAGAGAAAAAGTGCCACAGCAGTTAAACATTGTCAACAATGTAGCTGGGTACAAAAATCACTCAAAAAATGCATCACCTTCCTGTAAATGAAATACAAATGTACTTAGAAGAAACTCAGGGAAAGAACACCTTTCACAATAGTCTTAAAAGAATAGAAAACTTACCTTGGAGTAATTGTAACCAAGCAAGGAAAAAACTTGTATGATGAAAACTTTAAGATACTGAGGAAGGAAATTAAAATATAAAATATGGAAAGATCTCCCAAGCTCACGGATCAGTAGGATTAACTTAGAAAAAAAATGTCTATCCTATCAAAAAGCAATCTACAAAGTCAATGCCCATCAAAATTCCAAAATACATTTTCACAAAACTCCAGAGGACAACTTTCAGCTTTGAATGGAAACACACACACACACACACACACACACACACACACACACACACACACACACACACACACACACATTAAATAAATAAATAAATAAATAAATAAATAAAAAAACCCTTAGGATAGCTTTAAAAACAAAAACCTCCAGAATGAAAAAAAAAGAACCACCGAAGGTATCTCCATCGTTGACCTCACAGTATACCACAGACCTATAGTAATAAAAACAGATTCATATTGGCACAAAAACAGATACTATCAATGAAACAGAATTGAAGACTGAGACATAAACCCACACATCTCTGAACACCTGATCTTTGATTTAAAAAAAAAAAAGCCAAAAATACAGTGGGAAAAGACAGCATCTTCACCAAATGATGTTGTTCAAACTGGATGTCTGCATGTAGAAGAAAGCAAATAGACCCATATTTATCACCCTGTACAAAACTAAAGTCCAGTGAATACAAAGACCTCAATATAAAACTAGATATACTGAACCTGATCAAAGAAAAAGTGGGGAATAGCCTTGAACTCATTGAGAAAATGCCTCCATAAGATTCTACTGTATGGCATTTTCTCAATTAATAATTGATAGGAGGGTCCATCCCACCCTAGGGTTCTATAAAAAAAAAAAGCAGGCTGAGCAAGCCATGAGGAGCAAGCCAGTAAGCCGCACCCCTCCATGGCCTCTGCATCAGATACTGACTCCTGGTCCTTTGTCTTACTACTTTTGATGATGAAATCACAGAACTCTGTCTGCTTCTGTCGCCCAACTGCTAAACTTAAAAGTATGTAGCACGATGCCTGGGTCATCTTAATGTTTTAAAATATTTGAAATAGATTCTAATGTATAATTGAAATTAAGCAAATTTGCTCAAATATAAAGAAAGAGGATATTGGATGTTAAATTATTCTCCACCCAAAATTCATATTTGGATGCCCTAACTCCCAGTATTACTCAGGGTGACCTTATTTATAATCAGGATTGCAAAGTAAAATTATTAAGAATTAGGTCATACTGGAAAAGGTGGGCCCCTAATTCCATATGAGTGATGTCCTTTTACTAAGTTTTTAGGATATATTTATTTTATGATGTGCATATGAGTATTTTGTCTCATGTATGTATGCACATCATGATCTTGTTTAGTGCCTACAGAGATCAGAAGAGGGCACCAGCTCATCTACAAGGGGAGATGAATGTGGATGTTGTGAGCAACATGTGGGTCCTGAAAACCTAACCCGAGGTTTTCCACAAGAACAGCAAGAACTTACCTTAACCGCTGAGTCAGCTCTTCAGCTCTGGAAATGACGTCCTTTTTAAAGTTTTATTTTTAGATTTTATAATTTCACATATGAAATTCTCACCTCCCACTGCTGCCCACCCTCCTCACAAATCCCTCTCAGAGGTCACATATGTTCCTTCTGTCTTGTGACCTACCAAGATTAAACACGGCTGTCTGTGTGACTGTGGAGACTGCAAGGCTCATCAGAGGATAAATGACTAAAGACAGTCATCCCCTTTATCTCAGGATCTATCGGTAACCAAGAGTTTAGAGAAGTGTAGGGGCTCGATGAGCCCTTTCCCTTTCTTGCTTGATTGTTGATAGGGCTGGTCTTCCATGCAGGTAAAAGGAAGTTGATGTGTTGCTGATTACAATGGTTGTATAGAGCGGAAGGGAAGCCTATTCACAGCCCTTCACCTATCTCTGGCTCTTACACACTCCCCTCTCCCTTTTCAGTTTCCTCAGCCTTGGAGGGGGTGGTACAAGTGAAATGTTTAGAATTAAACCCACACTCTTTGCTTATTTTATGCCTCTTGGGATGCCATGAGTCTCTACATTCATCACTGTCCATGGTAAGAAGACGTTTCTCTGATAAAAGCTAGAAGCTGCTTTTGCCTATAGCTTCATGTTTAACTACTTAGAAGGCAGTTTGCTACTTTGTCAACTTAGCCCTTTGGAATGCAGGAATGGAGGTTTAGACACAGAGAAGCATATAGTGAGAGTGCTATATAAAACCTAGAATTACACTGCCCTAAGTCAAAGGACTACTAGAAGTTAGGAGAGAGGCCTAAAAATAAGTGTACCTTTTCCAGTGCCTTCGGAAGGCACATAGGCTTTCTGACACCTTGATCTCAGGTTTCTGTCTCCTGGAACTGTGACACTTTTAAGTTGTTCATATTTTGGTACTTGGTTATTACAGCCCTAGAAAAGTAGGATGGATTTATAATCATTTTGCTTGCCTCACTCTTATCGGCTGTTACATTAAGTACTTGTTACGACCAAATACCAATAAGAGAGTCACCTAAGGTACCCAGTGTGAAAATATTTTGTTTAATGTCCACCCAGGAATCATTAGGTTCTATTTCTGGTGGATCACCATCTTCAGAACTAGTTCGGCCCCCTGGTTTAGACTTAATGCATAGCATGGACTGCATTCTAGCTGCTTGTTGCCGCTCGCCATCACCATATCCCATATGGAAAAGTCTGAAAACACCCTACAGGTCAAGGAAGCCATATAAGAAATTCACTTAAAATAATATTCTATTGATTGTGGGGAACAGAGGAAGCCCTGAATATGTATGTAAAGGCCTGGATGGATGCAAATGCTCACATGAGCCAAACCATGTTAAGGACCATGGATTAAAATTATGGGAAATGTTAAAACCTTCCTTCAGGGTGATGCTCAGAGGGATATAAAGTCTTCTTCTGGTCCATGTGTGGATATTGATGGTGTGTGTGTACCAAATGTTCACCATAGCTTTCCCAAACACAGGATAGTTACAACCTAAAAGATTGCTTCCCTACAAAGACTGCTCTTACTAAGATTAGCTAAATTTGTCTGTTTGTTCAGCGGTATATAATAACCCTGCCTCCTTGTTCAGATGTATGCAGTAAGCCCACCTCCCTAGTCAACTGAATATAAGAAACAAGCTAAGGCACTGTGCATTTTTTGTCATTATGGAGCCTGGTCCACTCAGTCCTTTTATGTGTGCCTGTATGTTTACCATTTTCTCATTCCCTTGCTATTCCAGTCAGGTCCATCCCTGGAACTATGGCGGATGTGGCAATCTATTCAATCTATTCCCAACTTCTACCTTTTCCATACAGTCAGTGACTTCTAGGACTTATTTCAAAGATATTTTTTTATAATCCTAAATCAAATCCAAGTGATTCAAGCCAAATGAATTCAATTAAATCTATCCTGGCAAAATACAATCTTTAAGACTTGTTTTAGGTATGTCAAAATAATACAGCTTTATAGCCTTTATAGCTACCAACAAGAAATGCATTATTTTATGTGATATCATAATTTTAAATTTATTTTTTTAATTTTATTCATTTCTAAGAACTATCTCAGTCAGATATTTTAAAGTAAAGTCTGGGTAACAATCTTGTGTGGAGACATCATCCTCCAGGTTCCCAAAAAATGTGTCTGAAGATACAAAATACAAACACACACACACACACACACACACACACACACACACACACACACACACACACGGGGGGCAGAGAGAGAGAGAGAGAGAGAGAGAGGAGAGAGAGAGAGAGAGAGAGAGAGAGAGAGATCTCATAGATAACTAAAGTTAGCAAAACCTTATTGCTGTAGTAAAGAACAAAACTGATGGATTGTGAAGGGTTAAAAAGGGAAATCAAGCCATAGATTGGTGCTTTATAAAGTAAAGTCTTACCTGCCAGAAAAGGATGCATCCTTTTTCCACCCTAGTATGGTTCCTTCTACCAGGGTATTCCATGACTCTGTGACTGAGAAACCTTTCCCGGGGCAAATGGGAGTAGTTTTGAAGCTTCTGTACAGTTCAAGGACCCAGTGTGAAGGTTAACAGCTAGGTAGATATTTAAGCAATCGCTTTCGTTTTGAGGTTATTCTGTGAATTAGTGAACCAGTGATAAGCCACTCCCAAGCCAAAGTCCATGTGGTTTGACCTGGTCTATATTAATATGAGGAGGCTATGGTGATACTTGAGGTTTTAGGAGTATCAGTGCCAACAAATGCACTATATCCAACCACTGGGGAACAATCAGTATTTTCCTTTCCTTTATGCATTATTATTCAAGGAACTATACTAAGATCTAGAGTGACTAAAAAAAGAGAATTGCTACTAAAGACACTTCTCAAGGGTCAATTCAATCAATTTGTTTAATTCCTAAGAACTAGATTCAGATTTCTCTCTGTCTCAGTCTCTGTGTCCCTCTTGATCTCTGTCATTCTCTCTCACACATACTAGTTCTGTTTCTTCCTCTCTGTCTCTGTCTGTCTCCTGTTTCCTCTATCTCTGTCTATCTCTGTGTCTCTGTCTCTCTATTTTAGTCTGTGTGTGTCTCTGTTTTGTTTCTGTCTGTTTGTCTCTCTTTATGTGTGTCTCTTTCTGTCTGTCTGCCCTTTGTTTCTGTCTCTCTTTCTGTATCTCTCTCTGTCTCTGTGGCGGAGGGATGCTGGGGCTCAACTCCATGGCCTTGCCCTTGTTTCACAATGCTCTTCCACCTGAGCTTGGATCTTGAAACTGAGCACAGGATTTTGACTTTCCATTAGGGTCACAGAACTCTGGTTATCTATTCTTCATTTTTTTGATTATATATGACAAGTACTATTTAGGTTGTCTATCTGTACCTCTAAAAATAATATGCCCTGTTAACTATCTCCATAGATCCTAGCAAGTAGGGTCCCCTAACTGAGATTCTGAACCCGGTACCCATAGTGATGGGTTATGCCTACCTTATTTCTAATGGTCCAACATTGCCATCTGCTATTCTGGGATCACATTAGCCCCATCTGCTAAGAATCTAGTTCTGTAATAACATTTCCTACCATCAACTCGGCAGGCTACAGAGAACATCAATATTAAACTTTTCAATGAGTTTGCCTTTTGATGCATTTTCTTATTATCTTGGAAATAAATCTTTCCCGAAAACATAGTCGACTGGTGGGTTTTATTATATTTGATAGAGAGTAAGTTCACCATGCCCTTTTTTTTTTTTTTTTTTTTTTTTTTTTTTTTTTTTTTTTTTTTTTTTTTTTT
>NC_046172.1:35626965-35677515 GCF_011064425.1 Rattus rattus
AGAAAATGTACTGTAACCTGTGACATTTGGAAGGAAGAGTGACATTTTTAATAAAATTCATTTTTAACTGAAAAAAAAAAAATAAACCCTAGTAGCACGGCGTCCCGCCTGATTGGTCGCTACCCATGATCTCACTGGCACGCCTGTAGGCAAAGATTGCTAACACACTCTTGCACATCAGAAACAGCTAGTTTCCTGAAAGGAAGTGGGGCTCGAAGGAAGCCAGCAACATCTTGAATATGGCGAATGCTATCCACTTTCCGTGGGGCTTAGTGAAGCTAGTTTATCTTGTGATGGCGAATGTTATTTGGCTTTCCACAAGCTGGGAAAGGGATAACATTACATATGTAAGAAAAAAACCCAATCATAGGGGAAAAAAAGAGAAGAAGAAAGAAAGATAATGGATGCTCTGGTACACACACCGCCAAGAAATGAAGTAAGAATTTGCACAAAAGGAAAGCATAAGAGTCCAATAAAATACATACCCTGGTTATTAGTAGAGATAACTACTTGCTACTTATGCAAACTAAGAAGTGAGCATTATCAAGCTTGTAGGGTATTAGGAACTGTTAGATTATTTCTGAAGAAAGTATGGAGTGGAGAAAGTATGCTGCAGCCATTTTAATGAACGATGTGGCAGCTTTAAGCCAAATTAACCATCTGTACACAATGTGAGCCAAATTCTGGCATGGTAGCCCAGAGAAATTTTCAGAGAGGTCTATAAGGATGTTATGATCAAAGGCTCTCATTACAGCATTATTTGTTGTAATTGAAGTAAGGTAGTCCATATTTGAAGAATCAGATTACAATATTTAACAGGTGTAACTACGGAATCTTCTAGTGATGCTCAACATCTCTCAAGTTGCTCTCAGTCACTCAGATATCTGGGAACGATAATCAGTGGAAATTTTAAGGAGTTGGTGTGAATGGACATGGGCAGTGAGACTAAAGCGATAGAAAAGAAAACACTGTAAGGACCAAGTCTTTTGCATGGGCCAATGGCAGTACTCTGAACGGAGGAATCAAATTAACTTGGTCACCACCTCCAAGGTCTTTAGCCGAATGCTAAGTTTCTTTCAGTCCCATTGCCTTTAGATTTGTGGCTATGCTGAGATTCTCCTGGGGAAAATCTTGCAAGATCTTTGGGTTTGCTGATTGTGTAAAGGATTAGGGTTTCCTGGGCTGCTCATCTTTTTTTGGGTACCACTGTCAGTGTAATCTGAATTTATAGCTACCAGATATTTCTTTTTATGTCTGTGGCTGACAACCATCACAAACTCCCTGTGGACTGTGTGAACTGTTATTTTGATATCTTGTGTTTAAAGAATTTTGTAAGAAAGAGGTAAATTTGTATTCACTCAATTATCTTGAATCAGAAGTCTGAAAGATTTATTATTTACTTTGGAAATTTTGGGCTTCAGCATTTCTGATCTAAATTTCAAAGTTGGGAATGTTGAAATAGTTTTCTTAAATATTTTAAGCTTGGCTTCTGAAAAGTTGCTTTAAACTCAGAAGTTCAACAAATTTAGCCAAATCTTCTATTTCTGAGTTTTTAGTATGTCCTCATATTTAACATCCCGGTTACAAATTTGAGATAGCTATCTTTAAATTGCTGTAGTTCTTGAAGTGAAATTAAATTCAGAAGTCAATTAAGAAAAGAAATTAAAAATAATTGAATGTAGTGATGTGCATATGCATTGTCTTAGGGTTTTATTGCTGTGAACAGACACCATGACCAGGGCAACTCTTATAAAGGGGAACATTTAATTGGGCCTGGCTTACTGTTTCAGAGGTTCAGTCCATTATTATCCTGGAAGCATGGCAGTGTGCAGGCAGACATGGTGCTGGAGAAGGAGTTGAGAGTTCTACATCTTGATCAGAAGTTAACCAGAGGGAGGCTTTCCACACTGGGTAGAGCCTGAATATAGCCCACCCCCACAGTGACACATTTCTTCCAATAAGGCCAGACCTCCCAATAGTGCCACTCCCTATGGGGCAAGCATTCAAACACATGGGTCAATGGGGGCCATTCCTATTCAAACCACCACATGCATTAAATGTTAATGTTGACACGTTTTATACTTCTAAAACTTTCAATTAATTTTCTGAACTTGATTATTTTAATATTACGGATGCTGTACTTATAAATGTAGGTTAAAATTGCCTTGTTAATGAAAATATGGTAATTTTAAAAAGTGCACAGATCCATGAATTTTCATGATAAATCAACTTATAGTGATCATGAACTTGCTCAAGAAATCAAAATGTTACCAATATCTGAGAGAAGTTTCTATTCACCTACTTATCCTCCTGCCCAGAACCTTAACTTTTTGTGGTTTTGACTGTGAGCCTTGGGCATAATAACTGGGTTTCTTTTCCTTAAAGGTCTGAATTCATTTTTTTCTTCTTGTATTTTGCTTAGCTTTTCAGCTTCTTTAAAAAAAAAAGATTTATTTATGCATTATATTTATTTATATATATGTATGTGTGTGTGTGTGTGTGTGTGTGTGTGTGTGTATGTGTGTGTGTGTTTGTGCATGTTCATCTACACACTAGAAAAGGGTGTCAGATCCCATGGGTCTACAGTTATAGATGGTTGTGAGTTGCCTTATAGGTGCTGGGAATTGAACTCATGACCCCATCTCTTCCATCGTCTGAATCTCATTTCTACAAATTCCTAATGCCTTGGTAATTTGATGTTCATTCAAGTTAAGGTGGGTTTTCTTGTTTCCTCCGGCTTTTCTTAATTGACTGTAGCAGGATTATTGGTATGAAACAACTTCATGATCTGTTGTCCCCAAAGGAAAAATGTAAAAGCAAAAAAGATCATGCTACCTTCCTTCCTGATCAACCTAATTTCTTTCTACCCTTCACTTAATTTTGCATTTTCATATGAAGCACATAAACAATTTCATATATCCATGATTTTTCCTATATTTTGTCAAGTTCTTGGAGTCTTTTTTGTCCCTTCTCTGACACAAACATTATGTCTCTTCTTCATATGTTCTATTTTATCTTTCCTTAGACTCCCTTTTATGTTTAGCCTCTTTGTTTCAACCACAATATCCTGAAAGACTCTCACATTGTCTTATAATTTATTTGTTCATTTTCTGCTTTCTTTACTATAATATGAACTTCATTGTGGCACAGACCCTGTGTTAGTCATCTTATGATTACAGGTGGGTGATGCAGGCTTTATTATCAAGAAGTATGAAGTAAGTGCTCTTGATATGAAGCAAGTTCAACTACAAAACATGTGCAACTGTAAGTCTGATTTCATTTTGCAATTACTTCCCAGTTAGTCTTTTTCAGGCTTTGCTGAAAGCTTTACCTAGGAATGAACACTTAAAACATTTTTGGATTATTCCTTCTCTGATCAGCTGTCGTATGCCATAATATTGCGTAGTTACTGTTTCTTACTGTCGTGTCTGATGATATCACAGATTAGTCATTTCCTTAAATCAGGTTTAGCATTAATTCTATTTGCCTCTAATCCACTATATGAATTGTTCAAAGTTCAAGCTTTTCCAGGTATAGAGCCCTTAGGTTTATTAGATCTCCACAGCTCTTCACAAATACTTTTAGCACATTCTGGGTGTCAGCAGGAAATGGACATCTTCTAGCTTGAGTGTTACCTGAGAAAGGCTCTCCTACTGTGTCGATGCCATTTTCTCTGTGCTTGTCCTTGGGATCTTGTTATTAAATATGTGTTCTCTTCACCTCTTCAGCCTGCCACAGCCTTAGAGGCTTGCCATTACATTGTTTCACAGCACATGAGTGACATTGCTCTTGCAAAGCTTGAATGCCCATCAAGGTATCAATGAATATTAAAGTTAGAATGCAGTCCAACATACTATTTATTAACTTATATGTATTCTTCCTCACTTTACACATGGTATGAGGAAGGGTAGGTAGTATGAAGCAATAGCTGAAGTGTAAACACAAAGGAAGTTTCAAAATAACAAAGGTAACAATTTTAGCAAGAATTCCTTGTTATGAATAGTTGCACATTTCACATACTAAATTTAGCCCTATGAATACTTGTGGATAGGCCAAAAAGGAAAAGGAACCTGGTAGGTTTTATAATTTATACTTTCTCTACTCTGAGACACTTCATTTTCTCCTGAGAAACTAATAATAACTTTCTGGATAGAATTGAGAGAAATTTATCACTGGGGTTCCTTATGTGATGAGGGTTTAATAATGCTTGAAAATTTGCTTATACATTTTATTTTTACAAGTTAAAATTTTAACATTATTTTCTCCATGGCCTTCAGTGAAAACCAGTTTTTAGTGTTCAAATATTGTTCTATAAGTTGTTCTAGAGAGAGAGGCAAGTACTCTAAATATGCAGGTTTCTGAATATTTTCTTTTAGCTAAAGGTAGGAGGTGAAAAATTTTACCAAAGTCCTGTTAATATCTCAGCCCATCAGTCTTTTAATCAGGATGAAATCATTTGTTTGCTTTTTGTAAACATGTTACAAATCACCAGTATTGCAAAAAAATTGCTAGAAGTATTCACATAAGGGAGAAAAGAAGTGAATCAACGTTATACAAAGTCACAATAAAGTCATCACTTTCTTTTGCCATGAAAATGATTATGTCAGATAAAGCTTGGATCATGGTTGTGATTTCCACAGGGGTTAAATGATCTTTGATAATAACTACCATTACAAACAATATATATTTCCCAAATTTAGATCTGTGCTTCCTAGTGGTTAGGGTAAAAGAGAAAGAATCCAAATAGACTTTCTGACATATATGCTCTAATCTTAGCCTCTTCAGTTTCTGCCAAGAATTGAACTTAACTTTTTGGAGATACCGGACAGATGTACCCTGTGATGGATGCTCATTACATGGAAGTGAATAGCACGTCTAGAGCCTGTAGTTCTGTCTTGAATACAGGAATAGACGTGGATGCTAAAGGGATGCAGAATAAACAAATTATTGCCACCATAGTAGACTACTACAATGCTGGTTTCAAGCAACACAAATGGAGTAACTTATTGCTCTGCATATCATAAACCCAAAGTATGTCCCTGGGCTCTAATTCCAAGATGTTGGTACATTTGTATTCATTCTGGAGGCTTGTGAAAGGAGTCTATTGCTTTGCTTTGTCTGCTTTCTGGAGGTTTCTACTTCCCTTAGTTTGTGCCTTTCCTCTCAGCCCTGTGCTGCTCAAACCTCTGCTTCTCCATGTCCTTTGACTCTGGTCTACCTTTTATGTAAGACCTTTGAAATTCTAGTGGGATCAGGTGGATAGTTCTTAATTAGTCACATGTGTACAAAGTTGCTTTTAAGATTAAGATAACACTGTCACATAGTCTAGAGGCTAAGATATGGATATTTGTGGGAAGGAGATTATTCTGCCTATATGTCATATGTCATAATAAACATCATGATTTTTGTAAGACACGGTTGGGTTGTTTAAATTCTTACTTTAGATTTTTTTTCCTTTCTAAAACTGTACAATGATGCTGTGCCCATAGGGTACTTATAAAGATTAAACAAGGTATATGTGAAAGCAGGTGTCCATATATTCGACATATTGTCGGTTCACAGTAAATGTTAGCTGAATTGGAATTCAAATATAAAACATATGACCTGCATATTGCAGAAAGCTCACATTTTGCCTATTAGAGTCCACGAACAGAAAAAAAAAAAGTTCCTATTCTTCTTTTAGGTTGGTGCACATTTTCATGAGAAAATAGAAATTATGGCTCTAGATAACACTAGCTTTGTCTCCTTTATTTGAGAACTATTCATATGGTGAAATATCACATGCTTTGGCATTATCTTCCACAAAACATAAGGGTAAAAACTTAAAAATAGAAAAATAGAAACTCTCAACAATAATTCTGGTAGAAACGACTTGTAACAATTTAGCACCTTCTTTTTATTTCTGGAACACTTCTGTGTGAAGAGCTGAAATTACTTAGGGCCTGTTAGCTAATTCTCATGGTACCAGATGTACGTGGTGCAGTGAGGGGGTAGGGAGCAGTGAAGAAGGAAAAAGGAGGAAATGGGGCAGGTGGGACAAGCCAGGGTTTGTGTTTGGAAGCAGTTCTCGGCAAAGGTGAAAATATTTTTAGGTAACTTTCCCTCTTTTCTATGGAAGTCTGTAATACTCTCAAATTTGCTCTATTCTTACAACCCAGCATTTTATTATGGGCAGGAATGTGAAAGCTAAACACTGGGCTTCTAAAACTTTTCTTTTGTGATTTCCTCCAAGAATCTATGGCATAGTAGCATTTTCATGTGTCTTTCCACTATTTTCTAGGGCTCTCCCTCCTCTACACTCTAATATCTCTATTTGGACTTTCATTTGGCCCACCATAGTCTGGCAAATGCCCAGAGTTCTGCTTGTTCTGCTGGTTCTGCTGTGCTATTCTTTTTCACTTGATCTCAGCAGATTTTGGGTTTCTCCAAGGAAGAAGCCTGTACTGGTGGAAGATTTGAGTAAAAAGGGAGACTTATTTTGCCACTCTAGCTGTCTGAAAATGGTTTACTTACAAAATCATTCACTTAATAAATACATGGTGAGCATCATGCCAAGATGCTGCTAGTGCTACACAAAAGATTTAACACCAAACAACAGAGACAGAGACTAGTGGTAGTACAAATAACAAGAAAAATTTTACATTGTGGATGTGACACCTAAGGTTCTAACATTTACTAACAGCAAAATAAACAGCAAGAAGACAGAATGAAAGAGGAGCTGGTTTGGAAGAGACATGGCAACTAGTTTGCAAACAAGGCTAGTTTGGCCTGGTCATGCTATGATCAGGTATGGTTTTCTTCCCTGAAATGTTCTTACAACAGTAGACACTATAAGGATGCCTAAACGTTTGGATTTAAAAACAGTGAAAATTCAGGAGGTTATTAAATGATGTAATCACAATGTCTAACTTATAGCTTATAGATGTCTCTGATTTAATGAATGAAAAATAGTTTTTAAACAGCAAAGAGTTAAAACGAAAAGAGATTTCGATAGTGACAGTTGATGACCCTGTGGTCTTGAATCAGTGTCAATGGAGGTACTGGTTCAGTGAAGGATGCTCTAGGTGAGCTGAATGTATTTGTTATAGGATGATAGAAAGGAAGCATAGGTAACCCTAACATTTGACTTTACTAAGTGACTAATGATGTCATCTCATCTCCCTCTTTCTCTTTTCAGTTCATGGAGAGATTCTCAAGGCAAGAGAGCAGAAAAGAGTAGAGAAAGACGCATAATATCATGCATGAACTTGCCCCAGTTGTATTACACACACACACACACACACACACACACACACACACACACACACACACACACACACAGAGAGAGAGAGAGAGAGAGAGAGAGAGAGAGAGAGAGAGAGAGAGAATATTAAGGAAAGTAGAATAAATATTAATGGTATTTAATACTGTCAGAATGAGTGCTTCTGCCCACCCAAGTAAGATGGAGAATTAACCCAGGCAAAGCATGATGTCATTGAAACAATGAGAGAAACTCATTCAAGTAGAGTGATCAACTGCTTTGAGTGAAGCTGAGAAGACAATATGGGGTGGCAGATGACATGCCAAGGTAGAGGTTAGTGCCATGACATTGACCACAATGATTTTAGCATGGTGAGGAGAGAAGCTCCATTTTGACAAAGGGATGGTGAAAGAGGTCCACAGACACCAGTTTGGATCTCATTAGATTTAGTCCTTTCATCTTTCGGAAGGTTGCAGGAATGCCTTAGATCATTCATCAGAGACGAGTGAAGGTTTATGTTTATAACTAAGCAGTAGTTTTTTCACACACACAAAACTAACTTAAATGTTCTTGTCAATAATGCTTACATTGGGGATTCATTACCTATTAGGGAGTGATGGACAAATTTGTTTTCATTTCTCTGTCCACTTCTCATTTCTTCATGTTTCACACCCATCACCTGAAGACATTATTTTGGTGGCAGGGCAAGCCACTCAGTGGCAGAGGGCATGTTTAACACATACAAGATTGGGGATCTGTTGCCAGTGCCATAGAAAGTTCACACATTTTTAGCATCCATCCCTTTCGTGCTCTAGACTTCCTGAAAGCACTTCTGATTGAATTTTACCTCTTCCATCATTTTTTTCTCCTTTCACAGATTTAAAAGAAATGCTCTTTCCTGTGCTTGAGTTTTCATGTACCTTTCCTTTTTTTCTGACATTTGTTCCTCTTAGGATTTACATAGGCCTCCCTTGGATAGGTGGTTTTGTTTTTTGTTTTTCTTTTTTTTCATGTTCACTATATTGATTTAAAAAGTTGCATGGTCCCAAATGAGAATACAGGGCTGGAGGAAGTCAGACACTCATGGAACAGACTGTAGGTGGTTGCTAATACTAGGGGGAATATTATGTTTGATTACTAGCCTTTCAGTCATCTCTCACCATCATGGTCAGTGATAAATGATGCCTGAGACTGAACTGTAAGAGAACAATGAGGGCTTTCTATGGTAGATGGCAGCAATTCCAGTGTGTGTGCTGTAGTTGAGGCTGTCTCATCTTCTCTTTCTCCCAGGCACCCTGCTGGATTGAACTTTCAAGCATCATTTGCAGTTTTACTTAGCCTTAGTAAGAGAAGTGGATACAGAAAAGAAACAAAGTGACCCAGCATTTGAAATAGACCAATTTCTAGAATTCTTCTTCATGTTCTTTTTCCCTTTGTCTTCCAGTGAGGCTCAGAGCATTTATCAGTATACCCTAAGGGACTGGACCTGGTAAAAAGAGATAAAAGGAATTTGGATGTCTGAAAGCAACACTAAAGTCATGGGCTTTTTTTTGAAAGTCATGCAGACAAGAATTGATGTAGAAAACCACAGTGACTTTGTGATCTGTTGGTCACGGTTACTGTGGTTATGGTTCCTCCCTGGTACACATTCCTTGTGTGAGTTTTCTTTCTCTGTACATTGGCTCATTCTCTCACACTATGCTGGAAATGCATCGCTTTTTCAAAATCAACAGTTGCCTGCCTGCCTGTCTTCATTCCTTTGTTCTTTCCTTGGTTCCTCCCTCCCTCCCTCCCTCCTTCCCTCCCTTCCTCCCCCCTTCCTTTATTCTTTGGCTTGTGAATACTAACCTGGACTAATCCCTCCCTCTGGATTTCTGAAGTGACCATTATTAGCTTTATCCATTGCTGGATGAATAATGAAAAGCTTAGTTATGATAGT
Organism: Rattus rattus; assembly: GCF_011064425.1. NCBI lineage: Eukaryota > Metazoa > Chordata > Mammalia > Rodentia > Muridae > Rattus > Rattus rattus. The sequence continues at coordinate 35,636,145 of NC_046172.1, forward strand.
TTGGTTCCATTTAGCTTTTTAAAAAATTCAGCATAATAACAAAGTTATCATGAGATGTGTATAAGGAAATAGCAGTAAGAGGCTTAGAACAATGTCTGGCATGCAATAAGCACTCCAACATTATTTGTCTTCTGATAGTTTACTCATTCTGTTTTCTGAACTGCTGCTACCTGTGTCAAGTATTGAGTTCGTTGGTAGCACACTGAGTGACAAGCAATTCATGTTGTTTCTTCATATGCAACACTTATCAGTACATCAATACCACTTGTCTTCACTGACACTTGTTTAGCAGCTACGGTGGACCAAAAACTTGGGCAGTGCACGGCTAGGGAAATGCATCTGTAGATGTCAATTGGTTTCCACATCTCTGTCAGCAAATCAAGTAAGTTGTTACTATTTGAAGTAATTCTTAGGAAATTTCTTTTAGTTCTTTGATGATTTCATATATACATACAATAAAACATGCTCCTAGCCACACCCCCCCCACACTTTATCCCTTCAACTTCCCCCAGACCTGCCTCTCTCTTGTCTACCTCCAAGCTTCATCTTATTATTATTTTCATTGTTGTTGTTAAATTCAGTTCATTTAGTGCTGCCCATATATGCATAGTTTGGGCAGGGGGTCTTTCACAGGAGCATTAGCTACCAGTGGCTACACTTCCAAAGAAGGATCTTTCTCCTTGCAGCAACCAAGTGCTAGTAGCTTCTTAGTTAGAGGAAGGGTTTCATGAGTCCCCCTGATGCGATGTTTTTTTGCTTGTGTCTGGAATGTTGAATTCCTAAAAGCTGCTCCTCAGGGAGCTATTGTCTGGATGAAATGGTAGACTAGAAAACCCCTGCAAATCTGTGGAGCAAGTGTTTTTAAAGATGGCAATTTTCAACCCTTCAAAGCTCTTAAATGAAATTTGCAACTTTCTGTGAGTTTTTTTTTTGTCTTCCCTCCAAATTGAAAATAAGCTTGTCAAAAGTGAGGCGTGCATTATTTGATCTGTAAATCTCTAATCTACAATGTTCATCATGAAAACCCCAAATTCCTTTCGTTAGCTGGTAGTTTTCTGCAAAGTAGTATCCATATATCACATATGGGATATGACGGTTGGCTTCAAGAAAAGAAATCTGCTTCAGGCATGTTGCTAAGTGGAAAAAATACACTATAAAAGCATATACTTGGTTCTCTGAACAAAGCTATCTTGGGTTTTAAGCACTGGTCTTCAACGAAGCTGACAGGCAAGGAGTGATTATGGAGCTGTTGGTCTGCTCTGTGCATCTGGACACACAGTGTTGAGTAAGCTGTCAATCCTCTCATCTCTCCGGGCTATTTTAGGATGCTCACGATGAGGTCATGTATATCCATTTTGTAGTGTTCTCCCACTCTGCCCACTCACCATGTGTTCTTTGGCTGTGATATTTTGCTCACTCATAGTACTCTCTTTTCCCTCTTACCTTTAATTCCTCCCCCGAGAAGAAAAGTTAATTCTTCAAACTCCCCCCAAAACTGAGAATGTGACTGAGATTCAGAAGGATGGCTCTGGTATTTTTCTTTCTTATCCGTTTCAGGTTTCTGTTGAAATGACTCAGAGTAAACAGCTTGATATTCTTTAAAAACAATGCTTCAATGGAAGAAAAAATAGATCAATGATAAAAAAATGACATTTGTTTCTCTATGACTTGCTTCTACCATTCCCAACTTTCACATTGAATTCTGCTGTCTTTCATGCAGTTTCAGGTCTGCAGAAGGATGTTTCTATAGGAAAAGAAAATGACCAAGTCATGCATATGATAATAGTCCAAGGCAGAATCTAAATACAAATATGTTTGCACTGGATTTAAATAATCCCTTTGTTGTCTGTGCAGCACTACGGACATAGAAAGGGCTCCCAGTTCAGTCTCATCTCTCTTGTGTCCTCAATGAATTAGCAATGACACAGCCCAGCTTTAAGGAATAATTTTATTTTTAAGGCTTCAGCTCATCTTGTCCTTAAATGATTTTATGTTATGTCTTATCCCAAAACTATTGCCTCTTTGTCTCTTTATCTTTTGATAAATATACACAGATAGACTTGTTGTTCAGTCGGTAGAATGCATTTGTAGTTTGCAAGAAGCCCCTAGCACTGCTTAAAATCAGACGCAGTGGCACAGGCTTGTGATATGAAGACTTGGGAGGTGGAGGCAGGAGGATCAAAGCAAGTCCAAGACCAACATAGGATAAAGGAGGCTTTGTATCAAAAAATATTTTATTTGTTTTGTCTTTTAATACTTATCCTCAACTCTAGGTAGTTACAGATGGTCTGAATCCAATTCCGTGAGCCTCTACTTTCCAAACAACTCTCTCACTTAAAGGTTATTTTAAAATGATTATTACTCACGGGAAGTTACAAAAACAAGACAAATGTAGTGTGAACTCTAGTTTATCTACCTAACAAAGGACACCCAGTAAATCCGGACATTCGGATAAATAATGGATACTTTTCAGTATAAGTATATCCAATCCAAAGCCTGAGAAATAGCTATAATTATCATGTCATAAAGTATCTTAGAAGAATTCTTGCCTCGTTAGTGTAGATACCAACTAGATACATACTTATATTCCTTTGTGCCCTTTTACTTTAAATAGTTTCAGAATTGTTATTATATTTAATTCTGTCTTATAGAATATTTACATCTTTCAAAGGTGGACCTTACACCATTATAATTCCAATGCTTATGATCTTTGAACAGACTGAGGTTAATTCATTTTAATTTTTAAAAAAGCAGATGTGATACTTTCCCCTAGGTACCACTCTTTTGTGGCTACTGTATAAAACATTTTCTGCAACAGCATTATTTCAGAAAGATAGCCTTCATAACGCTATAGCTGTCTTTTGCGTTGCTTTAAAACAAGTCACCGCATACTCAACCTAGAGGAAAACAGAATTCATGCTAATTAGCTTTCCAGTTCCTTTCGTTTTGTACATGACTAAAAGTATTTTGCAAAGTCCTTGAATGGAAAATCAACAAGGGAGATTTGCAAATGTGATCCTAATTAAGGTGTTTGTGTTTTATTTTTAACAACACTTTATATAGGTTTTATGATTTGGAATTGGGAAAATAAGAATGAATTAATGCTCGTCTTTAAAAAGCTGTTTTGGGAGTAAGAATGAACTATTTAATGTTGATTCAATTAAAGAAGTTAAAAACAATTTGGTGTAAAAGTCTTTTTGGATACTTATGAATACCTAAAAATTTAACAGGTTAACAATTCAGAACTAATCAATACTTATGCTAATTTCAGTGTTACTTTTAGTGCTGGGGAGTGAACTCATGGTCTTATATAGGCTAGGCAAGTTCTACCTCTCATCCTAATATATGCTTACTATAGAAATATTTGAAGGTCATAAAAAGTGGAAACACTATCTCTTTCAATAATTACTCTACCTAAAAGAAAACCATAGTATATTGTAGATGTAATTCTTTTTAATACTTTTCTATGCTCATTTAACACAGTTAGGGTTAAGTTAGGCACATATTCAAATTTACTTTTTCCATTTAACATTAAAATATAAGCCATTTTGCATAACATTAAGACTTTGTAAATCATTTATTGGCTATTTATCATTCTACTATACAACTTGGAATTAAGATTTTAAAATCATTTCCTCTCTTGATCCAATTGCTATAAGACATATGGAAGAATTAAAAGGCACTTTAAAATATGATTATGCGCTTCCTAAAATTTTTTTTTGGAAAATATATTTACTTTCTATTCCAACCTGGGAATTGTGCTAAGGTATAAGAAGGGTGTGGGACTTTTTGGGTTAGTTTGCAGTATTTATTCCATCTATGTGCCTTCACATCAGTGGCTTTCAGTTTGTTTGATCCTTGAACTGAAAGTATCCGAATCCCCTAAGAGCTTGTTAGAAATGCAAATTAGGGGGTAAGATCCCAGCCTTACAGAATCAGAAGCTCTCCTTCAGAACTTCAGTGGTGGTGCTTCATGCTCACCCGAAAACCACTGCTTCAATTCTGGAGTCATTTCTAACAAGAAGCTTCTCTTTTCTCATTTCTTTTACATTGTATTCATCGGTTGGTTACTGTATCCATCATTTACTGTAACAGAAGCCTCAAGATATATAGCAGCAGGGCCAGAAAGAGTCCTTCAGCTTACAGCTGGCAATTTATAATGTGAGTAGCCAGGGAGGCTTTACTGAGAAAGTGAGAGGAGGAAACCGTCCTATCAAAATTAAAGGAGAAATATTCCTCCCCAAAGGCACAGAAAGTGAAAAGCCTCAGAGATGTGACGACATAATGCTCCACTGTTGGAAGCACATCAAGGATCGCAGTGTGGAGACAGGTGGTTATGGCAATTGGAGATGGACTCAGAGGTGCTTGTTAGCCTAGGATGCGGAAAACTGTACATATGGAGGGGCTGTGGAGGGGATGTGTGCATGTGCCCCACACAGAGCTCTCTTGCCAGTGGTTGCATCTGACATGTGGAACTGTTCCAGCTGACAGTTCACAGTGGATATTTTCATGTAAGCAACCCAAATACCTTACAAATTAAAGCTTTTCTTCCCTTCCTGTGATCTGTGTCCACCAACTTTAACCATCCTCAGACCAAGAGCTAGTAATGAAATCTCAGCCTGACCCTGGTAGCAGAGATGAGTGTATTTAGGGAGAAGAGGATTGTATATTTAAAGGACTAGAAAGATTAACTAACCAGCACTGGAAATCACCGAGAGAGCATGCTTAGAAGTATTCCTAAAGCTGCCATTCCAAGAAGGCAAGACATAAGGAATGGTGTTAAGAAAAAGTGGCCAATTGTATTAGCTTGCCATTGCTGTGTAACAGTGATGGCACCTAGAAGCTCAACACCAGTTCATCCATTTATCACTTCCTTGTTCATAGGTCCACTGAAATCAAAGTGACATCTGGAACATTCCCGTATGAGACTTGAAGTCTTCTTCTAAGCTGACTAGTTGGGACTATCCTTATAGCTATAGGGTTGCGGCCTTCAGTTCACAGAGGTCGCTTCCATTCCCCACTATTGCCTCTTTGGAACAGAGCAGCGTGCTTCTTTCAGGCCAAAGAGAAAGCAATTGCAGCTTTGATGACTTTCCTCCTTTGAGTGGTTTGCCTGATTTCCAGGATCATATTCCTTTTGATTACTGCAAAAAGTCAACTGACTGAAGTTAAGTTCTATGGGTAAGTTAAGTTAATCTTTGTTATATTAGAGGAGTGAGAGTCCCCAAAATTAGGAAATTCTGCCTTGTTTAAGTAGAAGTATTATACAGGACATGTACATTAGGGGGTACGTCTTGGGAGCCATTTTATAATTCTGTTTCTTTCATCAATATTAGAGCACTTCTTTGTGGAAGTGGAAGATTTTTTTTAAAAACAATCTGATGTTGTTCTTGGAGAATATTTTAAATTTTATTTTATTTTCTATTTTTCATACATTCTTGGGATAGTTATTGAAACTAGAGTAAAAACGAAATGGTCTATATTAGATGAAATAGAGGTACCAGGATTGCCAAAAAAGGGGAGGGGGTAAAGGGATTCCTCAAAAAGGGCATGGTGAGATCTTCCTGGTTGCTGCCGCAGCGGAGAGCCCGTGGGCAGCACCCTGCAAGCAAACTTGAGCCTCGGGTCCGCAGGTAAGACCAACTTTTCTGCTACAAACGACTTGCCTGGTAAACTCAGGTCTCACAGAGGCGGAGTTCCTCTGGGACCGGACACTTCCGGTGTTTGGCCAGACTCCGGGCGTGCGGAGGATCCCTGCCCTCAGCAGCTCTCTGCTCCCAGGCCCCTGGTTCGGCGGGCACTCCTGAGGCAGCAGAGCGGAGGAGACCACCAACGCTGCCCACCCCTGCCCACATCCCTGGCCCAGGAGGAAACTGTTAACGGCCTCGGGGAACCCGGCGAGCAGGGCATAGGAGCGGCTGGACTTCTGCCGTGTGGTCTCCCGATCTGAAGGGACCGACCGGATAAACAGTTCTCTGCACCCAAATCCCGTGGGAGGGAGAGCTAAACCTTCAGAGAGGCGGACACGCCTGCGAAACCAAAAGAGACTGCTCTCTGCACACATTACTTATTCCAGAGGAAAACAACCAAACTCCATCTGGAACCCTGGTGCACTAAAGCTCCCGGAAGGGGCGGCGCAGATCTTCCTGGTTGCTGCCGCCTGGAGGGAGAGCCAGTGGGCAGCACCCCAAGCGAACTTGAGCCTCAGGTCCACAGGTAAGACCAACTTTTCTGCTGCAAGTGACTTGCCTGGTGAACTCAAGACACAGGTCCACAGGAACAGCTGAAGACCTGTAGAGAGGAAAAACTACACGCCCGAAAGCAGAACACTCTGTCCCGATAACTGGCAGAAAGAAAACAGGAAAACAGGTCTACAGCACTCCTGACACACAGGCTTATAGGACAGTTTAGCCACTGTCAGAAATAGCAGAACAAAGTAACACTAGAGATAATCTGATGGCGAGAGGCAAGCGCAGGAACCCAAGCAACAGAAACCAAGACTACCTGGCACCATCGGAGCCCAATTCTCCCATCAAAACAAACATGGAATATCCAAACACACCAGAAAAGCAAGATCTAGATTCAAAATCATATTTGACCATGATGCTGGAGGACTTCAAGAAAGACGTGAAGAACTCCCTTAGAGAACAAGTAAAGCCTACAGAGAGGAATGTAAAAAATGCCTGAAAAGAATTCCAGGAAAATATAAATAAACAAGTAGAAGCCCATAGAGAGGAGACACAAAAATCCCTGAAAGAATTCCAGGAAAACATAAATAAACAAGTAGAAGCCCATAGGGAGGAGACACAAAAATCCCTGAAAGAATTCCAGGAAAACACAATCAAACAGTTGAAGGAATTAAAAGTGGAAATAGAAGCAATCAAGAAAGAACACATGGAAACAACCCTGGATATAGAAAACCAAAAGAAGAGACAAGGAGCTGTAGATACGAGCTTCACCAACAGAATACAAGAGATGGAAGAGAGAATCTCAGGAGCAGAAGATTCCATAGAAATCATTGACTCAACTGTCAAAGATAATGTAAAGCGGGAAAAAGCTACTGGTCCAAAACATACAGGAAATCCAGGACTCAATGAGAAGACCAAACCTAAGGATAATAGGTATAGAAGAGAGTGAAGACTCCCAGCTCAAAGGACCAGTAAATATCTTCAACAAAATCATAGAAGAAAACTCCCCTAACCTAAAAAAAAGAGATACCAATAGGCATACAAGAAGCCTACAGAACTCCAAATAGATTGGACCAGAAAAGAAACACCTCCCGTCACATAATAGTCAAAACACCAAACGCACAAAATAAAGAAAGAATATTAAAAGCAGTAAGGGAAAAAGGCCAAGTAACATATAAAGGCAGACCTATCAGAATCACACCAGACTTTTCGCCAGAAACTATGAAGGCCAGAAGATCCTGGACTGATGTCATACAGACCCTAAGAGAACACAAATGCCAGCCCAGGTTACTGTATCCTGCAAAACTCTCAATCAACATAGATGGAGAAACCAAGATATTCCATGACAAAACCAAATTTACACAATATCTTTCTACAAATCCAGCACTACAAAGGATAATAAATGGTAAAGCCCAACATAAGGAGGCAAGCTATACCCTAGAAGAAGCAAGAAACTAATCGTCTTGGCAACAAAACAAAGAGAAGAAAAGCACACAAACATAACCTCACATCCAAATATGAATACAACCGGAAGCAATAATCACTATTCCTTAATATCTCTCAACATCAATGGCCTCAACTCTCCAATAAAAAAGACATAGATTAACAAACTGGATAGCGAGGACCCTGCATTTCTGCCTACAGGAAACACACCTCAGAGACAAAGACAGACACTACCTCAGAGTGAAAGGCTGGAAAACAACTTTCCAGGCAAATGGTCAGAAGAAGCAAGCTGGAGTAGCCATTCTAATATCAGATAAAATCAATTTTCAACTAAAAGTCATCAAAAAAGATAAGGAAGGACACTTCATATTCATCAAAGGAAAAATCCACCAAGATGAACTCTCAATCCTAAATATCTATGCCCCAAATACAAGGGCACCTACATACGTAAAAGAAACCTTACTAAAGCTCAAAACACACATTGCACCTCACACCATAATAGTGGGAGATTTCACCCCACTCTCATCAATGGACAGATCATGGAAACAGAAATTAAACAGAGATGTAGACAGACTAAGAGAAGTCATGAGCCAAATGGACTTAACAGATATTTATAGAACGTTCTACCCTAAAGCAAAAGGATATACCTTCTTCTCAGCTCCTCATGGTACTTTCTCCAAAATTGACCATATAATTGGTCAAAAAACAGGCCTCAACAGGTACAGAAAGATAGAAATAATCCCATGCGTACTATCAGACCACCACGGCCTAACGCTGGTCTTCAATAACAATAAGGGAAGAATGCCCACATATACGTGGAAATTGAACAATGCTCTACTCAATGATAACCTGGTCAAGGAAGAAATAAAGAAAGAAATTAAAACTTTTTAGAATTTAATGAAAATGAAGGTACAACATACCCAAACTTATGGGACACAATGAAAGCTGTGCTAAGAGGAAAACTCATAGCGCTGAGTGCCTGCAGAAAGAAACAGGAAAGAGCATATGTCAGCAGCTTGACAGCACACCTAAAAGCTCTAGAACAAAAAAAAGCAAATACACCCAGGAGGGTAGAAGGCAGGAAATAATCAAACTCAGGCGAAATCAACCAAGTAGAAACAAAAAAAGGACCATAGAAAGAATCAACAGAACCAAAAAGTTGGTTCTTTGAGGAAAATCAACAAGATAGATAAACCCTTAGCCAGACTAACGAGAGGACACAGAGAGTGTGTCCAAATTAACAAAATCAGAAATGAAAAGGAGACATAACTACAGATTCAGAGGAAATTCAAAAATCATCAGATCTTACTATAAAAGCCTATATTCAACAAAACTTGAAAATCTGCAGGAAATGGACAATTTCCTAGACAGATACCAGGTACCGAAGTTAAATCAGGAACAGATAAACCAGTTAAACAACCCCATAACTCTAAGGAAATAGAAGCAGTCATTAAAGGTCTCCCAACCAAAAAGAGCCCAGGTCCAGACGGGTTTAGTGCAGAATTCTATCAGACCTTCATAGAAGACCTCGTACCAATATTATCCAAACTATTCCACAAAATTGAAACAGATGGAGCACTACCGAATTCCTTCTATGAAGCCACAATTACTCTTATACCTAAACCACACAAAGACCCAACAAAGAAAGAGAACTTCAGACCAATTTCCCTTATGAATATCGGCGCTTAAAAATACTCAATAAAATTCTGGCAAACCGAATCCAAGAGCACATCAAAACAATCATCCACCATGATCAAGTAGGCTTCATCCCAGGCATGCAGGGATGGTTTAATATCTGGAAAACCATCAACGTGATCCATTATATAAACAAACTGAAAAAGAGCAAAACCACATGATCATTTCATTAGATGCTGAGAAAGCATTTGACAAAATTCAACACCCCTTCATGATAAAAGTCCTGGAAAGAATAGGAATTCAAGGCCCATACCTAAACATAGTAAAAGCCATATACAGCAAACCAGTTGCTAACATTAAACTAAATGGAGAAACTTGAAGCAATCCCACTAAAATCAGGGACTAGACAAGGCTGCCCACTCTCTCCCTACTTATTCAATATAGTTCTTGAAGTTCTAGCCAGAGCAATCAGACAACAAAAGGAGGTCAAGGGATACAGATCGGAAAAGAAGAAGTCAAAATATCACTATTTGCAGATGATATGATAGTATATTTAAGTGATCCCAAAAGTTCCACCAGAGAACTACTAAAAGCTGATAGACAACTTCAGCAAAGTGGCTGGGTATAAAATTAACTCAAATAAATCAGTAGCCTTCTCTCTACACAAAAGAGAAACAGCTGAGAAAGAAATTAGGGAAATGACACCCTTCATAATAGACCCAAATAATATAAAAAGTACCTCGGTGTGACTTTAACCAAGCAAGGGAAAGATCTGTACAATAAGAACTTCAAGACTCTGAAGAAAGAAATTGAAGAAGATCTCAGAAGATGGAAAGATCTCCCATGCTCATGGATTGGCAGGATTAATATAGTAAAATGGCCATTCTACCAAAAAGCGATCTACAGATTCAATGCAATCCCCATCAAAATACCAATCCAATTCTTCAAAGAGTTAGACAGAACAATTTGCAAATTCATCTGGAATAACAAAAACCCAGGATAGCTAAAACTATCCTCAACAATAAAAGGACTTCAGGGGGAATCACTATCCCAGAACTCAAGCAGTATTATAGAGCAATAGTGATAAAAACTGCATGGTATTGGTATAGAGACAGACAGATAGACCAATGGAACAGAATTGAAGACCCAGAAATGAACCCACACACCTATGGGCACTTGATTTTTGACAAAGGAGCCAAAAGCATCCAATGGAAAAAGATAGCATTTTCAGCAAATGGTGCTGGTTCAACTGGAGGTCAACATGTAGAAGAATGCAGATCGATCCATGCTTATCACCCTGTACAAAGCTTAAGTCCAAGTGGATAAAGGACCTCCACATCAAACCAGATACACTCAAACTAATAGAAGAAAAAACTAGGGAAGCATTTGGAACACATGGGCACTGGAAAAATTTCCTGAACAAAACACCAATGGCTTATGCTTTAAGATCAAGAATGGACAAATGGGATCTCATAAAACTGCAAAGCTTCTGTAAGGCAAAGGACACTGTGGTTAGGACAAAACGACAACCAACAGATTGGGAAAAGATCTTTACCAATCCTACAACAGATAGAGGGCTTATATCCAAAATATACAAAGAACTCAAGAAGTTAGACCGCAGGGAGACAAATAACCCTATTAAAAAATGGGGTTCAGAGCTAAACAAAGAATTCACAGCTGAGGAGTGCCGAATGGCCGACAAACACCTAAAGAAATGTTCAACATCGTTAGTCATAAGGGAAATGCAAATCAAAACAACCCTGAGATTTCACCTCACACCAGTGAGAATGGCTAAGATCAAAAACTCAGGTGACAGCAAATGCTGGCGAGGATGTGGGGAAAGGGGAACACTCCTCCATTGTTGGTGGGGTTGCAGACTGCTACAACCATTCTGGAAATCAGTCTGGAGGTTCCTCAGAAAATTGGACATTGAACTGCCTGAGGATCCAGCTATTCCTCTCCTGGGCATATACCCAAAAGATGCCCCAACATATAAAAAAGACACGTGCTCCACTATGTTCATCGCAGCCTTATTTATAATAGCCAGAAGCTGGAAAGAACCCAGATGCCCTTCAACAGAGGAATGGATACAGAAAATGTGGTACATCTACACAATGGAATATTACTCAGCTATCAAAAACAATGACTTTTATGAAATTCGTGAGGCAAATGGTTGGAACTGGAAAATATCATCCTGAGTGAGCTAACCCAATCACAGAAAGACATACATGGTATGCACTCATTGATAAGTGGCTATTAGCCCAAATGCTCGAATTACCCTAGATGCCTAGAACAAATGAAACTAAAGACGGATGATCAAAAAGTGAATGCATATCGCTCCTGAGAGACACAGCCAGAATACAGCAAATACAGAGGCGTATGCCAGCAGGAAACCACTGAACTGAGAACAGGACCCCCGTTGAAGGAATCAGAGAAAGAACTGGAAGAGCTTGAAGGAGCTCGAGACCCCATATGTACAGCAATGCCAACCAAACAGAGCTTCCAGGGACTAAGCCACTACCCAAAGACTATACATGGACTGACCCTGGACTCTGACCTCATAGGTAGCAATGAATATCCTAGTAAGAGCACCAGTGGAAGGGGAAGCCCTGGGTCCTGCTAAGACTGAACCCCCAGTGAACTAGACTGTTGGGGAGAGGGAAGCAAGGGGGGGAGGGATGGGAGGGGAACACCCATAAGGAAGGGGAGGGGGGAGGGGGATGTTGGCCGGGAAACGGGGAAAGGGAAAAAAACTCGAAAGGTATATAAAAAAAATTCAAGTAAAAAAAAAAAAAAAAAAAAAAAAAAAAAAAAAGGGGGGGGGGTTTAGGGCAAGGGGGGAGGGGCCCTTGCCCCAGGGGGAGAAAGGCCGGGGCCCCAAAGAAAATCCCCCAAAGGCAAACCCAGAAAAAAAAAAAAAAAAAAAAAAAAAAAGGGCATGGTGAACTTACTCTATCAAATATAATAAAACCCACCAGTCGACTATGTTTCTTGGGAAAGATTTATTTTCCAAGATAATAAGAAATGCACTGGGGAAAGGGGCAACCTCATTGAAAAGTTTAATATTGGATGTTCTCTGTAGGCCAGAGTTGATGGTAGGAAATGTTATTACAGAACTAGATTCTTAGCAGCGATGGGGCTAATGTGATCCCAGAATAGCAGATGGCAATGTTGGACCATTAGAAGTAAGGTAGGCATAACGATCACTATGGGTACCGGGTTCAGAATCTCAGTTAGGGGACCCTGGCTTGCTAGGATCTATGGAGATAGTTAACAGGGCATAATATTTTAGAGTCAATATAGATAGACAACCTAAATAGTGCTTGTCATATATAATCAAAAGAAATGAAGAATAGATAACCAGAGTTCTGTGACCTAATGGAAAGTCAAAATCCTGTGCTCAGTTTCAAGATCCAAGCTCAGGTGGAAGAGCATTTGTGAAGCAAGGGCAAGGCCATGGAGTTGAGCCCCAGCATCCCTCCGCCACAGAGACAGAGAGAGATACAGAGAAAGAGACAGAGAAACAAAGAGACAGAGACAGACAGAAAGAGACACACATAAAGAGAGACAAACAGACAGAAACAGAAACAGAGACACACAGACTAAAATAGAGAGACAGAGACACAGAGATAGACAGAGACAGAGAAACAGAGACAGACAGAGACAGAGAGGCAGAGAAACAGAGAACTAGTATGTGAGAGAGAGAGTAAGAATGACAGAGATCAAGAGGGACACAGAGACTGAGACAGAGAGAATCTGAATCTAGTTCTTAGGACCAGAACAAATTGATTGAATTGACCCTTGAGAAGTGTCTTTAGTAGCAATTCTCTTTTTAGTCACTCTAGGATCTTAGTGATAGTTCCTTGAATAATAATGCATAAAGGAAAGGAAAATACTGATTGTTCCCCAGTGGTTGGATATAGTGCACTTGTTGGCACTGATACTCTAAAACCTCAAGTATCACCATGGCCTCCTCATATTAATATAGACCAGGTCAGAAACCACATGGACTTGGCTTGGGAGTGGCTTATCACTGGTTCACTAATTCACAGAATAACCTCAAAACGTAGCGATTGCTTAAATATCTACTAGCTGTTAACCTTCACACTGGGTCCTTGAACTGTACAGAAGCCTAGAAACTACTCCCATTTGTCCCCTGGGAAAGGTTCTCAGTCACAGAGTCATGGAATACCTGGTAGAAGGAACCATACTAGGGTGGAAAGGATGCATCCTTTTCTGGCAGGTAAGACTTTTACTTTATAAAGCACCAATCTATGGCTTGATTTCCTTTTCTTTTTAACCCTTCACAATCCATCAGTTTTGTTCTTACTACAGCAATAAGGTTTTGCTAACTTTAGTTATCTATGAGATCTCTCTCTCTCTCTCTCTCTCTCTCTCTCTCTCTCTCTCTCTCTCTCTCTGTGTGTGTGTGTGTGTGTGTGTGTGTGTGTGTGTGTGTGTGTGTGTGTGTTTGTATTTTGTATCTTCAGACACATTTTTTGGGAACCTGGAGGATGATGTCTCCACACAAGATTGTTACCCAGACTTTACTTTAAAATATCTGACTGAGATAGTTCTTAGAAATGAATAAATTAAAAAAATAAATTTAAAATTATGATATCACATAAAATAATGCATTCTGTTGGTAGCTATAAAGGCTATAAAGCTGTATTATTTTGACATGCCACAAACAAGTCTTAAGATTGCTTATTTTGCCACAGGATAGATTTAATTGAATTCATTTGGCTTGGAATCACTTGGATTTGATTTTAGGATTATAACAAAATATCTTTGAAATAAGTCCCAGAAGTCACTGACTGTATGGAAAAGGTAGAAGTTGGGGAATAGATTGAATAGATTGCCACATCCGCCATAGTTCCAGGGATGGACCTGACTGGAATAGCAAGGGAATGAGAAAATGGTAAACATACAGGCACACATAAAAGGACTGAGTGGACCAGGCTCCATAATGACAAAAAATGCACAGTGCCTTAGCTTGTTTCTTATATTCAGTTGACTAGGGAGGTGGGCTTACTGCATACATCTGAACAAGGAGGCAGGGTTATTATATACCGCTGAACAAACAGACAAATTTAGCTAATCTTAGTAAGAGCAGTCTTTGTAGGGAAGCAATCTTTAGGTTGTAACTATCCTGTGTTGGGAGAGAAAGCTATGGTGAACATTTTGTACACACACCATCAATATCCACACATGGACCAGAAGAAGACTTTGCTATCCCTCTGAGCATCACCCTAGAAGGAAGGTTTTAACATTTCCCCATAATTCTTAATCCATGGTCCTTAACATGGTTGGCTCATGTGAGCATTGCATATCCATCCAGGCCTTTACATACATATTCAGGGCTTCCTCTGTTCCCCACAATCAATGAATATTATTTTGCTATGAATTTCTTATATGGCTTCCTGACCTGGGTAGGGTGTTTTCAGACTTTTCCATATGGCGAGGATATGGTGATGGCAGGCAGCAGCAAGCAGCTAGAATGCAGTCCATGCTATGCATTAAGTCTAAACCAGGGGGCTGAACTAGTTCTGAAGATGGTGATCCACCAGAAATAGAACCTAATGATTCCTGGGTGGACATTAAACAAAATATTTTCACACTGGGCAGTAGGTGACTCTTATTGGTATTTTGGTCGTGAACAAAGTACTTAATGTAACAACCGATAAGAGTGAGGCAAAAGCAAAAATGATTATAAATCCATCCCTACTTTTCTAAAGGGCTGTAATAACCAAGTACCAAAATATGAACAACTTAAAAGTGTCACATTCAGGAGACAGAAACCTGAGATCAAGGTGTCAGAAAGCCTATGTGCCTTCAAGGCACTGGAAAAAGGTGTACACTTATTTTAGGCCTCTCTCTCCTAACTTCTAGTAGTCCCTTGACTTAGGGCAGTGTAATTTCTAGGTTTATATAGCACCTCTAATTATATGCTTCTCTGTGTCTAAACCTCCATTCCTGCATTCCAAAGGGCTAAGTTGACAAAGTAGCAAACTGCCTTCTAAATGAAGTTAAACATGACCTTGCAAAAAGCAGCTTCTAGCTTTTATCAGAGAAAGCATCTTCTTACCATGGACAGTGATGAATGTAGAGACTCATGGCATCCCAAGAGGCATAAAATAAGCAAAGTGGGTTTATTCTAAACATTTTCACTTGTACTGCCTCAAAGGAGGCTTCAAAGGGGAGGGGAGTGTGAGCCGAAGCCAGATGGTGAAAGGGCTGGAAAACTTCCCTTCGCTCTATACAACCATTGTAATCAACAACACATCAACTTCCTTTTACTGCATGGAGACCAGCCCTATCAACAATCAAGCAAGAAAGGAAAGGGCTCATCACTACTTCTCTCTCTAAACTCTTGGTTACTCGATAGATCCTGAGATAAGGGGATGACTGTCTTTAGTCATTTATCCTCTGATAGCCTTACAGTCTCCACAGTCACACACAGACAGCCGTGTTTAATCTTGGTAGGTCCTGGAGACAGAAGGAACATATGACCTCCTGAGAGGATTTAATGAGGGAGGGGTGGGCAGCATGGGTGGTGAGAATTTCATGAAATTATAAAATCTAAATAAAACTTTAAGACGTCATTTCAGAGCTGAAAGGAGCTCAACAGGTTAAGGTAGGGATTCTTGCTGTTCTTTCTTGTGAAAACCTCAGGTTGGTTGGGTTTTCCAGGACCCACATGTTGCTCACAACATCCATTCATCTCCCTTGTAGATGAGCTGGTGCCCTCTTCTGATCTCTCTGTAGAGCACTAAACAAGATCATGATGTGCACGCTTGTACATGAGACAAAATCTCATATGCACATGTAAAATAAATATATCCCTAAAACTTGTAAAGGACATCACTCATATGGAATTAAGGAGCCCACCTTTTTTCAGTATGACCCTAATTCTTAATAATTTTACTTTTGCAATCTGATTATAAATAAGGTCACCTAGGTAATACTGGGAGTTAGGGCATCCAAATGAATTTTTGGGTGGAAATAATTTAACATCTCCAATATCCTCTTTCTTTATATTTGAGCAAATTTGCTTAATTTCAATTATACATTAATCTATTTCAAATATTTTAAAACATTAAGATGACCCAGGCATCGTGCTACATACTAAAGGTTTAGCAGGTTGGGCGACGAAGCACAGAAGTTCTGTATTTCATCATCAAAGTGATAGTAAGATAAAGGACCAGGGTCAGTATCTGATGCAGGAGGCCATGGAGGTCGGCACACTGGCTTGCTCTCGTAAACGCTCAGCCTGCTTTTTTTATAGAACCTAGGGTGGGATGGACCCTCCTATCATTATTAATTGAAAATGCCAACCTGATAGAATCTTGTGGAGGCATTTTCTCCAATGAGTTCAAAACTATTCCCACTTTTTTCTTTGATCAGGTTCAGTATATCTAGTTTTATATTGGTCTTTGTATTCACTGGACTTTAGTTTGTACAGGGTGATAAATATGGGTCTATTTGCTTTCTTCTGTGCAGACATCCAGTTTGAACAACATCATTTAGTGGGAAGATGCTGTCTTTTTCCTGTATATTTTTGGCTTTTTTAAATCAAAAGATCAGGTGTTCAAGATGTGTGGGTTTATATATAGTCTTCAATTCTGTTTCATTGATAGTATCTGTTTTTATGCCAATATGAATCTGTTTTATTACTATGGGTCTGTGGTATACTGTGGTCAACTTGATGGAATACCTTGATTGGTTTTTTTCATTCCTGGAGGGTTTTTTGTTTTAAGCTATCCCTAAGGGTTTTATTTATTTTTTATTTATTTATTTATTTAATGTGTGTGTGTGTGTGTGTGTGTGTGTGTGTGTGTGTGTGTGTGTGTGTGTGTGTGTGTTTCCATTCAAAGCTGAAAGTTGTCCTCTGGAGTTTGTGAAAATGTGTTTAATTTTTGATGGGCATTGACTTTTGTGATTGCTTTTTGATAGGATAGACATTTTTCCTAAAGTTAATCCACCCCAGTCCCGTGACTTGGGAGATCTTTCCATATTTTATATTTTAATTTCCTTCTCAATTTAAAAGTTTTTCATCATGTAAGTTTTTTCCTTGCTTGGTTACAAATTACTCCAAGGTGATTTTTCTATTCTTTTGAGACTATTGTGAAAGGTGTTCTTTCCCTAGAGTTTCTTCTAAAGTACATTTTGTATTTCATTTACAGGAAGGTGATGCATTTTTTGAGTGATTTTTTGGCCTTGCTTCATTGCTGACAATGTTTAACTGCTGTAGCTTTTCTCTAATGGAGTTTTTAGGGTCACACTTATGTATAGTATCGTATCTCTATAAATAGTGATGTCTTCCTTTTCCAATTTGTATTCTCTTGATATCCTTCAGCTGTCTTACTGCTCTAGCTAGTACTATATTGAATAGGTTGGAGAGAGTGAGAACCTTCCTGATTTTGGGAAAATTGTTTGAGTTTCTCTCTATTTCAAGTTGATGCTGGCTATGAGCTCACTGTAAACTTCTATCTATTGTTTAGGTACATTCCCTTGTCTCCCCTGATCTCTATAGGAATTTTTATTTTTGAAAAGGTGTCAGATTTTTGTCAAAGGTCTCTTTATATATCTAATGGGATGATCATGTGGTTTTGTCTTTCCAACATATGATGAATTGCTTACATTGATTTTACATATGTTAAACCATCTCTCTGCCTTTTTGCAAGGCCTATGATCCTGTTAATGATCTTTTGGTGTGTTCTTGGATTCTTTTGCAAGTATTTTTGAGACTTCTTCAGATTTTTACTGGTTTCAGATTTCTAATATCCATTTAGCTGATTGTTCAGGTACATTGCCCCTACAGCTAACAACCATGGGAGCTCTGCTAACATGGATTCATCTGGAAAAAGAAAAGTTTAGGCCTGCTATCATTAGTATAAGTATTGGTGTAATTCTGGCAGTTCAACTTGTATATATTGGCCATAATGCAGAATGAAAACACGTGTTTGAGGCTTCGTACTGCAGCTTTCCTGTTAACCATAAAACATTTGTAAACCAATCTTTTTTCTCTTTTAGAGCATAAGTTTGGTGTTACATCCTAAATATCTGTAACTCAAGATCAAAAAATTTTCTTGATCATTTTCTTTTTAAAAAGTTTAAAAATTTTATGTTTTATGCTTAGATCTATGCTCTATCTTGAGATAGTTTTGCATGGGATATGTTTGAGATTGAAATTAAATTTACTTTTGCCTTTTAGATAGATAACCATTCTAGAAAAAGAATATTTTTTCATTTGTCAAAATCAGTTTGCTCATGTAGTTTATTTCTGAATTCCCTATGTTGTTCCATCAATCTGATTATCTTTAAATCAATATCATTTGTCTTGATTATTGCATTGTGGGAAGTCTTGGACTTCATCAAGGTAAAACTACTGTTCATTTGACAGTAACCACTACTAGAAAGGAATAAAAAGTTTCAGATGCATGTTTGCCTTTATTTGATAATGATTTTCTATCTGAAGATAGGCGAAGTCAATAGAATAAATCCTCAAAAAATGGGTAAATCTTTGAGAAAATACTTCACACTAGAAACATAAGCCAGGGGATGAAGAAAGTGGCCCAGTGGTTTAGGAACACTTCTGCTTTTCTAGAAAAGGACAAAGTTCAGTTTTCAGCACCTATGTCCAGGTGACTTCCAACAATGTGAAAACTCTATGTACAAAGGGATCTTCTGTTTCCCTGATCTTCATGGGTACCTACACCAACATGTATATAACTATATGCAGACACACACACTACACATATTAAAATAATAATAAAAATTAATTTAGTAAAAAGAACACAAATGAGTGTAAGCGAACATATGAAAGATGTGGGGGAAAACCAAATTTAAAAGACGAACAATGCCACTACCCAGGTAGGTTGTCTAGATTAAAGGCACTAAACCATGTCAAGTGTTCAAAGAATATGGATACAAGAACACTGCTGATGGGAATGTAAAATCGTACAACTACTTTGTAAGTAGTTTTGTTACCTAAGATGTTAAATTATATGTACCATGTAATCTAGCTTTATTACTTACCTTCATATTTATCAAGAGATATGCTTTCATGTAAATATTTTTGTGTGAAATTTCTAATAGACACTTTACTTCTAATGCAGGCCCTGGAGGCAACACTGAAGTGTCCAACAATAGTGAATGGATAAAACAATTTTTGTGGTATATATGGAATGCTATTCAGCAATAAAAAATGAACAAGCATTTGATAAATTACAATCCTATTGGTAAATCTTTGGAACTTTATTTTTCTGAAAGAAAAGGTTGTTGTGACCACACATTTGTAGTATATTGTGATTGATGCAGGATTTAGCATCACTTAGGAGACATACCTCTGAACATGACTGTCAAGGTGTTTCCAGAGTTTAATTGAGATGCTTTATGACCCCTCTGGATATCTTGCTTTGAAATCTATACTGAGGTCCTGGTTGAATGAAAAGGTAAAAGCGCTTTAGTACCATTTACAGCTCTCTCTTCCTGACTGTGGCTACAATCAAAAGGTTTTTTTCCAATTCACGATTTTTTTCTTGCTTTCCTTGCCATGACTGATTGCATCTTCAAACTGTAATTTTTTTTTCCAGAAAGCAGATCATTTGCAATCTGGGGATGGGAGAATAAAAACAAAAAATAGGCAGGGAAAAAGATTACAAATGGGAATAATGATTTTTCCTAAAAATATTTTCTATCCAGTTGAAAGTTTTATCCTTCTATACTGAACCTCATTTCTTCCTGATACCACCAAGTAAGTAGTGACTGCGCATCCATGCTTTCTCAAGGCTAGAAACACTTTAAATTTGGGGGAACTCACGGTTTTTTCCTGTGAAACTGGACATTTTATTTACAAGGACTTTGTGAGTATGTTCTATTTTTTCCTACTTGCATGGACCATCAACACTTGCTGGTCAGAGCATTTATCTTTGAAAACCTGGTGTTTGCCTTCAAAATTCTAATCTATAAACTCATCAGATTTCTAGAGTCTTTAACAATTTCTCTTTTCAGAGGTATTCATCTATTTCAGCTTATATTCTCCATTTATATTCTTTAAGGGTCTCACATTTTCTTGAGACATTTGGAACTTTCCTTCAAGGCTTACCTTTTAGGCTGGGACCAATACTAAATTAGAAAAGCATTTTGCTGGGACTAGGCTAGGCAGTGAGATCCTGTAATCTTAGAACTCTGGAGATCAAGTAGTAGGTTAAGTTTAAGTCAACCTGACTCAGTGAGTTCGAGGCCAGCAGGCTGCCTAGTAATGCACTGTATTACAAAAGCCCTCTAGGATGTCTTAATGATACCACTCCTAGGGGTTATCAACCATCATGCTTTATTTTGCGTGAATGAAATATTTGTAGAAATGTAGGATTTTGAGGATAAAAAACAGGCATTAAATTTTGTATTTCTTTTTGTCATACAACCATGTTACAAGGCACAAAAGTGTATGGAAGTATGTTTGGGGAGAGAAGAAAAATCAAAACAGTAGGCCCTGTATTCAAGACCCACTGAACTGTTTTGGAGGAATCAATGAGTGATAATGATTTGATTCTGTGGAGAAGCATTCGAAGTGAAATTGTTCAGAGACAATGGTCTGGTTCACCATGTGGCTGTTCATGAATGCTATGAGTCCACTCAAAGGTGGCTTCATTAGGTGGGACTATGAGAATTTTGAAAAACCTTCTGATGCAGATCAGATGACTCGTTGTCAGTTAATGTTTTAAGTTATTTTTCTTAAACTACTAACATATGAATCACCTGTGTATTTTAGTTGCCAAATGTAGCTGACTCAGCAGGTCTGTGCATGAGAGCCTGAGCGCTACTAATAAACTCATCAAAATTAGGGCCTTACTGTTTGAGTACCGTAAACTAGTGTCTCAGGGTGGAGTCGCGCGAGAGTCGGGTCCTGTTCAGAAAATGGTGCCAGACGGCTCCTAGAGTCAAGTTGAGAGCTGTTCCACTCCCTGAACTCTGCCAGCTGCATTCCAGGAAGCCACAAACACCAGCAACAGAAAATGTCTATTTTCTCCCTTGGCTGATTCACAGCCAGATGTACATCTGCAACTGACATTTAATCAACACCAGAATGTTCTTAGGCAGGGAGGGGAGGTGACTGCTTCTGACATGACCTCAGAAGCTCGGAAACCCTGCTTTACCAAATGCTGTCTAATGCCTAAAAACTCAGGAGAGAGAACACTCTGCTCTTCTTCGGGTTTAAATTCTGGTCCTTGAGGTCCCTGCACTAGGGGCTGAAATGAAGTATAAACAGAGGTCTTAAAGTTTGTTTCCTATGCGCATGGGGCTGGGGCGATTTCTGTCCAGGCAAACATTTTGTGTCATGCAGTCTGAGCTTTCCCAGCTCAGGAGTCTGCACCTTGAACAAGTCATGCAAAGTGCTGAGTAGCTGGTGGGAAAAATCACATACTGAAAAGCAAGGCCAGACTGCTGTCGGTTTCCTCAGAATAGCTATAGAATAATACTCTATGGGGTGGAATTTGAATCTGTTTTCCTACCAATTCAGAGGACAGAGTATGTTCAACATTAAATTAATTAACTGGGATAGGATTCACATTTAAGTTCTTTTTTAGCTGCTTCTTAGATGACCTGCAATGTGTGTACACTTGAACAAGTATTAGCTTCAAAACAGTGGTTCTCCTGTATATAAGCTAGTGCGCTATAACTGCCACCAAAAGCATGCATCACTGATTAATCTTGATTAACCCTCATGAATCGTAAATGTGCTTTATGTCCTAGTCCTCAAAGATCACGCGCCTCTTCCTAGACACTCTGCATCCTCTCTCTTTCTCTCTTTCAACTTCACATGCTTCCTGTCTTCCTCTTTCTCTATCTCCCCTTCCTTTTTACAAGCCCATGGACTCCAGTGAGTGCTGCCCAGATGTGCATGGTGTGGATGCTGCATGCCATCACACTGGAACATGGGCAGCCACGTGGATCTACCCAGTGAAGACATATTGACCGTTCTTCTCAGTGTCCATCATCTGTCAGCTCCTCATTTAGATGTGGGAACTCTATGCACTCTTTCCTGTCTGTAATAGCATGTTGACTGAGCTCTTTTGATCATTCTTCCCCTTCAAAAAGCCCTCACCAGAATGATTATGATATATGTATCCCATTTAGTCTCTGAACTCCATCCTACCATTTTCAGCATTTCATCGCCACCAAATCCTTAAAAAAAAAAACCGTATGAGGATGAGATATAGATGCAAAATAAGCATCTGTTTAGAGCATTGATACTGTAAAACCTAAAATAAAAAGTAGTAGCCTATCTATGTTCTCCAGCCACAAAGCTACACATGTCAGCATGAGTTCCTTTCGCAACTAAGACAAACCCCAGAAAAAAAAGTTACCTCCTTAATGTTCTCCTAACATTATACTAGAGGGCATATCTTACAAAACTGTTTATGACAGTAGCTCACAGGATTCACTAGCAAGGCTGTTAAATACTTTTTCCACTAGAAATATGCATAGCAAATTCTAATATTATGACACTACTGCCAGACCAAGAATTTTACTGGCAGGTTTGAGATTAATCATTAATTAATGAAGCATATGCTATTTCCAAAAAAAGGTTTTAACATTGCATTACCATAGAATGCTTTAGCCCTCTGACATCCTCACAAAACATTTCAGCAAGGAGCATCCCAAACTAACAATTTTTAAATGATAACCTGGGGCTCAGAATTAAAACTTCAACGGAGGTAATCAATGAGCCTTTAAAAAAGTCCTAAAATAATTTACATGAGTACTATATTTACATCAGTTCCACCCCTCTGTCTTCCCCTCAATCCTCCCATGTCCCGCTGGCTCAAATTCATGACCTCTCCTTTTTTTTATTATTATTAACTTGAGTATTTCTTATATTTCAAGTGCTATTCCCTTTCCCGGTTTCTAGGCAAACATCCCCCCCCTCCCTTCCTTATGGGTGTTCCCCTCCAACCCTCCCCCTGCCCCTCCAACATCATCCCACTGGGGTTCAGTCTTCAAGACCAAGGGCCCTCTACTGGTGCTCTTACTAGGCTATTCATGCTACCCATAAGAGTCCAGGTCATCCATGCATAGTCTTTTGGCAGTGGCTCAGTCCCGAAAGTCTCTATGTTTGTTGGCTATTGTCGTATCATAGTCTCGAGTTCGCTTCAAGCCTCTTCCAGTTCTTTCTCTGATTCCTCTGAAATGGGATGACCTCCTTTAGTAGTATTGTTTCATACAGGTGTGTGTAGCAGTGTGTGTGTGTGTGTGTGTGTGTGTGTGTGTGTATTGGTTTACAGACCTCTGGGATTGATACTATTACAGTTTCTTTTCAGAGAGTACATATTCTCTCTCAGCAGCCATTGGTTGCTTTTTCAGGCCTTTTCTAGGGGTGGTGGAATCGTAAAATTTCCATCGAGTATTAGGCATGCTAACTGATGCTTACTACGGTTTTAATATAGATCAATATAGTAGGACCTATGATCTCTCCAGCCTCAGATTTTTGGCCATGCTTGTAGTATCAGGCATCTTTTCAGGATACAAACCTAAAGTAAACAATTGTTATCTCTCAATGTTCTTGCCATTATACGTATGGTATTTAACTTAGCCTATGAGATTTAGGACAATCAGACTTTTCAAAAGACATTCTAATGTTCCCCCAATGTGTGTGACCAGCAACGAAAGAGTCGTAATAAAAATCGCTTATGAGTAAAGACGAAAAGAGAAGGATGGAGAAGGAAAAATGACGGCTTTTGAACTGAAGCGGGTCATGGGAAGGGTAGAGAGATCAAATGAAAGCCAGAAATGGATAAGGATACAAAATTCTTTGCATCGTGGGTGGATCTTGTCGAGGACGCAATGGACCATCCTAGAGCTGAGTGAATAACAGGTAAAGGAGCTGAATCTTCAATTGATAAGACGGCTCATGAATTTATGAAGTCATTGCTTTTTGATAATATAGTATCCCCATTGTACAACATAACACGCTTTCTGTATCCATTCTCATTGAGGGATGTCTGTCTCTTCTAGCTTCTGGCTATTATAATATACAAGCAGAAATATGATAGGAGTACGTGTTCTGTTAGGTTGTTGGACATCTTGGGTATATATGCCCAAGAGAGGGTTAACTGTCCTCAGGTAGGTGCAATGTCACTTGAGGAACCCAGATTGATTTAGAGTGGTTGTACCAGTTTGCAATCCACCAACAGTGGAGGAAAGTTCTTTTCCATATGCTTGCCAGCATCTGTTGTCCTCCTGAGTTTTATCTTAGCCATTCTGGACTGGTGTGAGGTGAAATCTCGTGGGTTGTTTTGATTTGCATTTTCCTAATGACTATGTAGATGCTGAACATTTTTAAATGTTTTAGGACCATTGGATATTCCTAGCTGAGAACATTGTCCTTGAGAGATAACCTGTCACAAAAGGAACACACATGGTATGTAAATTTCACCGATAAGTTTTAACATGAAGGTGCTTGGAAGACCCATCATATATGGTCACAGAATGTCATATGAAGCTCAAGAAGAAGGAAGACCAAAGTGTGAATGCTTCAGTCCTTCTTAGAAGGAGGAACAATACTTGCCAATGAAGTAGAGGGAACAGGGACTTAAGGAAAGAAAGGAGGGAAGGGTGGTAGACCAGGTATGGAGGAGGAGGGTCAAAGGAATTGAAATAGAGTGTATGTAACAATGGGGATGGAGAACTGGGGTAGCCATTAGAAAGTCCAGATGCCAGGAAAGCAAGATATCTCTAGACCAATGGATGATTAGTCAAGTGCCTAACAAAGGGGAGGAGTAGCCGTAGAGCACATATCCAGAGGTTAGGGCACAGTCCCTGCTGGGGAGATGGGGACAACTCATCTATAATTCTTAGAAACCTAGAATTGATCCCAACAAGTAAAGGAAATATGGGATAAAGAGTGGAGCAGAGATCAAGAAATGCCAGAGATTACCCACCTGGAGATTCATCCCAGGGCCACCAAATCCAGTCACTATTGCTGATGGGAAGAAAGCTTGCTGACAGGAGACTGATATAGCTGTCTCCTGAGATGCTCTGCCAGAGCTGGATAAATAATAAGGCTGGATGCTCACACAACCATTGGACTGGAGCACAGGGACCTCGCAATGGAGGCTCAGGGTGGACTGAAGGACTGAAGGGCTTGCACCCATGGAAGAATAATAATATTAACCACCGAGACCTCACCCACAGGCCCCAGAGACTAAACCCCACCGACAAGCAGGCGTGCAGGAGGGACCCATACCCATGTATATGTAGTAAGAGATGTCCTAGAGTCATGAGGCCCTGGTCTGTGGGAATGCCCCAGTGTAGGGAATGTTAGAGGAGGCAGGAGGTGAGTGGGTGGGGAACACCTCAGGAAGCAGGATAGGGTGAATCAGGATAGGATGTAGGAAACCAGGAAAGGGATAATACTTGAAATGTAACAACAAAATAGTCAATAAAAAAGAGTTAAAAAAAGAAAACTGAATCTACTCTTTCATTTTTCCCTGAGTAGATGTCTTCCAGTGGTGCTAGATCGGGTTTCAGTTCAATTTGTCAGACTGTCCTAGGCTTTGTAATTGAAAGTCTATATCAGGAGTCAGCTCAATCTCCCCTACCCTATCCTATCCTATCCTATCCCACTTATCCTCTATCCTATCCTATCCCATCCTATCCCATCCAATCTCATCCTATCCTCTATACTATCTCATCCTATCCTATCCCATGTAGGGATTGGACCAGAGTCTCACAATAATACAGAAGAGCATTCTTATGTTTCTCATTATTGATGTGGGGTGTCTCCATTGCTTACATTTACCATACGATGGGT
Source organism: Rattus rattus (assembly GCF_011064425.1). Classification (NCBI taxonomy): domain Eukaryota; kingdom Metazoa; phylum Chordata; class Mammalia; order Rodentia; family Muridae; genus Rattus; species Rattus rattus. The sequence continues at coordinate 35,662,230 of NC_046172.1, forward strand.
ACAGGCATGTAATGGTACCAATTTTGCAACTGATCCTGGATTCATGTCTACAGCACCTATGGTTTCCTTCTCTTTCCTTTCTCTTCCTTTCCTTCCTTCTTCCTTTCCTTTCCTTCTTTCCTTTCCTTCCTCTTCCTTCTTTCAAGGTATAGTATTGGACTCAATATGTATATTGGTAAAGCCAAGAAGATAAGGAGGAGAAAAATTGCGGTAATGCTGATTCATCTGACAGATGGATTTAACCTACTTCAGAGCATTTTCAAAGCATGTGGTTGAATGTGATTGATGTCATAAAAATGAATATAAAATGTTAAGACACCAAGCCTATATAGCCACATCAGGAGAACATATTAATCAGAAACCTGATAGATGTTAATGCCAGTTTATGAAATGAAGATAATGTCACCTATGGAAAATAACCAAAGCATGGAAACCACTAAAGTGAACAATAAAAGGAAACAGCAGCAGCAGCAACAACAACAACAGGTACAGTGGTGGGGCATGATGATGCAATGGTTTGTGTTTGTTCACAGACTCAGGGATGAACCTCCTGCGAGATTATCTGCTACAAGAATATATACAAATTCTGGTTTTGGACCCATTTAATTTTTTTTTGCCCAGGTTTCTTGGTTGTGGAATTTGTTTCTTGACTTAGAAACCATAAGTTGAATTTCCACTTGAATCTGATTTTGAGTTAGACCTTGAGCAGGATTGCATTCTGAGGCCATGAGACCTGTTTTGAAGACTTCAGCAAAGAGAGGGAGGATCTCACTTTCTGAAAGTTCCTGATTAGCACCCCAGCGGGACTGAGAACTTGACTGGCTGGTAAAATTCTCTCTATAGCACTTCACTGCTGCTGCTGGATACAGAGATCACACATTGAGGTGAGTCGGTCCAGGTGACCCAGCAGTGGTCTCAACCTCCTACTCCAGATCTTTTAATACAGTTCTCATAGTTGGGGTGACCCAGATCATAAATTATTTTCTACTACATTTAGGGGTTGTGTAATTACTTGTTATGGGTGTTAGCCGTAAAGGCTGATATGCAGGTTGATCTTAGGGTAACCCCGTGGCGGACCCTAAAGTGGTCAAGACCCATAGGCTGAGAACCACTGGCCTCCAGAGCCCATAATGAAGCAGGTTTTTAAGTACAGAGTAATGAACTATCTCATAGAGTGTTCTGAGAATTTTATGTAAAATGTTTCAAACCGAAGGGCATTTTAAAGATAACTGAGGTGAAGCTGAGAAAATCTAGGAGCTACCTGAAAAGAGTTGGAAATATCATTTTTCTTGGGCTAGAGTTGTAGGCTACCTACTCAAAATTAGTTCTTGAAAAACTTTGGTGTAAGGTGTTATTACAGAACTTTGCATTGTTAGTTTGAAACAAATATAATCTACTTTACCATTTTGTTTTTGTTCTGTTTCAGCTTTCTTGGTGAACTCTTATTTTTCTACCTTAATAATTTCTGTTTGGTGTCTGCAGTATAGCCTAGACCCCTTAGTAGTGGCCCAACCCATTGAGGGCTCACAGCTAGGGGAACTGAAGGACTGTCCTCAGTGGCTTATTACAGCATTCTCTGTCTTCAGCGAACTGCTGGATAGTGACAGAGGGCAACTGGCATACCTCAGACCAGTCGGCCACCCAGCTGAGCAGCAGTGAACTCAGAAAGGTGTGGTCCATCCACTCCTGAATTCCTCCTTGGTCGCTGTTTCTGCGCAAGGCAGCTCACCTCATCCTCAAAACTCGCTCAGGGGTCTTCGTAGAAGTAAAGATTAGACATAACCTCTGTGGTGTTTCACAGGTGATAGCACCTCCCATGCGAGTAATTTCTCTGCCAGCATCCAAATACATTAAGTGAGCTCTTGTTGCATGGATGGCAATGTCCACATAGAAAGCGGGATAACCAAAGGAGACAGAGCAATGGCGGGGCAGGGCTGACAGAGGCCTTGTAGAGGCTGAGGTCATCCTGGGAATCACACAACACTAGCTGCGGGATCGCTGAAGGCCAAGCTTGGATTTGCTAGTGAAGATCCCAGGTGTGAAGCCAAGAACACTTGGAGTGGCCATCAGGAGGCAGCAAACTTCAGCACAGCCTTCTGGCCAGTGTCTTGGAGGAGATGGAAGCATGCTCACTTGCCCAATGGCAACACATACGAGTTGAGAGCAAATAGCTTCTCCCAGGTCTCTCAGGCTTATGATGTAGATACTCACACTTTCCTTTGGAGATGTATCGCCTGTCTGAAGTCAAAGCAGGATACCTCTGTTAGTTCCAAGTAAACAAGGAATCCTCCTTCATCTGCAGCAGGATACCATGGCCCCAGACACTGTCTAAGCTCTTGCCACGAAGGAATAAAGAATGCTATGCACCTGTCCCAGGGTGGGGTAGTAGTGCAGCAGCATCTACTTCCTGTGCAATTAAGAATTTGCTTCCTCTATGTTTATCTATGCACACCTTCTAGGCAGGACACAAATGGGCTGAAAGCTTAGGTAGGCTGATGTCCTTCCTTCTACTGAAAAGTCCCTGCCTGGCCACAGGAGGTGGCTTATCAGTCCCTCGATATCCCCTACTAGGTAGTGGGATCTCAGTCAGGGGTTAATGCAGACTTCATATTCTTTCCTCATTCCAGGTATCCAGTTAGTCCCAGAGATGCCTCCTGGCTGATTTACATTCATATGCCCAGCCTCTCCCTTATACATGATAACAAATCCATACTCTCCCACCCCTCCCACCAGTTCTCTTCAACTCTGAGACTATTTTGATCTCTGAGCCGACCATATCCTCCTTGGTCCCTCCTCCATAAATCACAGTTTTTTCTTTTTATTTGTGGATTTAAAGATGGGTTATCCTGTACTTATGTAATAATATCTAATTATAAACAAATACGAAGGTTACGTCTTCCTGGTCTACATGTTACTACTCTGATTGTGGTTTTTTATCTAATCCATTTTAGCCTGCAAATTTTGCTAAGTATTTGTTTTAACAGATGAACAGGGTCTAATGTAGATGTATTGTAGCAGAAAGAGGCAAGACTAACCTATGGCTGGGCCCAACTTGAGACACATCCATGGGAGAGCCAGTTGCTGATGAATTATTAATGATACTCTGCTATGCTTAAGACAGAGCCTAGCATGACTGTCAACAGAGAGGGCTTCTATCCAGCAGCAGATGGAAATAGATACACAAACCTATAGCTAAACCTCAGCAGAGCTCAAGAAGTCTTGTGGAAGAGTGGGGATAGAATTGAGCTGTTCATAGGGCTGAAGGACTGCCACAAGAAGATCTACAGAGTCAACTAACTCACCTATAGGGGCTCACAGAGACTGAACCATCAACCAAAGAAATATGCAGGGGCCTAACTAGCCTCCCCCATTCATAGTAGATATACCTTGGTCTCGCGGTCCCCAATCTGAGCAGGGCTGTCTCTGACTGCTGGCTGATCCTATCTCCTACCTGGACTGCCTGGTCTAGCTTCTTCAGAGGAGATGATGTGCTGGTCCTCAAGTTGGGACTGATGTCTATGAAAAGGTACCTGCGGAGGGGGAATCCCTCTAGAGAAGGAGAGGTAATGGGAAGATTTGTAAAGGTCAGACTGGGAGGAGAGGAAGGACAGGTGGGGACCTTCTGATCAGGATGTAATGTGAGTGCACAAATTAAGAAAAGAATTTTGTTTTAAGTGTCTTATGTGTAATAACAGGGTTACTTAAATTCCCTGTCATCTCTGTTTTGGTCATATATATATGAATGTGACATATATATTGTGAATCAGGATATATATTATACATGTATGAACTAGATATATATTATGTTGGCCATCTTCCAGCCCCAACAATGACTCTTTTAAATAATTGAAAATAATTAGAACATTTGGCTGATATAGAGAGTCAGAAATGGGGACCAAAGGTTAGTAAAATTTGGGCTCTTATATACCAGATATATACAGGTGTAAGAACGTATTTTTTCTCACAAAATGCCCATTTTATTTGATAAACTATTGAACAAATGACTGTTTAGGTTATTTACAATAAGCTAATCCAATCAGTTCGTGAGATGTGTATTCCAAAGTTAAAATTATTCCTGAATTAATGTAAGATAAATAATTTCTATTTATTTCTTTAGGTTATTGAATAGCAAATGTCTAGCAAATGCTTGCAGCCCCTGCCAGAGTTGGGAAATGGACTTTGCTTATGACTGACTACCATCCATTTTCTCATGCCCTTCCTGCCATTCTCCTCTCTCCTCCTCCTTCTTCTTCTTTATCCTCCTTCTAAGATGAGTCTTGCTATGTAGCCCAGGCTGGCCTGAACTTGCTATGTGATCCAGATTGGCCCTAACACTTGGCTTTCAATTTCTTGCTTCTTCCTTCTTGATAGTATCCCAATTATTTTCAATATCCAAAGGGCTGTTTTGGGGGACTGGAGAGGGCCTACCTTCAAGAGCACTAGCTGTTTAAGAGGATCTAGGTTCAATCTAGCATCCATATGTAGGCTCGCAGAGCCATATGTAACCAGTTCCAGTTGATACGACTTCCTTCTGGCTTCCACCGCACCAGGTACGCATGACATGTATATGGCAAACACCATAGACATAAAATTAAAAAAATGAATGTCATTTTGTTTGGGAGGGAGAAATGGAAGCAAAAAGCCAAAGAAGACAATTAAAGATATATTATTAAGGACTTCTACCACTGAAGATGCTACTAGAAGCAGTCCTGTTGGGAAGTGCAAATGTACGGTATTTGGTGGTGTTTTCTATCCTAAAACACAAGCCATGAATATACTTTTAAAAGAACACTCGAGTTACACATAGTCTTGGAATATATAGAGGTACTGTCTCCTTCCACACAAGCACAGAGAACAGATCTATTCTTTCTTACCATAAAAATGTTTTTCTGGGACAGAGTTTGGGCAGTTTTTCAGTAGCCTTTTAAGATGGAATATTACTAAGACTGGAATCTTTTCAGTCCCACTGTGCATAGCTCCCACTAAGACTGCTTTTATATAACAATTATGGGATTTGTCTGTCAAAGAAACCTATGTCCCTGCATGAGGCACAGGCATTTCTTTCTTTCTTTTTTTTTTGGATCAAATTGATACATACACTGCGCCACCTAAACACATACAAAGCCCAGCACCATCCATCCCTAGGAAACATTAGTAACAACCTGTAAATACACAGAGCAGAATCTTTACGTCAGCCTCCATTGTCCTGCCCCGGCTTCTCTCCCTCCTGTCTCTCTTCCCTTTCGTTCCAGTCGCCTCCTCTTCTGTCAAACTTCTCTCCCACCCATCCTTCCTTCTCCTCTAGTGACAGGTCTCCTATCTTGTACCTGCCCCTCACCTGCATTTTACAAATTCAATGGGGAGGTTTTGGTGAAGTCACCTGATTCCTGACTAGGCAGGAATGACTAGGCAACTGTCCTTAAAGGTGGAATTAGCATCAAATATAGATTACCCGGGCAAACCACACAACATTTCCCTTTTGGTCCAGTTAAAAAGCTCTTCTACCTTATATATAAATTGAGTACAATTATTACCATTCTACAATTTATAAAAACATAATGATATACTCAACACCCAGTCCATCACTATATCAGTTAAACAGAACATTTAGTTATCCATTCCAGCCAAGAAAGGCTTTTAAAATCTGTATTAGATCTTGCTAGGTTTTGTATACTATCTGATAACCATCCAATAAAAAATATATATTCAGAGTTAAACAGCCTGGGATAGGTTATGAGACTATAATCAGTCTTCGACCCAGTCAGAAATCTGGGAATGACCAAATATCCGATAGGCCACACAGGAAGCCTGACACGGCTCTAGAAACTGAGAGGCCAGAGACAAATCCACTATCACAGTCCCCTGTTAATACAGGTGAGCGCAAGTCCCAGGGTCCCAAATCAACTGGGACAGACTGTTGAAATGAGATTTGAAGAGCTGATCACCCTGTCTTGCCAGAGCTTTATCAAATCAACTATTCTGTACAATTTGTCCTTTCTGGACAGTATTAGTCTGCAGATGAAACAAGCAGTTTGTCCAGTGGCTGCCTAGTCAAAAGTATTGCCTCACCTGAGGAGGTAGAGATGTTCAAATTTTCGTTAAATCTCACAAAGGGGAACTGTTAGAGTAGATATATTTCAACAAAAGATAAATAACTTTAAATCAAATTTTGTGGATTTCTGGCTTGAAAACTATTTTAAGAAATCTGGATTGTTGTTTTATATCTCAATATCTTGAAAAGTATTCCACAAAGTCAGCAATATGTTTGCTATTTGGCACTTAACTCATGTGTAATCAACTCAGAAGTTTGTAATGACATCAATAGAAGGATCATTTCTAAACCTTGTACTTTCATACTTTCTTAGTATAACAATAAATTTTTTGTCTTCGTCTGTGCATCTCGGTCTTGCAGCATCTGTAAAACCATGACAGCCTAACTGCTAGCTTGCAGTCATCATAAAATAATATTTCACTGTGCCTAATGTCCCATACAGAAATCTCAGATTTATAGCTGAGAGTTAAGGGAATTTGGAGGTATTAAACAACTTCCCAGTCATTGATTTAGAATTCTATTGTGTTGTAAAGAATGTTAATATTTATAGCTTTGTGCATAGACAGGCTACAGGACCTTGCTATGCAATTTGTAGAAAGACCCAAGAAAGTGAATGCCCTGACACTTCAAACTGGCTGGTGCATATGGAAACCATGAGGTCTGCAGGCTATAGAAAGACAACATGGTTTGTTACTCCCCTACTTCAGTGTCCCTGAACCTCAGTTTGAAGGCCAGTGCTATAGAGCATGCCCAGAACATGTTGATGGAATAATATTGAAAGTAAATGAAGGATAATAGGAGGTGAAGCTGTTAGTGCCTGATCTACTATGTTTCAGTGGTCATACAAAAAGACTTTTATATATTGACATAAATACTAAATTGCATGTATTATTTTCATATTTTATGTAATGAAATAATTTGAAATAATTTTAGGATAGTAGTTCAAAATTAAAAAATAGTACATTTTCCATGTATTTGTAAAATGTCTGAGAGATGGAGATGAGATAGTGCTTAAGATTCTTTTGTTATTCCTTCCCAGGACCTGGGTTTTAGAACCCACACAATAGCTCATGGAACTCCAGTTTCAGGAGATCTAACACCCCATTTTAGCCTCTGGGCACCAGGCACACATGAAACACACACACACACACATACACACACACACACACACACACACACACACAAACAATTTGTACATATAAAATAAATAAAATTAAAATTAGGGGATAAATATGCCAGCTCTTAAGTCCATCTGTGTTTCTCAGAAGATCATGGGTATTTTTACATCATAGCTACTACTGTTTTCAAATATTCTTTACATATGAAGAATTGAATATAATACCTCACATGACATGTTCATCATAGGTATTGGATTTGTTTTGATTAGTATCTTTCATTTTACTTTTTAATAAGAGAAATCTTATGTCTTTATTAAGCTAGGATATACAATGTTGTCCTGAAATGACTTATTGCATTTTGTGTAAACATTCTTAAATTGATGGTTAAATGAACTTGCCCCTGATCAATAAGTTCTTTTAACTCAAATTCAAATAGTCACCTATTATTTTGAGACTCATTCTAATCTAAGTTGTTTTCTTCTTACATTAAAATAGTCTATGGAGCTGGAGAGATATCTTTGTTATTAAGAGTATTTCATATTCTTTCAGAGGACCCAAGTTAGTGTCTCAATATCCACATGTCACCTGGAACTCCAGTTGCAGGGCATCTGATGCTCTCCTCTGGTCTCTTCAGGAACCTCACAAATACACACATACATTAACTAAAAACCCTTTGAAAATTCTAGAAATTTATATAATACTAAAGTAGAAAATGCCAAATATATTGGTGTTTTTGTGTTTAAGTGAATCTTGCTTTTAACTGTCATTTTCTATTTTTTAGAGTGCATAATTATGCCTCTTCATCAGTCTTCACTTATATTGGTAATGGTTCATAAATCCATCCCTTCTATACTTCTAAACTCTCATGAACCCTCTGAGATTAAATATTATGTGATTTATCTCAGCTTGTATGCAAGAATATTGAGAAATGTTGGTAAAAATTCCTGAGTAAAGAGATGAAATTCAAAGATGTCTGCTTTGTGAAAGCTAGCTAGCTGTTCAATATCCACTGCTTAGCTGTTTCTCAATATGTTGAAAGACAATCTTGAAATTAAGAGGAAAAGTCTCTACATAAATCTGATTAGTGTAGAGATTTGGGGGTTTTGAATAAAAGCCGTTCTGGATTACAAGCATGTCTTAAACTGACTAGATACCAATGTTACTTTGATCAAGTTTGACTCCAAAGTATTGCTGAAACTTTTACTTGGCCACATATAAACATTTACAAATGCATTTTAAAATTATGTCTAACAAATGATAACATGCAGAGACCATCTTACTTTAGGAAATTTGATCTACTACTTAGGAAATTTGATCTACTCTATACTTAAATATAACAACATGCATTTCTGGCAGATTCCAGGCATTGTTTGATAATCGTATTTTTGGTAGGCAGGCATCAGAGTTTGCCTTAAAAACTAATCTCAAAATGTCTGGGTATGGTTTACTCTTCATAACTCTGTTGAGGTGGGGACTTGGGGTGGTAAAACTGCAGGAAATAAGCAACTCTAATATGTCATTTGATTTAAACATTACTGAGAAAGACATAGAATTCAGTTAAAGCATGCATCTGTGAACACCCAAATACTGCTAGAAATAACATCTACAAACACTAAACACTGCACGAAACTGAGAGACGAAGGTCTTCCTCTAACAACCTCACTTCTCAGCTCCCCCAGGTCCCATGAAGGGAATAGTAGCAGTGTTTGGGATCCTAAGATTAATTCTTCAGATAGTGGGATTGTCAACTTCCTCCCTAAAGAGAGCCTACTCTTCTATTGAGGTGGCTATTCTGGAAGGCTGGGAGGCCATTAGAGAGGAGGTAGAGTTGAAAAGTAAACACACCTGACTTTGTGACCTAACGTCAATCATGGGGAAGAAGGGCCATTAACAAAGGACACAATACATAAATGGACCTATGGAGATCATTATTAGAGACATTCTGTGACACTTCGCTTAAATGACCGAGAGTGAACTAAAAATTCAAAAGTAGAAGGATGTATGCCAGAGACAGCCAAGCCTGGCCAGAGCAGCTCTACCTTCAGAGATGATGTCCTATGTGAGGTCTAAAGACCTATGAGTACAAGTAGAAACTGACAGAATGACGGAACATGGGTGCTAAACATCACAGCACAGAAGAGAGAACATATTTCCCTCACAGTATCTGGTTAGGACTTAACCCTGTGTCTTAAGAAAGCAGGCCTGTGATGGATACCATCCTTATATGCAATGGCTCAGGCACTCAGAATTCTGAAGTCTAACATTTACCAAAATACACTTGTCACTCAAACTGATATTTTTTTCCTGTATTTTCAGCTCTGTTGGTTTGAACAGCTGTCTACCCAGTCAACCTGTCCACCAATCCTTATTTCTAATCAGATGAACTCAGCAACTTTCTATGTGTCTGATCAACCTACCTTGGTTCAGGCACTTTATCTTGCTCCAAGTCACTATGAGGCTGTTGGATATAAAATACATATTGAGCTCTATAAATCCACTTTGATGAAAGGTCAATGCTCTTCCCTTGTTGTCTGTGAGAAAAGAAACAAACTTCTTTGCAAAGCATAGTGGTTTGTTGACAAACACGTTTTATAAACAACCTCCAAAGTCTCTTAAATGTAATGTTTCCATGGTATGAATGACTACAGGGTAGCCAGTTCCAAACTACCACGGTTGATCAATCAGATCACACATAAACAATGAGTTTCCAACTGGTACTAGCACAAGTGTCCCAAACTCTTGAAAAGCTGTTGATGTGGACTTGTTTTATCATTATGCATTGCTTTCCCCAACATTTATGATCTGGGATGTACTGCAGTATTCTGGGATGCTAGACATGAGTATGCCTTTGTTCATGATGTCTGAGATATCTGTCCAGAGCTCTCCCTTTTTGTTCATTATATTTTATTTAAGCTATTCACTTTTCATCCTGATTGATGCACCCACTTCTGGTCACCCCCTCCCACAACACCTTTCTCCCCACCCCCTTCCCTTCTCCTTTTACTGCCCCTACCAGCACTGAGACTTTTGGTTCCTTTATCTGGCTAGGTTTTCTTACTCTCGCAGGACCTGGCATAGAGGCTTGTCTCTTTCACTTTTTCTGCCTTTATTTGGGCAGCTCAGAAGCTGGTCTTAATATGAGGATTCAAGGGTATTCTGTATTTTACAGCTAATAACTACTTATCTGTGAGTCCATTCCATGTATGTTCTTTGGGGTCTGAGTCACCTCACTCAGGATGATATTTTCTAGTTCTATCAATTTGCCTGAAAAATTCATGATGTTTTTATTTTGATAGTTGAGTAGTAAATGTACCATATTTTCTATATCCGTTTTTCTTTGGTGGATATTTTGGTTGTTTCCAGCTCCTGGCTATTATAAAAAACTATTATCAACATAGTGGAGCACACATCCTTGTGGTGGGGTGTCTTTTGGTTATATGCCCAGGAACAGCATAGCTGGGTCTTCAAGTAGATCTATTTCCAATTATTTTGAGGAACTACCACTTTGATTTCCAGAGTGGTTGTACTAGTTTGCAATCCCATCAGCTATGGAAGAGTGTTCACCTTTCACTGCGTCCTCTCCAGTACGTGATGTCACTTGAGTTTTTGATCTTAGCCATCCTGATGGGTGTCAGGTGGAGTATCAGGGTCATTTCGATTTGAATTTCTCTAATAACTGAGGATGTTAAACATTTCTTTAAGTACTTCTCAGCCACTTGAGATTCCTCTGTTGAGAATTCTCTGTTTAGCTCTGTAAAATACAGAGTACCCACAATATACCCCACAAGAAGGAAGGCCCAAGTGAGGATGTTTCAATCCCACTTAGAAGAAGGAACAAAATAATCATGGGAGGCAGAGGGAGGGAAGGACCTAGGTAGGAGAAGGGAGGGGAAGGGGAAAAGTGAGGCAGTATCAGGTATGGCGGGAGACAGGAGAGAAGCCCAGAGAGCCAAGAGAATGAATGGAAATATGCAGCTCCTCCCCCATGTCCAGTGGGGTTTGGGGGAAACCTCTAGAAAGTCCCAGAGTCCTTGGATGAGGGAGGCTCCCAGAACTCAATGGGGATGACCTTAGCTGAAATGGCCAACAGTGGGGAGATTGAACCTGAAGAGACCACCTCCAGTAGTTAGACAGGGCCACCCAGCCTTCAAAATTTTCAACCCTAAATTGTTCCTGTCTAAAAGAAACGCAGAGACCAAAATGGAGCAGAGACTGAAGGAAAGGCTAGGCAGTGACTAGCCCAACCTGAGATCTATCCCAAGCGTGGTCATCCAACCCTGACACTATTACTGATGCTATGTTGTGCATGTAGAAGGGAGTCTAGCATGACTGTCCTCTGAGAGGGTCTACCAGCAGCTGACTGAGACAGATGCAGATACTCAACAGCCAAGTATTGAACTGAAGTCAGGAAACCCTATGGAGGAGTTAGGGGAAGGAGTAAAGGATCTGAAGGAGATGGCAACCCCATAAGAAGACCAACAGTACTAACTAACCTGGACCCTGGGAGCTCTCAAGAGTAAGTCACCAACCAAAAATTTATACAGGCTGGTTTGAGGCCTCTGGCACATATGTAGCAGAAGACTGCCTTGTTTGGCCTCAGGACCTCAATGGGAGAGGATGTGCCTAATCTTTTGAGACTTGATGCCCCAGGGAGAGGGGATGCCTAGAGGAACACCTTTTCAGAGGTGAAAGGGTGAGATGGGAGAAGAACTTTGCAAAAGGTGGACCAGGAGGAGGCAACATGGATATAAATAAATAAAAGAATAATAATTAATAATTAATAATAAATAGGGATCCATGTACAAGTAACTTACTTAGTAGGTCTTCTCATGTAAAACCAATAGGAGTGTAGGGAAGAGGAAGGTAGGGGAAAGAGGCTGCACAGGTAGATATCACTATGGAGAACACTCTCAGCTGCATGGCTAGGAGACTTATGGAGACAGATTGCACACCATAGCTTTGTTGTTGAGAGATGAAGGAGATTGATATTGAATGTCATAGGATGATGTTTTGGGAAGCAAACCACCAGACACTTCAGCTCTATGTAGAAGTGTACAAGGTGAGCTCTCTGCAGTCCAAGAGCTGTTCTTCAGAAAAGAGACCCAGGACTAGATTCTGGGACGGAAGACAATCTGAAATTGATGTGCAAGAAAGTATTGAGGGTTCCAAAAGATTCAGATGGTTCACCAACTCTGCTTCTATTCCTCCTGCTTTGAAAACACATAGGCATGTGTGTGGGCACATGTACATGTATATGTGTGTGTACTTCCCCCTGGAGTCCTCCTCATTATTTTTGTATTATACTGGGTATATCAGCATCATTGAAGTTACCATATAGTTTGGAACAATTTCTGCATCTTCCTGTGGCTGTCTTGAGGATAGGAATCACTTATTCGTTTTACAGCTCAGTGACAGGTTCACAATTAGGTGCTCACTAAATATGTAGTGATTAAATGTGTAAGGAGGGAGTTGGTGGGGGGCAGAAATGGGAATCGTTCAGGTTGGCCTAGAGCATGGTTACAGCAGACTCAGAAGACTGAAAGGGAAATTAGAGTATGGAAACCTTTGAGGCTCCTCCATGCCTCAACTTTCTTTCTTATGCCTTCTTGTTTTATGTAGTCAGCAAAGATAATGGCAATATGATGTAAGCTTGGTAAAAACTGGAAAATAGTTTAACAGGTCCCTCTGATTAGCTTTTGCTATGATTTTTTTTTTTCCTTTTAAGAAACTCTTGATTATCGGGGACATCTATAAATTGTGGATAAAGTGTTGGCATAACAAAAGAACCTGGGCCCAGCCTCCAAGCAGGAGGTGTGAGAAGGCTTAGATGCCTTGTTCAAAGGGATTTCCTGAGTCTGATTATCATCTAAGTACACTTGCACTATAGCTCCCTGCTTGCAAAACATGTAATTACCGATATTACTAGCATGTCTAATTTGACAAGTGATGTAGAGGGGTGAACATTAAGTGGGAGCTGTAACATTTGGCAATGTATGCTGCAGAGCTCAGCTTGCACCGTCACCAGGATCATCTGTATGTGCCAAACAAACCTTATGAAGATGTTGGATACTAGGAAAACAGAGAGAGCATTTTTCCTCCTTTTTCCTCTCCAAACTTATGGTTCAACACCAGTAGTTAAACTTCACCGCCCACAATGAAAAAACATTTATCATTGATTTGAAGCCCATTTACCCTCTGCATTTAAGTAGTGGACTGTTATTTCTAGCCACCTCCTCTCTTAGGATTCAAGTATCTTAATGGCATCAGTGGGAGGAGAGGCCCTTGTCCCAGGAATGCTCAATGCCCCAGTGAAGGGCAATGCCAGGCAGGAGAGGAGAGTGAGTTGGCACGGGAGCATCCTTATAGAAGCAGGGGGAGGAGGGATAGGATAGGGGTTTGAGGAGGGGAAAGTCAGAAGGGGATAACATTTGAAACGTAATTATTTACGTTAAAATAACCATTAAAAAAAGCAGCTAGAGATAGTTAGGCATGTGAGTGGCATAAAATCAAAGGGGAACAAAAAGAGGTAGGATAATTACTTGGGAATTACAAGAATTTAAAAAATACAATGAAAGCGGGACTAAGAGGAAAACTCATAGCTCTGAGTGCCTGCAAAAAGAAACAGGAGAGAGCATATGTCAGCAGCTTGACAGCACACCTAAAAGCTCTAGAACAAAAAGAAATAAATAAACCCAAGGAAAGGAGAAGGCAGGAAATAATCAAACTCAGAGCTGAAATCAACCAAGTAGAAATGAAAAGGACCATACAAAGAATCAACAAAACCAGGAGCTGGTTCTTTGAGAAAATCAACAAGATAGATAAACCCTTAGCCAGATTAACCAGAGGTCACAGAGAGTGTATCCAAACTAAGAAAATCAGAAATGAAAAGGAGATATAACATGTGGCATATATATATATATATCTATATCTCTATATATATCTATATATATATCTATATCTATATCTATATATCTCCACCAAAACTAGATAAGATGGATTAAAAAAAAAAAAAAAAAAAAAAAAAAAAACAATGCATGCTGATAGGTACTGGCTATACATCTCTCCTGAGAGAAACATCCATTGCATGCCTAATACAGAGGTCAATGCTAGCATCAAACCATTGAACTAAGAACAGGACCCCCTTGGGGGGAATTAAAGGAAGTATTAAAAGAGTTGAAGGAGCTTGCAACCCCATAAAAGCAACAATGCCAACCAACCAGAGCTTCCAGGGAATAAACCACTACCGAAGACTATACATGGACTGACCCAGGGCTCCAACTGCATAGGTAGCAATGAATAGCCTTGTTGGGGCACCAGGGAAGGGGAAGCACTTGGTCCTGCTAAGGTTGGACCCCTAGTGCAGGGAATATGGGGGGGTAAGGGGAATGTATAGCAGGAATACCCGTATGGGAGAGGGGCAGGGAGGGGATGGAGGCTTATGGACAGGAAACCTGGAAGGGGAATAACGTTTGAAATGTAAGTAAAGAAATATATCTAATAAAAAATACTATGGGCAGATCTTCCTGGTCGCTGCCACCACAGAGAGCCTGGGCAGCACCCATGAGCGAACTTGAGCCTCGGGACCACAGGTAAGACTAACTTATCTGCTGCAAGTGACTTGCCTGGTGGAATCGGGACAAACAGAGGCAGGATTCCTCTAGGACCGGGCACATCCTCGCATACTTGGATGTACAAAATAAAGCGTAGCCCGGCCCGCAGCAGCTCTCTGCTCCCAGACCCCGTGGGAGAGAGACCTTACCGCCTGGTCAGGTGGGCACTCCTGAGGCTGCAGAGCGGAAGAGACCACCAACACTGCCCACCCCTGCCCACATCCCTGGCCCAAGAGGAAACTGTACAAGGCCTCTGGGTTCCTGTGGGGGAGGGCCCAGGAACGGCAGGACCCCTGCCTGAGACACCGCCGGAACCTGAAGGAAACAGTTCTCTGCACCCAAATCCCGTGGGAGGGAGAGCTAAACCTTCAGAGAGGCAGACACAGCTGCGAAACCAGAAGAGACTGCTCTCTGCACACATTACTGATTCCAGAGGAAAGCACCAGAATCCATCTTGAACCCTGGTGCACGTAGGCTCTCGGAAGGGGCGGACGGCATATGCGAGA
>NC_046172.1:35677553-35834793 GCF_011064425.1 Rattus rattus
GAGCGAACTTGAGCCTCGGGACCACAGGTAAGACCAACTTTTCTGCAAAGTGACCTGCCTGGTGAACTCAAGGCACAAGTCCACAGGAACAGCTGAAGACCTGTAGAAAGGAAAAACTACACGCCCGAAAGCAGAACACTCTGTCCCCATAACTGACTGAAAGAGAGGAAAACAGGTCTATAGCACTCCTGACACACAGGCCTATAGGACAGTTTAGCCACTGTCAGAAATAGCAGAACAAAGTAACACTAGAGATAATCTGATGACGAGAGGCAAGCGCAGGAACCCAAGCAACAGAAACCAAGACTACATGGCACCATCGGAGCCCAATTCTCCCATCAAAACAAACATGGAATATCCAAACACACCAGAAAAGCAAGATCTAGATTCAAAATCATATTTGACCATGATGCTGGAGAACTTCAAGAAAGACATGATGAACTCCCTTAGAGAACAAGTAGAAGCCTAGAGAGAGGAATCGCAAAAATGCCTGAAAGAATTCCAGGAAAACATAAATAAACAAGTAGAAGCCCATAGAGAGGAGACACAAAAATCCCTGAAAGAATTCCAGGAAAACACAATCAAACAGTTGAAGGAATTAAAAATGGAAATAGAAGCAATCAAGAAAGAACACATGGAAACAACCCTGGATATAGAAAACCAAAAGAAGAGACAAGGAGCTGTAGATACAAGCTTTACCAACAGAATACAAGAGATGGAAGAGAGAATCTCAGGAGCAGAAGATTCCATAGAAATCATTGACTCAACTGTCAAAGATAATGTAAAGCGGAAAAAGCTACTGGTCCAAAACATACAGGAAATCCAGGACTCAATGAGAAGATCAAACCTAAGGATAATAGGTATAGAAGAGAGTGAAGACTCCCAGCTCAAAGGACCAGTAAATATCTTCAACAAAATCGTAGAAGAAAACTTCCCTAACCTAAAAAAAGAGATACCCATAGGCATACAAGAAGCCTACAGAACTCCAAATAGATTGGACCAGAAAAGAAACACCTCCCGTCACATAATAGTCAAAACACCAAATGCACAAAATAAAGAAAGAATATTAAAAGCAGTAAGGGAAAAAGGTCAAGTAACATATAAAGGCAGACCTATCAGAATCACACCAGACTTTTCGCCAGAAACTATGAAGGCCAGAAGATCCTGGACTGATGTCATACAGACCCTAAGAGAACACAAATGCCAGCCCAGGCTACTGTATCCTGTAAAACTCTCAATTAACATAGATGGAGAAACCAAGATATTCCATGAGAAAACCAAATTTACACAATATCTTTCTACAAATCCAGCACTACAAAGGATAATAAATGGTAAAGCCCAACATAAGGAGCCAAGCTATACCCAAGAAGAGGCAAGAAACTAAACGTCTTGGCAACAAAACAAAGAGAAGAAAAGCACACAAACATAACACATCCAAATATGAATATAACAGGAAGCAATAATCACTATTCCTTAATATCTCTCAACATCAATGGCCTCAACTCCCCAATAAAAAGACATAGATTAACAAACTGGATACGCAAATTAGGACCCTGCATTCTGCTGCCTACAGGAAACACACCTCAGAGACAAAGACAGACACTACCTCAGAGTGAAAGGCTGGAAAACAACTTTCCAAGCAAATGGTCGGAAGAAGCAAGCTGGAGTAGCCATTCTAATATCAAATAAAAGTCAATTTTCAACTAAAAAGTCATCAAAAAAAAGATAAGGAAGGACACTTTATATTTATCAAAGGAAACATCCACCAAGATGAACTCTCAATCCTAAATATCTATGCCCCAAATACAAGGGCACCTACATACGTAAAAGAAACCTTACTAAAGCTCAAAACACACATTGCACCTCACACAATAATAGTAGGAGACTTCAACACCCCACTCTCATCAATGGACAGATCATGGAAACAGAAATTAAACAGAGACGTAGACAGACTAAGAGAAGTCATGAGCCAAATGGACTTAACGGATATTTATAGAACGTTCTACCCTAATGCAAAAGGATATACCTTCTTCTCAGCTCCTCATGGTACTTTCTCCAAAATTGACCATATAATTGGTCAAAAAACGGGCCTCAACAGGTACAGAAAGATAGAAATAATCCCATGCGTGCTATCGGACCACCACGGCCTAAAGCTGGTCTTCAATAACAATAAGGGAAGAATGCCCACATATACGTGGAAATTGAACAATGCTCTACTCAATGATAACCTGGTCAAGGAAGAAATAAAGAAAGAAATTAAAAACTTTTTAGAATTTAATGAAAATGAAGGTACAACATACCCAAACTTATGGGACACGATGAAAGCTGTGCTAAGAGGAAAACTCATAGCGCTGAGTGCCTGCAGAAAGAAACAGGAAAGAGCATATGTCAGCAGCTTGACAGCACATGTAAAAAGCTCTAGAACAAAAAGAAGCAAATACACCCAGGAGGAGTAGAAGGCAGGAAATAATCAAACTCAGAGCTGAAATCAACCAAGTAGAAACAAAAAAGGACCATAGAAAGAATCAACAGAACCAAAAGTTGGTTCTTTGAGAAAATCAACAAGATAGATAAACCCTTAGCCAGACTAACGAGAGGACACAGAGAGTGTGTCCAAATTAACAAAATCAGAAATGAAAAGGGAGACATAACTACAGATTCAGAGGAAATTCAAAAAATCATCAGATCTTACTATAAAAGCCTATATTCACAAAACTTGAAAATCTTCAGGAAATGGACAATTTCCTAGACAGATACCGGCACCAAGTTAAATCAGAACAGATAAACCAGTTAAACAACCCCATAACTCCTAAGGAAATAGAAGCAGTCATTAAAGGTCTCCCAACCAAAAAAGAGCCCAGGTCCAGACGGGTTTAGTGCAGAATTCTATCAGACCTTCATAGAAGACCTCATACCAATATTATCCAAACTATTCCACAAAAATGAAACAGATGGAGCACTACCGAATTCCTTCTACGAAGCCACAATTACTCTTATACCTAAACCACACAAAGACCCAACAAAGAAAGAGAACTTCAGACCAATTTCCCTTATGAACATTGACGCAAAAATACTCAACAAAATTCTGGCAAACCGAATCCAAGAGCACATCAAAACAATCATCCACCATGATCAAGTAGGCTTCATCCCAGGCATGCAGGGATGGTTTAATATACGGAAAACCATCAACGTGATCCATTATATAAACAAACTGAAAGAACAAAACCACATGATCATTTCATTAGATGCTGAGAAAGCATTTGACAAAATTCAACACCCCTTCATGATAAAAGTCCTGGAAAGAATAGGAATTCAAGGCCCATACCTAAACATAGTAAAAAGCCATATACAGCAAAAACCAGTGGCTAACATTAAACTAAATGGAGAGAAACTTGAAGCAATCCCACTAAAATCAGGGACTAGACAAGGCTGCCCACTCTCTCCCTACTTATTCAATATAGTTCTTGAAGTTCTAGCCAGAGCAATCAGACAACAAAAAGGAGGTCAAGGGATACAGATCGGAAAAGAAGAAGTCAAAATATCACTATTTGCAGATGATATGATAGTATATTTAAGTGATCCCAAAAGTTCCACCAGAGAACTACTAAAGCTGATAAACAACTTCAGCAAAGTGGCTGGGTATAAAATTAACTCAAATAAATCAGTAGCCTTCCTCTACACAAAAGAGAAACAAGCCGAGAAAGAAATTAGGGAAACGACACCCTTCATAATAGACCCAAATAATATAAAGTACCCGGTGTGACTTTAACCAAGCAAGTAAAAAAGATTTGTACAACAAGAACTTCAAGACTCTGAAGAAAGAAATTGAAGAAGACCTCAGAAGATGGAAAGATCTCCCATGCTCATGGATTGGCAGGATTAATATAGTAAAAATGGCCATTTTACCAAAAGCGATCTACAGATTCAATGCAATCCCCATCAAAATACCAATCCAATTCTTCAAAGAGTTAGACAGAACAATTTGCAAATTCATCTGGAATAACAAAAACCCAGGATAGCTAAAACTATCCTCAACAATAAAAAAGGACTTCAGGGGAATCGCTATCCCAGAACTTAAGCAGTATTACAGAGCAATAGTGATAAAAACTGCATGGTATTGGTACAGAGACAGACAGATATACCAATGGAATAGAATTGAAGACCCAGAAATGAACCCACACACCTATGGTCACTTGATTTTTGACAAAGGAGCCCAAACCATCCAATGGAAAAAGATAGCATTTTCAGCAAATGGTGCTGGTTCAACTGGAGGTCAACATGTAGAAGAATGCAGATCGATCCATGCTTATCACCCTGTACAAAGCTTAAGTCCAAGTGGATCAAGGACCTCCACATCAAACCAGACACACTCAAACTAATAGAAGAAAAACTAGGAAGCATCTGGAACACATGGGCACTGGAAAAATTTCCTGAACAAAACACCAATGGCTTATGCTCTAAGATCAAGAATCGACAAATGGGATCTCATAAAACTACAAAACTTGTAAGGCAAAAGACACTGTGGTTAGGACAAACGGCAACCAACAGATTGGGAAAAGATCTTTACCAATCCTACAACAGATAGAGGCCTTATATCCAAAATATACAAAGAACTCAAAAAGTTAGACCAAAGAGGGAGACAAATAACCCTATTAAAAATGGGGTTCAGAGCTAAACAAAGAATTCACAGCTGAGGAATGCCGAATGGCTGAGAAACACCCTAAAGAAATGTTCAACATCTTTAGTCATCAGGAAATGCAAATCAAAACAACCCTGAGATTTCACCTCACACCAGTGAGAATGGCTAAGATCAAAACCTCAGGTGATAGGAGATGCTGGCGAGGATGTGGAAAAAGAGGAACACTCCTCCATTGTTGGTGGGATTGCAAACTGGTACAACCATTCTGGAAATCAGTGTGGAGGTTCCTCAGAAAATTGGACATTGAACTGCCTGAGGATCCAGCTATACCTCTCTTGGGTATATACCCAAAAGATGCCCCAACATATAAAAAAGACACGTGCTCCACTATTTTCATCGCAGCCTTATTTATAATAGCCAGAAGCTGGAAAGAACCCAGATGCCCTTCAACAGAGGAATGGATACAGAAAATGTGGTACATCTACACAATGGAATATTACTCAGCTATCAAAAACAACGACTTTATGAAATTCGTAGGCAAATGGTTAGAACTGGAAAATATCATCCTGAGTGAGCTAACCCAATCACAGAAAGACATACATGGTATGTACTCACTGATAAGTGGCTATTAGCCCAAATGCTTGAATTACCCTAGATGCCTAGAACAAATGAAACTCAAGATGGATGATCAAAATGTGAATGCTTCACTCCTTCTTTAAAAGGGGAACAAGAATACCCTTGGCAGGGAAGAGAGAGGCAAAGATTAAAACAGAGACTGAAGGAACACCCATTCAGAGCCTGCCCCACATGTGGCCCAATTAGACAAGATGGATGAAGCAAAGAAGTGCAGACCGACAGGAGCGGATGTAGATCGATCCTGAGAGACACAGCCAGAATACAGCAAATACAGAGGCGAATGCCAGCAGCAAACCACTGAATTGAGAACAGGACCCCGTTGAAGGAATCAGAGAAAGAAGTGGAAGAGCTTGAAGGGGCTTGAGACCCCATATGTACAACAATGCCAAGCAACCAGAGCTTCCAGGGACTAAGCCACTACCTAAAGACTATACATGGACTGACCCTGGACTCTGACCTCATAGGTAGCAATGAATATCCTAGTAAGAGCACCAGTGGAAGGGGAAGCCCTGGGTCCTGCTAAGACTGAACCCCCAGTGAACTAGACTGTTGGGGGGAGGGTGGCAATGGGGGAGGGTGGGGAGGGAACACCCATAAGGAAGGGGGGAGGAAGGGATGTTTGCCCGAAACCGGGAAAGGGAATAACACTGAAATGTACATAAGAAATACTCAAGTTAATAAAAAAATGTAAAAAAAAATGTAAAAAAAAATACTATGGAGAAATTTGATATTCGGCTCAAGCAAATTACAACCCCATTAACAATTTTTTTTGATAACCTTGCATTTAGCTAGCAGTCCATTCTCTTTCTTATCCATAGAATATTAGTGTTAGTTATCTTATTAATACTATCTTGTTCACCAAAGTTCAAATATTTGAGATACTCTAACTTTTAATCCTTTATCTACTTATTTGAGTCCTTTTTTTTTTTGTTTTTTTTTTTTTTTTGGATATTTTATTTATTTACATTTCAAATGTTATCCCCTTTCCCAGTTCCCCTCCGGAAACCCACTATGTAGATTGTCAGGTATTCCAATCTCGCCTTGAGTATAGATAGAGCAGGTAACATGGAGATGAATGCTTTACAACCATCACTACTGTGGGTCTAGAAGAAGGTAACAAATTCGTTGCTGCCTGTAGATTTAAAAGAAGCCATTGAACAAAATTAAACCAGGGATTTGAATGTGGGTAGGGGAACAAGGAAGAAGGAAAGGCAGAATGGAGAGCTCAGGATTGTGCTGGTTAAGGCTGCACCCCTCTTTTGCTTTTAGATGCTGCCAAGCCATCTAGAGATGTCAGGTCAATTTACCTCCATACTTGAAACATGTTTTCATCATTTCACTCTTTTATTGAATCTTCTGGATCGTTCTCTGGTTCTGTAGCCATGCTACATAAATATAAATATTGTTATTTTAATCTAGAAATAGCTATTTACTGGGCTGCAAGATAATTTCCTAGTCTAACCTTTAGTCATTGTGCTGGGTCATCCATTATTTAAAAAAAAAAAAACTAAGTAAAATGTATGGGTAGGATGTGCCTAGCCCCACAGAGACTTGATGTGCCTGGGTTGGGGGATAGCCAGATGGTTTCCCACCCTCTCAGAGGAGAAGGGGATGGGGAATCGGGGGAGGTTTGTGGGAGGGGTGATTAAATGGGGGCGCAGTAAGTGGGGTGTAAAGTGAATAAGTAAAGTGTAAAATGAAAGAAAGGCAAAAAAATGAAGGCATAAAACGACTACATATACACGTAAAAAAAACAAACAAAGCAAAATGTATAGCATATCCATAAAAGTAAAAACTAGAATTGACATGTGACCCAGCATTTCCACTCCGGGCAATGTGTAGAAAGATGATGAATAGAACATGTCAGAAATATAGGTGTACTCCATGCTATTTTCAGGACTATTCACAATAGCCAAGATGTTGAAGCAACCTAAATATACATCACAAGAAGAACAAGGAAACTGCAATACTACACACACACATAACTATATACGTGATACTCTAGCATATGATTCAGTCTTTTAAAAATGGGGAAATCCAGTCATCTGCAGCAGCAAAGATAACGGGGGAGAACATAAAACATTGCTAAGTAATGTAAGCCGGGCATAAATGAGACAAATTCTCCCTGCTCTCAGTTGTATGTTCAATGCAGTTATAGAAACAGTGAATAGAGTGGTGATCCCAGGGGTTGTGTAAAGCCTGGGATGATGCTGGGCAAAGTGCACATAATTTAAGTCAGAGAAAATAAGCTCAAGAACTGCACACAACTATAGTTAATAGTGAACATATTATATGTTTGAAAATAGACTTGATTTTAAATATTCTCACCACAAAAAGTGAGAGTATGAAGTGATAGGTTTATTAATCAGATTGATTTAGTGACAATGTATACCTAGTCGAAAATATTGTATTCTATGTAATGAATATGTGCAATTATTCTTTATCAATTGAAACTAAGTTTAGATAGGATCTTACTGCCATGTTCCTCTCCAATACCAGGTACCTGGAAGCATATTGTCCCTTCACCCTTCTCCCTTTTCCCTTCCCCCTTCCCGTACTTTGTGCCCTTATGTTCTCTCTGGCATTCAGACATTCAGATTTTGGCATCCTTCCTGTGGGTTTTTTTGTTTTGCTAGCTTATGAAGCGCTCCCTCTTGTTTGCTTTGGGGCCCATTATTGCATTGTGAAGGAAAAGAAGTTGTTCTTGTCTAATTCCCACTGCGAATCTGGAAGCCAATTCTGCCGAAAGAACCATGTGTCATTTTACAGAGACTGAAAGCATCAAGGGAAAGGACATGTTGTTCTGTGGCTGGTTGAGCAGAATATTCAAATTCATTGTTTACATTTCTTTCTTTTATCAACTACCATCGGACCTTAGAACAGGCTATATTAGCTTTGATGAGCAGTTGTTTGGCTGACTGTCTTCAATATTTATAAAACACTTCACATGTTCTGGGTTAGTATTCGCAACCCTGTTGAGTTTTCCCTTCTCAACCTGCTTCCTACTAAGAATAGAATGTGACAAGAGTGACCTCCTTGAGAGAGGATCTGGAGCAGCCTTCTGAAATTTAGAAGGGCCACTACCATTACCCGGGTTTCTTGTTCAAATCCCATTCTGGTTCAGCAGGTCTGGGGTAAAGCACAAGACTCATTGTGCACTCCTATCAAGCCCTAGATGCTAGTGCTGCTGCTGGGAGAGGCTAGACTTTGGGTGGCCATGGTGTCAAAGCCGTTGGATGCTAGAAGTTTGGACTATGATTTATGAACAGTAATAACGGTTAACGAAGTTAAGTTTAACCTCCACTTTTTATGAATGTGTGTAGTGTATGCACTACATTTTGGAAAGAATTGGGTAAAACTTCAGCTCCCTGGGCAGATCATAGCAAACCTACCAACTCTCTTGTGTGCCTTATTTGAGATTTTATATGGTTGGTCTAAAAAGGGGAAGAAAGATCAAAATCTTGAGCTTGAACACTGGTTCTCCACCAACGGGCTATGACCCTTTGGGGAGTTGCATTCCAGATATTTCTGCATATCAGTTATTTACATTACCATCCACAAAGAGCACAATTACAGTTATTAGTAGCAACGAAATAATTTTATAGTTGGGGTCTCCACAACATGAGGAACTGTAATAAAGGGTCGTAGCATTAGGGAGGTGAAGACCACTGCTCTAGAATGACCTTTTCTCCCACAGCGACAGTCAAGTTGACAGTACCTTTAGAGTTAGTGCTGAACTAGTGGCTTGCTTGGGGGTCTTGTTCAGGTATTTAAGACTGGGATCCTGAGAGATGCAGATTAATCATACCTGTCAAAGTCTCCTAAAGGTAGCATCCTTTCAAGATAAAATGGTATTCAACTGTAATTAAGAACAGTAACGAATAGGCTGTGGCTATTTTTCATCTCCTAGTTTTGATCACTCACCCCTTCCCTTGAGATGCTTCTTTTGATTTCAGCTATTGATGATATCACACATATTTTCAAAGTCACTGCAAAGAACCTAGTAAACCTATATTTCTAGTAGCAAAAATGGCCTTAGGCATGGAAATTGCTTCGGAAACGCTCTACCTGTTAAATATCCTGGCGAAGGCAATAGAAGTACAATGGCTCAGAGCTGGCCATGGGGCCTACGCCTGTACCATGTCATAAGTACTTGTCTCCATACAATCTTCCCATCGCCCTCTTTTCTCTTTTCCAGTCCCATTCTCATCTCTCGGTCACAGGAGTCTTTTTTATTTTCCTATTCCTCAGAAGGCAGCACAGTGGCTGGAACAGAACTCATTAGATGTATGATGGAGAATGGGGTTTTCCTCCCTTGTCTTTGATGGCAATACTTGAGATTGCCTTAGGTCAAAGCCTATCTCTATGTTCCAAAGTGCAAAATTGTTTTTTTTATCCTTGTCTATCTTTATTACTGATAAGAAATGTCCTCATAATAGTTCAAGCATTTTTATTTTAGTATTCAAGTTCAAATTTGTCATCTCCTGAGCTAGGGATTCCTGCTAAAGCTTGAACTATAGATCAGGTTAGATACCAGAAATAAAAACAAACTCTCTTGGTTGTGGGAAAGGAAGCACAAGTTCAGAAGCTTAAAACTATAAGCAAGTCTTGCTGACTTGGCTTTCACAATTCAGGGAGTAACCTTCATTAATTTCTTGACCTCCCACAGGATGACTTTATTGGTCTTTCTTAATATTGCATGTTTTACATAGGAGACTGAGGCTGATCTGCAAACATTTAGTTTGCTATTTTGCGTGAAATCAACAGGAGATACCACAGGTCTACAAAACCTATGACACCTCCATGTAAGCAGATTGTTACCTCAGACGCCTTTCCTTCTAGGCTCATCTTTCATTTGATATATAGAACACTCCAAAGTTCCTACAGAGATAACCAGGCCATGTCTACTTTCCATTTTATCTATTTACATGTTTTAGTCGAAGTATCACAAGGAACAAAACCAAAAGGACCCAGGATTAGTGTCTTTCAGGAGGTTTCAGCTTTACTTGCCCAGTTTGCTGCCATACTATGGACTCATTTTACTGCTATTCCTGAGAGAATATCATGTTTCTAAAGCATTGCAGTGATCTTTGCCCCATGCATTATCTTATATAGGGTTCTGTCCTTCAACACACCGAACATTAAGCAAATAGCTTCTGGACTAGGTTGTGGCTTTGTGCCTACTTTCCCTTCTTCAAGCTGGAATTTTGTCTGGCTCTAGTTTCAGCAGGATTTGTGTATCAGCCCTGTTGTGTCTAGAAAAGACTGTTTTCTTGCTGTCACCCACCACTTTTCATTCTTACAGTCTTTCCATTTCTCTTCCACATAGATCTCTAAGCCTTTAAGGTAGGGGTAGGCATGTCATCCAGACATCCCATTTAGGGCCCAGTGCTCCACAGTCTCGTATTCTCAGCACGTTGAATAGTTGTGGATTTCTGTGTTAATTGCTATTTCCTGCAAGGAGACGCTCTTCTGATGAGGGCTCAGTGATGCATTGATCTACGAGTATAGCAGCTCATCAATAGGGATTGTTTTGTTGCTGTGTTCATTTAGCTGAATAATAGTATTAAGCTTTTATCTAGGGTCCATGACATATCTTGTCTCAGGATATTGGCTTCATTAACAGTGTCAGGTATTGTTTTGATCTCATGGAGCGGTCTCGAATCCAAGCAACAAGTAGGTAATTACCTCCCATAAAATTTGTACCACCATTACAGCAGTGGGCATGTCTTATAGGCAGATTTCTAATATAGCTCATAGAGTTCAAAGCTTCATGAGATTGCTTAGTAATTTTCTCTTTTGTTAGCATATATAACACCTTCTATGAACACTCATCAGTAGGGGTGAAGCTTCCAGTTGAGCACCAACTTGATTTATCCATGTTTAGTGGCAAAAGTGTGTAGTGTCTTTGGCAATAGGATTTTGCCATCAGGTTGTGTATGTAGGTAATCACTAAGATTAGCAATAGACTATAATGTTCAGGTGTGTCTATAAAAACCCTTTAACCAACAACTCAAAAGGATGTATCGTATTCCGAGTACTGGAGGTTTTATTTAGTAGCATGTGATGTTTATTTAGTTGGGGGAATTTTTCCTCTATTATATGGTTATATGATTCTATATTATATCAATTTAAACTCCTGTTATATAGGCTTAGTTTTAGAAAATTTTGCCAGTAGTGGGTTTTGCTTGATATGGCTGCTCAAAAGGCCTTTAGTGCTAGTAATCTTCTTCAAAGTCCCTTTACCTTGCCGCCCCCAATCCCTCTCTATTTGATTCTCCTAATTTCCCCTTTATCATTGTAACACTGTTTTCTATTGCCCATTCCTTGGGAGATACTCCTCCTCCTCCCACCCTACCCCACTAGTCTCTTACTAACTAATATGTGTGAATATTTTACCTATACCATGAACAAATGACCTAACTTAAAATGGGCACAGAAACAAAGTTCTCAAAAGATGAAACACAAA
The DNA here is from genome assembly GCF_011064425.1 of Rattus rattus. NCBI lineage: Eukaryota > Metazoa > Chordata > Mammalia > Rodentia > Muridae > Rattus > Rattus rattus. The sequence goes on from NC_046172.1 coordinate 35,689,298, forward strand.
TGACTGAGAAATGCTCAACATCCTTAAGCATCAGGGAAATGCAGATCAAAACTACTTTGAGATTTCATCTTATACCAGTCAGAATGGCCAAGATTAATGAAACAAATGACAGCTCATGCTGGTAAGGATGTGTAATAAGAGGAACACTCATCCATTGCTGGTGGGAGTGCAAAATTGGACAGCCACTATGAAACTCAATATGGCATTTCCTCAGAATGCTGGGGCCCTATTTACCGTAAATCCAACTCTATTACTCTGTATATACCCAAAGGACTCTGCATCCTGCTACATAGATACTGGTTTATCAATCTTCATTGCCGTTCTATTGGAAACAGCTTTGATGTCCATCAAGTAATGAATGGGTAATAAAGATGAAGTACATTTACAAAATGGAATATTATTTATCTGTTAATAAAAACGATATTAGGAAGTATATAGGTAAACTAGATTGAGATAGAAATAATTATTCTGAGTGAAAGAACCCAGATCCAGAAAGACAAACTGTTTTCTCTATCTATATGGAACGAGTCCATGTTCCTACTACTGAGTTCCTGATCTCCTGGAATGAAGGGACTGAATCCTCACTAATCTGTCTCTTGTAGTTTTGGTACTTGTAACCTTTTAGTTTTGACTTTTCCCAATGCAAGTTGTTTTATCACTTTGAATATAAAGCATAGTGCGTATTGATGTGAAACTCCCAGCAACATGGGATATTGTAACAAAGGAAAACACAATCCTATTTTCTGTCACTTAGGTATTAAGATGACTTATAACTTTTCATGCCCAATTCTGCACATAGATGCAATTTTATCCAATAGACTTGCATGCTTTTAATCAAAATCCTGTTGTTATTTCAGCAAGTAAAGGTATTTAAATTGGCATTTATTTCCATTGCTTTGAACAGCACATAAACAGATGCCAATGACTGTTTATATTTCCCATATTTTCTTTTATTCCCCTCTCCAATTTCTGTGTTTTTAAAAATTCTTTAACCAGGGCCCCCAGCAGTCTTGGAGGGGCAGCCGTGGCTGTCATGGTTGCCAGGGGGAGGAAGAGAAGGAAGGAGGTGCAGGTGGTCAGGCAGTGGGAGGCAAGCTCCATGCTGTCACTTCTAGGAGAATTGGCCTTCTCTATTCCTGCCAGGTGGGAGTTGAAGTGACGTCAATTTCTCATTTTATACAGTCACCTTATTTTTTTCCTACTTCCTCCATCCTTCTGCCTACTGCCCAGATAGCAGAAGGGAGGTATTGCAGAGAGGTATCTGTGTGGTTATCAGGTTCCTCAGGCGATTCTGAGTTAGGGGGTGAACAGCTATTCTCAGGGCCCTGCTGCTCTGATCATTGCAGACAGGTGCATCTCATGGCTGAATAGGAATTGCCTGGGGAGATGGTTAATAATACAAACTCCTGTACCTTAGTCCTGGAGATTCTGATTCTGTAGACCTGGGATGCAGCCCAAGACTATTTTTTTAAAGAGCCCTAAATACTCCTGATGAGCTCTGTGGTTAGCCCATTCTTTCCTTTCTGGCTAGTTGAGGTGTGATTCATGGACCACCTTCATTGTCAGCACTAGGGAGCTTATTAGAAATGCAGGATTTCAGGTGGCATCTGCTATGTCAGTGCTTTAGTTCACTAAAACCCCAGATAATTCTTGCTGCACATTAAAGTTTGAGGAGAGCTATGGTGCCCCAGTGACATAAAACTGGATGAATTTTTCTTTGTGGGGTTTAGGTAAAAATACCATACCTTATGAAATCCTTACCAAATTATTTGTTGGTGCAATTTTTTTATGAGAATAGACTTACAGCTTATGTAGGATTTTCCTAAAAGAGAAATGGCAAACAGTATAGTATCCTTTCATTTTAGAGGAAACTCATCTTTTTAAATGCTGCCTCACCCTTACTGTTATGCATGCTTCATGAAAGAAACAAAGACATATGAATATTTTAGATTAAAGGTTAAAATCAGACCATATTTTTCTCTTTCAAGTGATTAGACATCTCAGCTCTTAGATAAAAATGCTTTTTGTAAAAAAAAAATCAAGTGGTCTTAGGTAATGTTTTTACCAATGTATGCACTGCTGGTGTCCAGCCAATAACAAGTGTATTTCAGGAAAATAAAAACAGCAATTCAGTGTTCATTTTAATCAGTGAACTCAGGCCGCACAACAGTTCCTGTGGAGTCATCATTCAGGCAAACCTTTGGCCTTCTTTGTTGTTTGTGAAAGCTTCCTAACTAGAATTGTGACTCATCGAGATGTGTCCCAGAAAAAACAAATCCTTGTGCTTCAGCATGTTTAACGTTTAAGTTATTATTTAATAAAGTCACTGAAAAGAAATATTTTCTTTCCTCCCACTTAGAGGGGTCATGACAGTACTTTCCTATTTATTTGGTTTAGATGCAGGGTAAAATCCAAGAAAAGGTCCTTATGATTAGCTGGGGTTCAGGACTCCATGTGTCCCACTTTTGTGATTTTCTCTTTCAGAGACTCCTTTCTTCAGTTCTTACAGCCCATAACTCCTCTCTGTCCTCTTGCCCATCTCCAAACTCACCTATGGATGATTTTCCAGTATCACATATATTTAATATACTTTTATATTCCTCTGGGATTTCTTTGAACATCCCCAAGCCAGAACCCGGGTTAGCGGGTTTGGCTTCACCCAACAGGGTGTTTGGAAGGTGTTAACATAGTAGCTTTGTAAGAAATTAGGTTCTTTTGGTCCCTGGCATGCCATAGATCTTGTCCTTGGGTTTGAAATATGAGTCTTGTGCTGTCATAATTTTTTTTCATCTTCCACAAAGGAAGACTATGAGGAGACACAACATTGCTTTTATTTTATTATTTTAAGTGTATGTTTTGCCTACACGTATGCATGTGCAATGTCTATGTACATAATGCCTACATCGGTCAGAAGAGGGAACTGGAGTCCCTGGAACTAGAGTTACAGTTGGTTGTGAGCCTTTGTGTGGGTGAGGGGAACTGAAAGAAGGCCCTCTGCAGAGACAGCAAATGCCTTAACCCCTGCCTCACCATTGCCTTTAGAAGCAGGTACCATTTACTAAGTTTTCTAAGCATCCCATTCCTGTGATTTTTCTCGTATATGTCCAGGTTAACCTATGTTCTATGACCACCTTTAGATGAAATGAAACATGGGCACTTTGTGTTTTTCATATCCTGAACTGGGGTTTTACAATCAGAAAGAAAAATAAAAATAGATATTAGTGTGTACTTAGCAAAACCTGATCCTAACACGGAATTTTTTTCCCCTCCATCTTTATTAACTTAGGTATTTCTTATTTACATTTCGATTGTTATTCCCTTTCCCGATTTCTGGGCCAACGTCCCCTAACCCCTCCCATCCCCTTCTATATGGGTGTTTCCCTCCCAATCCTCCCTGAATTACTGCCCTCCCCCAACAATCCCATTCACTGGGGGTTCAGTCTTGGCAGGACCAAGGGCTTCCCCTTCCACTGGTGCTTTTACTAGGATATTCATTGCTACCTATGAGGTTGGAGCCCAGGGTCAGTCCATGTATAGTCTTTGGGTAGTGGCTTAGTCCTGGAAGCTCTGGTTGGTTGGCATTGTTGTTCATATGGGGTCTCAAGCCCCTTCAAGCTCTTTCAGTCCTTTCTAAGATTCCTTCAACGGGGGTCCTGTTCTCAGTTCAGTGGTTTGCTGCTGGCATTCGCCTATGTATTTGCTATATTCTGGCTGTGTCTCTCAGGAGAGATCTACATCTGGTTCCTGTCGACCTGCACTTCTTTGCTTCATCCATCTTGTCTAATTGCATGGCTGTATATGTATGGGCCACATGTGGGGCAGGCTCTGAATGGGTGTTCCTTCTGCCTCTGTTCTAAACTTTGCCTTCCTATTCCCTCCCAAGGGTATTCTTGTTCCCCTTTTAAAGAAGGAGTGAAGCATTCGCATTTTGGTCATCCTTCTTGAGTTTCATGTATCACCGGGTTTTTTTAATACAATCATTGTCTTATAAAAGTAAACAAGGCCTTGGGTCAAAGGATAAACCTTACACAGAGTTTCACCCTTGATATTGCATGTTTAATGTTTGTGTCTAGGATAAGGATTTTTTATTGTAGCCCAGCTCTCAGTATGGACATTTGTGTCTTTCCTGGGTATAACTTGGATCCTACTTAAATAAGAGACTACAGTGTGAGATTTTTGTGTTCTATGTGTATCTTGACTATGCTTGCCTTTGCTTTGGGATGTCATGATCCTAATTAGAGCCTCCAAAACAGAAATATGCTCTATAATTCCTGTTTTTATTTTAGTGCGGTGCTAGAATAGTTATCTTGTATTGTAATTTCTCTTCTCAGTTAATTGCTTATCTCAAATTGACGTTCTAATGTAATCCATGCATGCCCCATCTTTAAAGTAATAACATGCATTTAAGGTAAAGGAATAAGAAAATCAAATTTGTATAAAACCAGTTTTTATTTCAAATGCTTTGCTTTTCTTGCCCAGACAAGCCTTTGATCTGGTGCATTAGCTCTCACTGATGAGGAGAGAAGCGAGACTGCCTTCCTGGGGCTTGTGCTTAGTGTTAAGAAAATGAGACAGTTATCTAGGGTGGCTGAATTTAGATATCTGTATAAAATAGTAAATTCTCCTGAAAAATCCTGAAAAAAAACCCACACAAACAAACAAACAAAAACAAAACAAAACAAAACACCATTGGTACTGGAGAGATGGCTTAGGGGTTAAGATCATTGACTCCTCTTCCAGAGGTCCTGAGTTCAATTCCCAGCAACCACATGATGCTTCACAACCATCTGTAATGAGATTTGATGTCTTATTCTGGTGTGTCTGATGACAGCTACAGTGTACTCATATAAATAAATAAACAAATCTTTAATAAATTAAAAAATGGTGATCTGTCCTAGGGACTGAAAGGAAAAAAAAAACTAGTTACTATTTTTTTTTTTGCTTTCTACTTTTCCCTAATGTGAGGGCAAAGTGTGAAGAAGGTAAGCATCAAATTTTAACCAGTAAACCCACCACACAAACATGTAAAAATGATCACACAGGTCTATAATCTCAACCCTCGAAAGACGGAGGCTAGAGGATTATGAGTTTAAGGCTACCCTCAGCTACATGATCAAATCCTATCTCAATCATATAAAGCAACAAATAAGAGGGCAAGAAAAGGGATGGCTTGGCACCTTTTTTTGAAGGTCACAGCAGCTAGACAGTTGACTGGATTCAAGAAAAAGGCATCAAAGAATAAATAGCTCTTTCTCTGTAGAGGAAATGTCAAAGAATTCGAGGCAACTAGACAGACAGACAGATATGTATTCATTAAACTTACAGTTGCATACTTAAAATGTGAGATTTAGTTGTGATTTCTTTGGGGGATGGGGAATGAACACTGTGTCTTAGATAAAATCCTCCTTTGGAGATATTTTGTTTCTGAGAAAACCATCATTGTTCCTGGATACTGTACCATTTAGCTGACTTGGTGTGACAGTTTTAATTAATCACTGAGAAGGGTAAGTTGCCTGAGGAGATTCCCAGGGGAGTCTGACATGACAGGCAGCAGTTCCTACTGAAATATCATCCCTATCTTACCTCAAGTGGAGCAGTGATAATAGATAATACTTTTACCTACATATTGAAATTTATTGGAAAAGAAGGGCTACAGTGGGTAAGGGAGAATTCTCACAATCTAACAAGTGACATTGTTCTTGAAAATAAAGGTGAATTAAGACCTGTAAGCTGTCTATGGAGTACTTGGCTTTTTTTTTTTTTTTTGAAGAATTTTTCACTTGAAGGTCTCAGCAAGATAAAGTTCATTTGAGTATGAAAAAGGAAGATGAAAGCTTAGAAATAGGAGATGAAAATATTTTGATCAGGAGATTGTAAAGTGGTTCTTAAAATGCCATCTTCGATAACAAAATACAGTTGATGCTTTTTGTCTTCTATTCTTTTCACCTTCCTGCACCTTTTTCTGTAGCTGTACTGGCCATTTTCTGCACATGTTCAAGAGTTTTCCCAGCCAATTCTGCATCTTTCCCAGCCTGCATATACGAGAGAGTGGCACAATAGTTAGCACAATAGGTGCAACTGTTTAACAAAAGATGATTTCTCTTCTATGAAGAAATGATTCTAGGCTACAATCATCACAACTTCCTACTGGACCCTAGAAAAAATGCTCTCTAATTGCCCACAATCATTTCAACACACACTTTGGTCTTCACCTTTCCCTGCCTTATTTTGGCTGCCCTTTCACATCTGACCCCTTTAGAATCCACAACATTGTTTCATGTTCTGCTTTGAAAGAACCACAAATGAATGCACTCTATTAGTTCTTTTGGGTTGCTGTGATCATAATACCTGAATGAAATAACTTGCAGTTGGCTTTGGCTCGTGGTTTCAGAAATACTTGTCCATCGTGAGGGGAAAGGATGGTGGAGCAGCTCTAATAATGGTGAAAGCATGTGGCAGACACATCATAGTTAATATCATTGCAAACTATAAAAGCAGAGAGTTGAAGGTGCAGGGACTAATGGCTGACCAACTACAACCCTCAAAGGGTCTCTTCTAGTGACCTACTTTCACTGACTCTTCAACTCTTAAAAGTGCTCTAGCTTCCCAAAATAGCACTACTGTCTAGGGGCCCAGCATTCCATCCATAAGGGTGTGGAAGAAACTTTAGATTCAAACCATAACAAACTCCACATATCCTTGATAACTAAGGAGGAGAAATTAACATGTTTCCAGGAGAGGAGACACTCATGCCTACATTAGTATCTATTGCAATGCACCCATAGTTCCAGGAGCAAATAGTGACCTAAAGAACCTTACTAAGATGTCACCACATGGATTAGAGAAGGGCATACAGCTACCAAGAGACAACTAACTTAAGGGGAAGTGGAGCTATATAGCTTATTATAAATTGCTTATTATATAAAGGAAGAAAAGCTATATAGCCTATTAATTTACCACATGGATATATATTGAAGATCCAGATACAGTTCTCTATGCTGTGGACATACTGGAGAATGAAAGCAATAGAAAATATCGCACTTACTGGTTCATATTCTAATAGACAATATAAAATAAAATAATAAAAAATAAATTTGACATTTTTACATGGTACTAAGGGCTAGGGTAGAATAAGTCAAGGGCGTTTAGCAGCATAGATGGAGAGGAATGACAATAGCCTATGACTGTGGTGGCATGTTAGTTTGTATAGGTTGCCATAGAAAATTGCAACATAGAAAATAACCACAGATTTAATGACTCATTCATTGTCTTGGACTCTAGAATCCTTCTATTGAAGTTCTGGAAAATTCAGTTTCTGGTGTGTGGGATGTCTGTCTTGCTGGTTTGTAGATGGCTGCCCCTTCCATGTGTCCTCTAATGAAAGCACACTGGTTTCTCTTCTTTTAACTCTTGTTGCTTTCACTTCCACCTCTAGTGTATCCTACGGGGGAGTGCCGCCCTTTCTCTTCTCACAAAAATACCCACCCGTTTTGACCTCCTTGTAGGAAGAGGAAACAATTCAACAATCCAATCCACAACAAGTAGTTTGAAAAGACATCCATTATAAAAAGACATTTCAGCCAAATAAGACACTGAGGGAATTATTGATGTGGATATTTGTAGAAAGAAAGTTCCATGAAGAGGGAATGATGAGTAAAAATGACCTGAGTAGAAACCTGCACACCAAACCAAAGTATTTAAGAAACAGTGAAAATGTTAGTATGGCTGACATTGTAGGTAAAAGTGTGGTAAGGATGGAGATGGTGGACCTCTAGAGTACTGGAAAGACTTTGCTTTTTACAGTGGGAGACATGGAAAGCCAAGGTTCAGCAAAGGTTTGAGAAGGAGCAGTCTTGATCCAGGTACCTATGGCTTGATAGATGAAATGTGTAATAAGAATAATATGATTAATGGTTAAAACAACAGCAATCACACCACTTTGAATACTGTTATTTGTTGTGGGGAGGGCTGTCTTGATTATTATTATTATTTTTGTCAACTTGACACTAGATAGAGTTATCTGAGAAGAGGGAAACTCAACTGAGAAAATATCCCTACCAGATTGGTCTGTAGGAGAATATTTTTCATTAATCATTAATGTGTGAGGAATCAGTCTCTATGGGCCATGCCAGCCTTGGGCAGGCGGTTCTGGAATGTATAAGAAAATAAACCGAGCAAGCCATAAGGTGAAAGCCAGTGAGCAACATTTGCCCATGGCCTCTGCATCAATTCCTGCTTCCAGTTCCTGCATTGAGTTCCTGTCTTCACTTGCACAGATGATGGACTAGAAACTGTAACATGAAATAAGGTCTCTTTTAACCAAGTGGCTTTTAGTTATGCTGTTTGATCACTTTGGTAGGAACTAAGCAAGTGGGGTAGGATGGAGGGACAATAAGATGGGAGAGATTGTGACAGACAGTAAGATCATAACAGTTGCCTAGCAATCCCAAGTAGCTAGTTGGCAGCTTGTTCCCATAAGCTTGGGGTAAGGCAGGCAGAAACTGGGATACCTTGTTTATTCTTTGGTTATATCCTTGTTTTTGTAACAGGATCCTGCATAACCTGTTGTTTCAGCAGATTTTGGTAGGCCATGCTCCCAAGTGCCCAAAAGTTATAGAAGATGGCTGGCATCTTGAATTCAAACTCAATGCCATATTATCTGACAGCACAGGCTTTCTTCTGTGAACAAGAGAACCAAAAGATTTTGGTGCAGCAATCTTATCTCTTCAGAATCAAAGCTTTGTCTGAGAAACTGGAGGACTAATGAACCCACACACCTATGGTCACTTGATCTTTGACAAAGGAGCTAAAACCATCCAATGGGAAAAAATCCAAAATGGTGCTGGTAAAACTTGAGGTCAGCGTGTAGAAGAATGCAAATCGACCCATTCTTATCACCCTGTACAAAGCTTAAGTCCAAGTGGATCAAGAACCTCCACATAAAACCAGATACACTCAAACTAAAAGAAGAAATAGTGGGGAAGAGTCTTGATCACATGGGTACTGGAGAAAATTTCCTGAACAAAACATCAATGGCTTATGCTCTAAGATTAAGAATGGACAAATGCGACCTCATAAAACTGGATATGGAGGCAAAGTTTGGAGCAGAGACTGAAGGAAGGGCCATTCAGAGCCTGCCCCACATGTGGTCCATATATATACAGCCACCAAAACTAGATAAGACTGATGAAGCTAAGAAGTCCATGCTGGCAGGAGGTAGATATAGCTGTCTCCTGAGAGGCACAGCCAGAGCCTGTCAAATACAGAGGTGAATGCTAGCAGCAAACCATTGAACTGAGAATGGGATCCCTGTTAGAGGAATCAACGAAGGATTGAAAGAGCTGAAGGGACTTATACCCCCATAAGAACAACAATGCCAGCCAATCAGAACTCCAAGGGACTAAACTATCCAAAGACCATACCATACTATACTGACCCATGGCTCCAGCTGCATATGTAGCACCTTGTTGGGTACCAATGTAAGGAGAAGCCCTTGGTCCTGCCAAGGTTGGACCCTGCCCAGTGTAGGCGAATGTCAGGGGGTGTTGGGGAGTGGAATACCCTTATAGAAGAAGGTGAGGGATATGGGATATGGGGGTTTTGTGCAGGAAACTGGGAAAGGGAATAAAATTTGAAATGTAAATATCCAAAAAAATGCCCAATAAAAGAAAAAAAAGTGTTTACATATAAAACCTTATCATAAGATTGGTTGTTGGTGTGAGAGTGCCAATCCTATTGTGGGTGAAGTTACCTCTAGGCACGTGGTCCTGGCGGGTATAAGAAACCAGGCAGAGCAAACCATAGGGAGCAAGCCACTAAACAGCAGTCCTCCACATCAGAGCCAGTTCCTGGTTTCAGCCTTGGCTTCTCTCAGTGATGGATTGGGTGACCTGAGAAATGTAAGACGAAACAAATCCTTCCTCAAGTTGCTTTTAATCCCAGTGTTTTATCACAGCTATAGAAATCCTCAGTAAGACAGAGCCTGACCGCGGATCCCGGCCCGCAGCAGCTCTCTGCTCCCAAAACCCGTGGGAGAGAGACCTCACCGCCTGGTCAGGTGGGCACTCCTGAGGCTGCAGAGCGGAAGAGACCACCAACACTGCCCACCCCTGCCCACATCCCTGGCCCAAGAGGAAACTGTATAAGGCCTCTGGGCTCCCGTAGGAGAGGGCCCAGGAGCGGCAGGAGCCCTGCCTGAGACACCGCCGGAACCTGAAGGAAACAGACCGGATAAACAGTTCTCTGCACCCAAATCCCGTGGGAGGGAGAGCTAAACCTTCAGAGAGGCAGACACGCCTGCGAAACCAGAAGAGACTGCTCTCTGCACACATTACTGATTCCAGAGGAAAACACCGGAGGCCATCTGGAACCCTGGTGCACGGAGGCTCCCGGAAGAGGCGGCGCAGATCTTCCCGGTTGCTGCCACCACAGAGAACCCGTGCGCAGCACCCCGCGAGCGAACTTGAGCCTCGGGACCACAGGTAAGACCAACTTTTCTGCTGCGAGTGACCTGCCTGGTGAACTCAAGACACAGGCCCACAGGAACAGCTGAAGACCTGTAGAGGGGCAAAACTACACGCACGAGAGCAGAACACTCTGGCCCAATAACAGGCCGAAAGAAAACAGGAAAACAGGTCTACAGCACTCCTGACACACAGGCTTATAGGACAGTCTAGCCACTGCCGGAAATAGCAGAACAAAGTAACACTAGAGATAATCTGATGGCGAGAGGCAAGCACAGGAACACAAGCAACAGAAACCAAGACTACATGGCATCATCGGAGCCCAATTCTCCCACCAAAACAAGCATGGAATATCCAAACACACCAGAAAAGCAAGATCTAGTTTCAAAATCATATTTGATCATGATGCTGGAGGACTTCAAGAAAGACGTGAAGAACTCCCTTAGAGAACAAGTAGAAGCCTACAGAGAGGAATCACAAAAATCCCTGAAAGAATTCCAGGAAAACACAATCAAACAGTTGAAGGAATTAAAAATGGAAATAGAAGCAATCAAGAAAGAACACATGGAAATATCCCTGGATATAGAAAACCAAAAGAAGAGTCAAGGAGCTGTAGATACAAGCTTCACCAACAGAATACAAGAGATGGAAGAGAGCATCTCAGGAGCAGAAGATTCCATAGAAATCATTGACTCAACTGTCAAAGATAATGTAAAGGGAAAAAGCTACTGGTCCAAAACATACAGGAAATCCAGGACTCAATGAGAAGATCAAACCTAAGGATAATAGGTATAGAAGAGAGTGAAGACTCCCAGCTCAAAGGACCAGTAAATATCTTCAACAAAATCATAGAAGAAAACTTCCCTAACCTAAAAAAAGAGATACCCATAGGCATACAAGAAGCCTACAGAACTCCAAATAGATTGGACCAGAAAAGAAACACCTCCCGTCACATAATAGTCAAAACACCAAACGCACAAAATAAAGAAAGAATATTAAAAGCAGTAAGGGAAAAAGGACAAGTTCCATATAATGGCAGACCTATCAGAATCCCACCAGACTTTTCGCCAGAAACTATGAAGGCCAGAAGATCCTGGACTGATGTCATACAGACCCTAAGAGAACACAAATGCCAGCCCAGGCTACTGTATCCTGCAAAACTCTCAATTAACATAGATGGAGAAACCAAGATATTCCATGAGAAAACCAAATTTACACAATATCTTTCTACAAATCCAGCACTACAAAGGATAATAAATGGTAAAGCCCAACATAAGGAGGCAAGCTATACCCTAGAAGAGGCAAGAAACTAATCGTCTTGGCAACAAAACAAAGAGAAGAAAAGCACACAAACACAACCTCACATCCAAATATGAATATAACAGGAAGCAATAATCACTATTCCTTAATATCTCTCAACATCAATGGCCTCAACTCACCAATAAAAAGACATAGATTAACAAACTGGATACGCAACGAGGACCCTGCATTCTGCTGCCTACAGGAAACACACCTCAGAGACAAAGACAGACACTACCTAAGAGTGAAAGGCTGGAAAACAACTTTCCAAGCAAATGGTCAGAAGAAGCAAGCTGGAGTAGCCATTCTAATATCAAATAAAATCAATTTCCAACTAAAAGTCATCAAAAAAGATAAGGAAGGACACTTTATATTCATCAAAGGAAAAATCCATCAAGATGAACTCTCAATCCTAAATATCTATGCCCCAAATACAAGGGCACCTACATACGTAAAAAGAAACCTTACTAAAGCTCAAAACACACATTGCACCTCACACAATAATAGTAGGAGATTTCAACACCCCACTCTCATCAATGGACAGATCATGGAAACAGAAATTAAAACAGAGACGAGACAGACTAAGAGAAGTCATGAGCCAAATGGACTTAACGGATATTTATAGAACGTTCTACCCTAAAGCAAAAGGATATACCTTCTTCTCAGCTCCTCATGGTACTTTTTTCTCCAAAATTGACCCATATAATTGGTCAAAAACGGGGCCTCAACAGGTACAGAAAGATAGAAATAATCCCATGCGTGCTATCGGACCACCACGGCCTAAAGCTGGTCTTCAATAACAATAAGGGAAGAATGCCCACATATACGTGGAAATTGAACAATGCTCTACTCAATGATAACCTGGTCAAGGAAGAAATAAAGAAAGAAATTAAAAACTTTTTAGAATTTATTGAAAATGAAGGTACAACATACCCAAACTTATGGGACACAATGAAAGCTGTGCTAAGAGGAAAACTCATAGCGCTGAGTGCCTGCAGAAAGAAACAGGAAAGAGCATATGTCAGCAGCTTGACAGCACACCTAAAAGCTCTAGAACAAAAAGAAGCAAATACACCCAGGAGGAGTAGAAGACAGGAAATAATCAAACTCAGAGCTGAAATCAACCAAGTAGAAACAAAAAGGACCATAGAAAGAATCAACAGAACCAAAAGTTGGTTCTTTGAGAAAATCAACAAGATAGATAAACCCCTAGCCAGACTAACGAGAGGACACAGAGAGTGTGTCCAAATTAACAAAATCAGAAATGAAAAGGGAGACATAACTACAGATTCAGAGGAAATTCAAAAAATCATCAGACCTTACTATAAAAGCCTATATTCAACAAAACGTGAAAATCTGCAGGAAATGGACAATTTCCTAGACAGATACCAGGTACCGAAGTTAAATCAGGAACAGATAAACCAGTTAAACAACCCCATAACTCCTAAGGAAATAGAAGCAGTCATTAAAGGTCTCCCAACCAAAAAGAGCCCAGGTCCAGACAGGTTTAGTGCAGAATTCTATCAGACCTTCATAGAAGACCTCATACCAATATTATCCAAACTATTCCACAAAATTGAAACAGATGGAGCACTACCGAATTCATTCTATGAAGCCACAATTACTCTTATACCTAAACCACACAAAGACCCAACAAAGAAAGAGAACTTCAGACCAATTTCCCTTATGAACCTCGACGCAAAAATACTCAACAAAATTCTGGCAAACCTAATCCAAGAGCACATCAAAACAATCATCCACCATGATCAAGTAGGCTTCATCCCAGGCATGCAGGGATGGTTTAATATACGGAAAACCATCAACGTGATCCATTATATAAACAAACTGAAAGAACAAAACCACATGATCATTTCATTAGATGCTGAGAAAGCATTTGACAAAATTCAACACCCCTTCATGATAAAAGTCCTGGAAAGAATAGGAATTCAAGGCCCATACCTAAACATAGTAAAAGCCATATACAGCAAACCAGTGGCTAACATTAAACTAAATGGAGAGAAACTTGAAGCAATCCCACTAAAATCAGGGACTAGACAAGGCTGCCCACTCTCTCCCTACTTATTCAATATAGTACTTGAAGTCCTAGACAGAGCAATCAGACAACAAAAAAGGAGGTCAAGGGGATACAGATCGGAAAAGAAGAAGTCAAAATATCACTATTTGCAGATGATATGATAGTATATTTAAGTGATCCCAAAAGTTCCACTCAGAGAACTACTAAAGCTGATAAACAACTTCAGCAAAGTGGCTGGGTATAAAATTAACTCAAATAAATCAGTAGCCTTCCTCTACACAAAAGAGAAACAAGCCGAGAAAGAAATTAGGGAAACTACACCTTCATAATAGACCCAAATAATATAAAAAGTACCTCGGGTGTGACTTTAACCAAGCAAGTAAAAGATCTGTACAATAAGAACTTCAAGACACTGAAGAAAGAAATTGAAGAAGACCTCAGAAGGTGGAAAGATCTCCCATGCTCATGGATTGGCAGGATTAATATAGTAAAAATGGCCATTTTACCAAAAAGCGATCTACAGATTCAATGCAATCCCCATCAAAATACCAATCCAATTCTTCAAACAGTTAGACAGAACAATTTGCAAATTCATCTGGGAATAACAAAAACCCAGGATAGCTAAAACTATCCTCAACAATAAAAGGACTTCAGGGGAATCACTATCCCTGAACTCAAGCAGTATTACATGGAGCAATAGTGATAAAACTGCATGGTATTGGTACAGAGACAGACAGATAGACCAATGGAACAGAATTGAAGACCCAGAAATGAACCCACACAGATATGGTCACTTGATTTTTGACAAAGGAGCCAAATCCATCCAATGGAAAAAAGATAGCATTTTCAGCAAATGGTGCTGGTTCAACTGGAGGTCAACATGTAGAAGAATGCAGATCGATCCATGCTTATCACCCTGTACAAAGCTTAAGTCCAAGTGGATCAAGGACCTCCACATCAAACCAGACACACTCAAACTAATAGAAGAAAAACTAGGGAAGCATCTGGAACACATGGGCACTGGAAAAAAATTTCCTGAACAAAACACCAATGGCTTATGCTCTAAGATCAAGAATCACAAATGGGATCTCATAAAACTGCAAAGCTTCTGTAAGGCAAAGGACACTGTGGTTAGGACAAAACGGCAACCAACAGATTGGGAAAAGATCTTTACCAATCCTACAACAGATAGAGGCCTTATATCCAAAATATACAAAGAACTCAAAAAGTTAGACCGCAGGGAGACAAATAACCCTATTAAAAAATGGGGTTCAGAGCTAAACAAAGAATTCACAGCTGAGGAATGCCGAATGGCTGAGAAACACCTAAAGAAATGTTCAACATCTTTAGTCATCAGGGAAATGCAAATCAAAACAACCCTGAGATTTCACCTCACACCAGTGAGAATGGCTAAGATCAAAAACTCAGGTGACAGCAAATGCTGGCGAGGATGTGGAGAAAGAGGAACACTCCTCCATTGTTGGTGGGATTGCAGACTGGTACAACCATTCTGGAAATCAGTGTGGAGGTTCCTCAGAAAATTGGACATTGAACTGCCTGAGGATCCAGCTATACCTCTCTTGGGCATATACCCAAAAGATGCCCCAACATATATAAAAGACATGCGTGCTCCACTATGTTCATCGCAGCCTTATTTATAATAGCCAGAAGCTGGAAAGAACCCAGATGCCCTTCAACAGAGGAATGGATACAGAAAATGTGGTACATCTACACAATGGAATATTACTCAGCTATCAAAAAACAACGAATTTTATGAAATTCGAGAGGCAAATGGTTGAACTGGAAACTATCATCCTGAGTGAGCTAACCCAATCACAGAAAGACATACATGGTATGCACTCACTGATAAGTGGCTATTAGCCCAAATGCTTGAATTACCCTAGTGGCCTAGAACAATTGAAACTCAAGACGGATGATCAAAATGTGAAGGCTTCACTCCTTCTTTAAAAGGGGAACAAGAATACCCTTGGCAGGGAAGAGAGAGGCAAAGATTAAAACAGAGACTGAAGGAACACCCATTCAGAGCCTGCCCCACATGTGGCCCATATATATACAGCCACCCAATTAGACAAGATGGATGAAGCAAAGAAGTGCAGACCGACAGGAGCCGGATGTAGATCGAACCTGAGAGACACAGCCAGAATACAGCAAATACAGAGGCGAATGCCAGCAGCAAACCACTGAACTGAGAACGGGACCCCCGTTGAAGGAATCAGAGAATGAACTGGAAGAGCTTGAAGGGGCTTGTCATTGTGTGCCCAGTTTATTTCACTTGCTATGGTGGTCTCTAGTCTACATATTTACTTGCAATCAACACTTTTTAAATCTTCTTAATATCGGAATAAAATTCCCACTGCATTTTGCTTATCTATTCATCTGTTAATGTATCCTTAGGCAGATTCTATGGTTTAGGTGTTGTGAATAGTACCACAGAAGATATGAGTGAACAGGAATTCTTTATTATATACTAATTTTGGTTCCTTTGCCTGTATATTATATTAAGAATGATAAAACAACAGCCATTTGGTATTTCTATTTTCAGTTTCTTTTAAATTTTAAATTATTTTTTTCATTTTTTGAAATTATAATATACTTACATCCGCTCTTCATTCTCTTCTTCCCTCCAAAATTTCTCATATACCATTTCTTTTCTTTCAAATTAATTGCCTTTTTTGATTATTGTTATATAATAAATGCATACATGCATACACTCATCCTAAATACATAAGTACAACATGGCCAAGCTGTATAATGTTACTTGTGTGTGTGTTTTCAGGGCTGACAATTTAGTGTTGGATAATCAATTGATATGCTCTTTACTGAAGAAGTCCACTCCTCCTACTCTCAGAATTCCTTAGTTGCTTGAGGAATCTCTATGCTGATTTCCATACTAGCTTTATATAGTTTATAATCATACCAGCAGCATAGAAGGGTTTGTTTTTCCTAATATCCTTAACAGCATTCATTGCTTTTGTTTTTCCTGGTAGTAGCCTTTCTAACTGGGACGAGGCAGACTCTCAGAATACTTTTAATTTGTTTTTCACTGATGGCTAAAGCTGTTGAACATTTTTGAATGTCTCTAATGGCTATTTAAAATAGAGACATTTGACCAAAATGATGCCAGTTTTAAAATAGTTGTAGTGAAATACATCTGTACTCCTAGTGCTAGGGTAATCTTTGAGGCAAAATCTTTGGTTTGAGGGTAACTTGGGCCACATAACAAGGCCTATTTTCAAAGACAGCAAGAAAACGATAGCAATTTCCATATGCAAAATACAGCATCTATGAAAATAGAAAAAATATATTTGCAACACCTCACAACAGAGTAAAGTTTTCATATCCTTAACATTTAAAGACTTGTTATAGATCAAAAAAGAAAAACTAATAAATATAGATTAAAGTTGTGAATAATAAACTTACTAATAGAGATGTATAAATATTAAAAAATGTGAACTAAATGCATGTTAAAAGACTTGTGAGGTAGCTTTTCCTAGCAAAGAGTAAGACGTTTGCCAACACATGCTTTTGCATAAGATGTAGGAAAACAGATACTTTCCAATACACTCACTGCTAATTGTTACAGATAATTCCACTGAGAACCACACCAGCAGTAGACAGCAAATTCACATATGTATTATTTATCTAAAAATTTCTACTTCTAATCATTATCTCTATTCAATATCAATTCTATACATAGATGAAGATGCTTATGAATAATATTTATTTCATAGCGTTTATGCAAATGAAAATATTTTAAATGTTTAAGACATGAACTAAGTAGTATCCAATCTGAAATAGGAAATAATATTAAAATTGTATGTTTCTTGATACGAACATTTTTTCATGTAATTGTGACAAGAAGGCCTAACTTAGCAATCGCTAAATATTCTGTGATCTCATGTGCTTGCATATTTATCCCAGCATAGAAAAGTGAAAAAATAATGTCATTGCTACTTTTGGGTAGTGTTCTGTGTGATTTAAACCATTTTTCACTACTCTATATTTAATATACAATGAAGTTATATAACTTGAATAATAATAGTAACTTGAATAATCAGTTAAACTTGTGTGTTAAAATTGATAAGCTTTTATATAAAAGATATTGAAAGGTTTCTGATATTTCTCAAATTAATGGTTTTTAAAATCTGGATGATTTAATCTTCAGTACAGTACATATATCAAAGTCTTATGTTTGATATAAATTTAACATTATTTTAGTTATAAATTTCATCAGTATATAAAATTTTGTAATAGTGTATATGTGTAATATGTTTGTAATATATATGCACATACTTGTAAACCCATCACTAAAATAAATTTTAGAACATTTTTCTCACTGCAGACAAAATCATTTAGCAGACAATCATGATTCTTTCTAGATCCTTCCAGCCCTAGGTCACCACTCTATAGATTTGACTTTTTTGAATATTTTATATGAATGGAACATCATAATGCATAGCATTATGAGAATAGTTTCTCTAAGGTAATGTTTTCCAGTTAATCTATGTTATAGAATATATCCACATCCCATTCCTGTTTATGCTAAATCATCTCACACTGTTTATCTTTATTATATTTTATGATCACATGGACCTATAAGTTGATTCTACTTTATTTTTACTGCAAATAATACTTCTATATAAGTTGTGTTCAAGATTCTGTGTGTAAAAGATTCTATGTGGAAATTTATTCACTAATTCAGTTTCTCTTTTTGTTTCCATTCGAGGTAGGGTCTTAACCTACAGCTCGGGCTAGCTTTGGGCCCACTATATAGCCAAGGCTGTTCTCAAACTTGTGTTGTCTTCTTGTTTAAATTTTTTTCCTGCTGTTGTAACAGGAGGGAGCCATTATGCTGAGCTTCATTTCAATCTCTTTGTAAGTTGTGTCTATTCAGATATTGTATTTCCCTTTGACTCATCTTTTATAGTTTGTATCTTTCAAGGAACTTGTTTTTCTATCTAAGTTATCTAATTTATTAGAAGTCATAGCCTTGAAAAAATATTTGGAGTCTAAGAAGACCTAAGGGATAGTGAAAGATAGCATCCCTGAGATTCTTTCTGGATTCCTTAAAGTATTTACAAAATGATTGAAGTCAGAACATCATTGGCATAACTGCTCCCCCTAATAAATAGCAACAACAATTAAAAGGAGAAACAAAATACAAACATTAAAGTAATTAAGAAATTCTGGGGGAATCACCATCCATGACCTCAAGCTGTATTACAGAGCAAAAGTGATAAGAACTGTATGGTATTGGTACAGAGACAGACAGACAGACCAGTGGAATAGAATTGAAGACACAGAAATGAACCCACACACCTATGGTCACTTGATTTTTGACAAAGGAGACAAAACCATCCAATGGAAAAACGATAGCATTTTCAGCAAATGGTGCTGGTTCAACTGGAGGTCAACATGTAGAAAAATGCAGATCGATCCATGCTTATCACCCTGAACAAAGCTTAAGTCCAAGTGGATCAAGGACCTCCCCATCAAACCAGATACACTCAAACTAATAGAAGAAATAGTTCAGAAGAGTCTTGATTACATGGGCACTGGGGAAAAGTTCCTGAACAAAACACCAATGGCTTTTGCTCTAAGATCAAGAATCAACAAATGAAACCTCATAAAACTGTAAAGCTTCTGTAAGGCAAAGGCACTGTCATTAGGACAAAACAGCAACCAACAGATTATGAAAAGATCTTTACCAATCCAACATCTGATAGAGGGCTAATATACAAAATATACAAAGAACTCAAGAAGTTAAACTCCAGAGAGCCAAATAACCCTATTAAAAATAGGGTACAGAGCTAAACAAAGGATTCTCAGCTGAGGAATACCAAATGGCTGAGAAGTACCTAAAGAAATGTTCAACATCTTTAGTCATAGGGGAAATGCAAATCAAAACAACCCTGAGATTTCACCTCACACCAGTGAGAATAGCTAAGATCAAAAACTCAGGTGACAGCAGATGCTGGCAAGGATATGGAGAAAGAGGAACACCTCCATTGTTGGTAGGGATTGCAGACTGGTACAACCATTCTGGAAATCAGTCTGAGGTTCCTCAGAAAATTGGACATTGAACTACCTGAGGACCCAGCTATACCCTCTCTTGGGCATATACCCAAAAGATGCCCCAACATATAAAAAAGACACGTGCTCCACTATGTTCATAGCAGCCTTATTTATAATATCCAGAAGCTGGAAAGAACCCAGATGCCCTTCAACAGAAGAATGGATATAGAAAATGTGGTACATCTACACAATGGAGCTATGAAAAACAAAACAATGACTTCATGAAATTCATAGGTAAGTGGATGAAACTAGAAAATATTAGGTATCCCAATCAAAAAAAACACACATGGTATGCACTCACTGATAAGTGGATATTAGCTCAAAAGCTCAGATTACCAAGATACAATCCACAGACCACATGATGAAGCTCAATAAGGAGAACCAAAGTGCAGATGCTTCAGTCCTTCTTAAAAAGGGAACAAAAATATCCATAGGAGGGGATATGGAGGCAAAGTTTGGAGCAGAGACTGAAGGAATGGCCATTCACAACCTGCCCCACCTGGGGATCCAGCCCATATACACACAGCCACCAAACCCAGACAATATTACTAATGCCAAGAAGTGCATGCTAACAGCAGCCTAATATAGCTGTCTCCTGAGAGGCTATGCATGACAGATACATGACAAATACAGAGGCAAATGCTAGCAGCAAACCACTGAACTGGGAATGGGATCCCTGTTGGAGGAATTAGAGAAAGGACTGAAGGAGCTGAAGGGGTTTGCAACCCCATAAGAAAAACAATACCAATCAGAGCTCCTGGGGACTAAACCACCAACCAGAGTACACATCGACAGACCCATGGCTCCAGCTGCAAATGAAGAAGAGGATGGCCTTGTTGGGCACCAATGGGAGAAACCCTTTGTCCAGCCAAGGCTGGACCACCCAGTGTAGGGGAATGTCAGGGCAGGGAGGAGGGAAGGGGTGGGTGGTTGGGGAGGGGGAATACCCTCATAGAAGAAGGGGGTATGGGATAGTGTGTTTTTGGATAGGAAACCGGGAAAGGGATTACATTTGAAATATAAATAAAAATATTCAATAAAAAAGAAATTAAAATATAAAGCAATTAAGAAGCTTGACCTTACCACATATTTTGGGTTCAAGCAGCTGATTCTATTTGTCTTATATGAATTGAAGTATCAATTATCTGTATCAAGAATACTGGCCTGCAATTTTCTCCTTCGCTTTGCTTTACATGATATTGGTATCATGACAATGCTGGTCTTATAGACAAGGTCTAGAATACCTCTCTCTCTTTCTCTCTCCTGAAATGTAAAGAGAATTGGTATTAGATACTTTTAAATGTTTGTGGGAGTCAACAGAAAAGCCTCCTTTTACTTTTATTTTTAGATGGTCTCACTAATTTGCAAGGCTAGCATTAAACTGACTCTGCAGCCCACAAAGGCCTTGAGCTTGTGATTCTAATTCAGCCTCTCAAGTAGCTGGGATTACAGATATGTACCGCTATGGCCAGCCTCCATGTGTCTCTTTGTTTTGATAGTTTTGTTCTTTTGGTATCTGTTGGGGGGAAAGTTGGATATCCTACTCAGCTTCCATCGTGCCCTCCCTTTTTCATTAGGAGCTATAATTATTACCACATTGGAGCACACAGAAATCCCATAGAAATACAAAACTGGAAACCATACTACTTATGCAAAAGAAACAAAGCAAAACCAAAAAATATAAAACATAAAATCCAGTACAAAACATTATGAGACAAAGAACCTCAAAAATTACAACGTAAGAGTGGCTTCTATACCCAGTGAGACTGTATTGGAGAGAACTAATTTTTCACTTGCAAGCAGTTATCATCAATTGCTTAGATCATTTGTAAATTAGCTATGGGGGCTTGTGTTCACTTCCTCTCTCAGCATTGGGACCCTGTCTGTCTCAGACCTGTGCAAGCTTTGTACACATTGCCATAGACTCTATGCAGGTTGTTGGTCCTACTGTTGGTGTCTTCCATGCCCTCTGGTTCTTTTCTCCCCTTTTTAAAAAAAATTAGGTATTTTATGTACTTATATTTCAACTGTTATCCCCTTTCCTGGTCCGCCCTCTGGATACCCCCTATCTTATCCCCCCTGCCCTGCCTCTATGAGGTTGTCTACCCCCCCTCCCCCCACTCACACACTCCTACCTCACTGCCTTAGCATTGCCCTATGCTGGGGCATTGAACCTTCATAGGACCAAGGGCCTCTCCTCCCATTGTGCCGGAAAAGGCAATCCTTTGCTACATATGTAGCTGGAGCCATGGGTTCTCCCCTCTCCCATGTGCATTTTTGGTTAGTCCCTGGGAGTTCTGGGAGTTCTGGTTGGTTGATATTCTTCTTCCTATGGAGTTGCAAACCCCTTCAGATCCTATAATTCTTGCTCTAACCCCTCTGTTGGGGTCCCCGTGCTCAGTCTGATGGCTCTTACACTTGTTTTGCCTCATTTTCTACAGGGTACTCTGAGCCTTGAGGGAAAGGATTTGATGGAACTATCCTCATTAGAACTGAATGTTCCAAGATCTCTCACTCTCTGCACATTGTCCATATGTGAGTCTCTGTATTTGTTTCTATCTAATACAAATAGAGCTTCTCTGATGATGGTTGCTATATGAGTATAGTAGAATGTCTTTAGGAATCATTTTTGTCATATTCTTTTAGTAGAACCATAATATTTGGTTTTACCCTACATCTCGGGCTTATCTCAGGCTCTTGGCCACCCCAGCAGTGTTGGGGATGGGTCCCATCTCATAGAGTCAGCTTTAAACCCAATCAGATAGTGTTGGTTACTCCCCAAGCTTTGTGCCACTATTGCACTAGCTCATTGTGCATGCATGTCATCCTTGTAGATCACAGGGTTTGGAGCTAGATTTGTGATTGATTATTTTTCTCTCATTTTGCAGTATGTAGAGTGCCTTCCAGTATTGTAAACAGTAGTCAGTAGGGTTGAAGGCTCTAGGAGGGTACCAGCTCAATTTCTCCAAGTTCAATGAAGTGTATAGGTATTATATTCATCAGTAGGACTTACCATCGGTTTGTGGAGAGTAACTAATATCCTTGGCAATGGCTTGAATTGTTTGGAGGCTCCCATGGGGCCCTGTTATCCAATAGCTCAATTAGATGTAACCTATTCCTGGAACTGGAGGCTTCATTTAGTGGCAAGAGATGTCCAAGGGCTCCATCTCACTGTTATGTGTCAATTCCATTTGGATTGTCTATTTTTAAATATTTTAAGATATTTCTGCTGTATTAGGTTTCCACATGATCTTCAAATAGCCCTTATATTTAGCTGTCTGTCTCCTTATGTCTCCACTTCTCTCCCCCTTCATTTGATTCTACACATTCCAATCTCCTCCCCATTCCCTGTGCATGTATAATTGTCATTCTATGTATTCTTCCTAGAGATATCCAACACTGACCCCTACCCCTACCAAGTCTATGGTAATGTGGATTGTAGGTAGCTATAGTAGTCTGGGCTGGCATTTGTGGTCTATTAGAGCTTGTAAAACATCTGTCTAGGACCTTCTAGCATCTCCAATGAGAAGTCAAATGTTATTTAATATGCCTGTCTTTATATGTTACTTGGTCTTTATCCCTTGCAGCTTTTAATATTCTTTCTTTGTTATGTACATTTAGTGTTTTGATTAATATCTTGTGGGGATTTCCTTTTCTGGTCCGGTCTAATTGATGTTTTGTACCCTTCTTGTACCTAGATAGGCACTTTATATTTTAGATTAAGGAAATTTTCTTCTATGATTTTGTTGAAAATATTTTTGTACCTTTGACCTGAGTTTCTTCTCCTTCCTTTATTCCTATTATTTGTAGAATTGGTCTTCTCAAAGTGTCCCAGATTTTCTGGATGTTTTATGGCTGGATTTTAAAAGATTTAACATTTTCTTTGAATAAGATATCCATTTCTTTTATCTTGTTTTCAGTGCCTAAGATTCTTCCATTCTGTTGCTGAGTTTTGCCTCTGAGGTTCCTGTTTGAATTCCTAAACTTTTCATTTCCAGTTTCACCCCCATTTGTGTTTACTTTCTTGATTCTATTTCCACTTTTATGTCTTGAATAGTTTTCTTTTCATTTGATTGTGTTTTTATGTATCACTGATGGATTTATTTATGTACTCTTTAAGGTCATTGAGCATATTTATTATGGATATTTTTGAAGTCTTTGTCTTGTGCTTCAACTACCCTGCATTTCTCAGGGCCCACTTCAGTAGATTTCTGGGCTCTAGTGGAGACATATTGTCTTGGCTATTACTGATTTTGTTTTCAAGCTGACATCTAGACAGAGTATATGATCTAGGTAGAGTGAACATACATTGCCTGACTTGGGATGAATGTAATTATAGGTTCTGATATCTGGACTTGTCTTTCTTGGGTTTTTCCATTCCTTGTTTCTGTTGCTATCTCTAGATCTTAGGAGCATATGGTGGCTGTGTTTTGCCCGATCAGGAGTGCTTCTGATTCTCTGCAAGCTATGACTACTGAGGATCATTGTTAGAACTTGCTTCAGTATATTGGGAGCTGCTACTAAGGAATGGGGATGAGGGAGCGTTGAGAGGGTCCACAAGTTGCCATGGGAACCTGTGGAGTCTCTGGGGAATGGAAGAAGCAAGGGGAAGACAGGCCCTTGCAGGTGGTATACTACAAGGCTAGAGATGAGAATAGGAAATTGGAATTGGAGTACCGGAAATAGAGTACAGGAAATGCTCTGCCTGTTTCTTGGCCCATGGCCTGGTCTCAGGCTTCCAAGGAGAGGGTATTTCTTGGTGTTGGAGCCTGACACAAAGGGATGGGGTGAGGAAGAAAAGCTGTAGGAGAAGATTTCCTGAGAATGGGGACAAACAGGAAGGAAAAACCCCAGTAAGTGGTCCCCTACAAAGCTGGGCAAAGACAGGAATTGAAGTTGGAGGATAGAAAGGAGAATGAAGATTGCTAACGTCTTTCTCCAATTACAATTCAGATGCCTGTTTTTAATTTTTTATACAATTTGACTATGTTTATTTTTTAATGTTAGAATTTTATGGTATATAATGTAATTTAATATATTTTTAATATAACTGTCAATTCTACTCTAACTCCTTATAGAAAAATTCATCCTTTCTCAACTCTTTCCTCTACCTAATCATATGACAAAATATATATGCATTATAGAATTTTTCCATATCATTACTACTGTTTTGCTGCTGTGTCTATAAATCTTTGATGTATGTTTGCTTATTTCAGATATTTGAAATTTATAAATCATTTTAATATCTGGGAGAGCAAGCCCACTAATTTCTCTTCAGTACTTTTCATGGTTATATTTTCTGTCTGTTTACTGTTTTTATGAGCTTCACAAATACGTCATTAGATTAAGAATCATTCTCATGAGATTATGATAGCTATGATTATATTATCTTTCATTTGGGAAGAATGGATACCATAATGAGATAAAATCTGCCCAAACACAAACATGGTATTCAAGTCTTCTTTAATAAAGGAATTTATCTAATTACCAAACAGTTTTCACTACAATTATTTCTAGGGTATTTCTAGGGCATGGTATTATTATATTTTCCTTAATAATTTGAGTTTCTTAGTACCTAAATTATTAATTTTAGCAAGTGCCCTACATTTGGTTACTTTTAAAAATGTGCTCATTACTTGTATTTGTTTCCATATTGATTTTTTGCCTTAACTAGTATGCTACCAAAATGCATGCAAATAAAAATTCTTCCTTCTACTTATCAATCATCATATTTTGATATGGTGCTGTATTGTATTAACGAAATATTCCAGATCAATATTAAATGGAAACGGTCTGGTTTTTCAAGCAAAAACAAACGACGTTCTGCAGACAGAAGCCCATTTCCATGTTCCAAACTTCATGTAGCAATGTGCTTTGTTTTGTCAATCGTTAGCACTATCCAGCTGTTTATGCTGGGTGAGTGAAATCTTATCATCTTACTGAGCTTATTCTGAAGAATTTATGCCAGATGTGGTGGAGCACACATTTAATTCCAGCCCTCAGGAGGTAGAGACAGGAGAATCTCTATAACTTCAAGGCTATCCTAGTCTAGATAGTGAGTTTCAGGTTAGCCAGGTCTACATAGTGAGATCCTGTATTCAAAACAAAGCCTAACTTGTAATTTATAGAAATTGTCTTTGAAAATGCCCACCAGTCAAATATCTCTTTATTTTTCTCCTCTTTGTCATTTTGAGTCTCTACTGTTTCTTTATCAGAGCTTCTAGTATTTGCAATCTTCTCTGGGAGACTTTCAAATTTTCAGCATGTCGGCTTCATATGAAATGTTGAAGGGGTTGAATCCTATCATTAATTGGAAGGCTTAATTCACAATTCCTTCTAGGTATTTCAGTGTCTTATTTCATTTCCAATGTGCTCAGCCTTTTATTTGTTATCAAGAAGTCCCTCCATGGGCAGTTTCCTTTGAAGTTTTCAAATACTTTAACACACTTTATCTTTTTCTTTACTTTGCTTATGCTTTTCATGCTATACAACCTGGCTTCAAGTTCATAACCCAACTTGCTTCAGCTTGTAAGTGATTACAGACTTGCATCATTAATACTGGGTTGCCTTTTTTTATGTGTATGAAATTAAAGTACCATTCTCCCTAGCTCTTAGGTCCTAAATTTACATGCTATTCTTTACTCTTCTCACATTCCACATGCAATCCTGCAGCACTCCTGTGGGTTCGACTTCTCTATTGCAATCCCTATTTAACCGCGTACCAATCTACTTTTCCCTTTCCAGTTGAAGCTCCCATTCTTCCTTGCAAAATGGGGTTTCTACAGCCATACTTTAAAGATTCTAATTGTTTTTTGTCATTGTTTGTTCATATGTTTTATACAGCGACAAGAATGGTTTTTCAAAATTCTAAGTCAAATCACATTCTTGTTCAAAAATTCTTCAAATGGCTTGCTCTTGTGGACTGGCAAATAGATTCTTACCATTGCTCTGAAGTTCAACTGCCAGTTATTGATGATTCTTTACAGGGCTCATTTTAGAACCTAGTGGTTTAGAATAGCAAACAGAGTAAGAAAATGTGGCAGATCGTGTCTCTTTGGTTCTCATCACAGTGTCAACTATGGTCATGGCTGGACTAACAGGGCTGCTCTGAAGGGTCATCGCAGTTCCACCAATGTGTCTGGGTCTTTGAGCTCACCTGGGACTCTTGACTAGAACTGCAACACCACAGTTTCAAGATTTGGACTTAGATGGTATCTGTGTTCCCTCAGACACTCTAAAACGATGATGGAAGTTTCATAAGCTTTCAATCATAGACATAGAAGGTAAAGCAAGTCCCAGTGGTCTATAGATCAAAGTGATTAGAAGCTCACCAGAACAAAGGAGAAAGAATTTCGACCTCAAATATCCATTAAGACAAAGCCCCACTGTATCTGTAGTGCTCCGACACTTTCTCCAGCTTCTCTCTGCCTGGTTAACCCTTCTTGAGCTGCTCAACAGCATTTCCAACTCCCTCATGCCTCAAGGTCTTTGCTTTTGCTGTGCCAATTTCCTTAACTGCTTTTCTTTCAGCCTCTTGCACAGTTACTAGTTTACTTTATTTTAGTCTCTGCTGAGAGCATCGTGATTCTGGAATTCCCTCACCTTGCAGCATACTTGCTTATTTTCAGTTGTCTACTACAGTCTCACTCATTAGCATCTTTGGCATCTTGAACAACGCAGTTGTATTTGGTAAGTGAATGGTTAAATTCACATGCACATTTCCATTCTATCACATAATCTTTCTTTTTCATTTTGTTTTGAGTACCAAAAAGATTTTTCATTTCTTTCTCTTCAGAATAACTCTTTTTACCCCTAGTGGCTCTTTCTAAACTGTCAGAGATTTGGTTTTGAAATATACTTAATGCATCCATTTAACTTTTGTATAAACATTAGGTTTGAGTCGCAGACTACATTTCTCTTTACTTTGCTGTTTTTGGTTTGTGTTTCTATTTGGGCTTGTTTGTGCTTATTTATAGTAAACTCAGACTAGACAATAGCTTCATGTTTTCTTTGTTCCAAAGCAAAAACCTGAGGTGATTGAATTTTTTCTTTAGAAATGTACTTACAAAAATAAAATCTTACTGAAATGCCTTGCATGAGACTGTTAGATTTTGGTAGAATTGGTTAAGGTTATGACATAGCATGTGTTTTCTCTCACCATAAGAATCTAAAAAAAAAATACATTTTATTTCAATTTGAGGCAGAGGACACAAGAGAACAAAATTAGCAAATTGGAGGAAGACAAAATTAAGTTCCCAGAGGTGAATTATTTTCTTGTCTATCAACATTTGGCACTTTGTTCTGTAAGTCTTTGTTGCGTGCCATTTAAAAACATTTGTAGGAGCAGACTGAAGGAATGGCCGTCCAGAGACTGCCCCACCTGGGGATCCATCCCATATACAGACACTAAACCCAGACAGTATTGCCAATGCCAAGAAGTGCATGCTGATAGGAGCCTGATATGGATGTCTCCTGAGAGGCTCTGCCAGAGCCTTACTGATACAGATGAGGATACTTGCAGCTAACCTTCCGACTGAGAGTGGGAAACCCAAAGGAGGAGTTAGAGAAAGGACTGAAGGAACTGAAGGGGTTTGCAACCCCATTGGAAGAACAAAATCAATCAAACAGACACTCCAGAGCTCCCAGGGACTAAACCACTAACCAAAGCATACACATGGACAGACCCATGGCTCTAGCTGCATATGTAGCAGAGGATGGCCTTGTAGGGCATCAGTGGGTGGAGAGGCCCTTGGTCCTGTGAAGGGTTGATGCCCTAGTGTAGGGGAATGTCAGGGCGGGCCGGAGGGAGGGGGTGGGAGGGTGGGTGAGTTAGCACCCTCACAGAAGTAGGGGGAGGGGGATGAGATAGGGAGTTGCCAGAGGGGAAACTGAGAAAAGGGATAACATTTGAAATGTAAATAAGAAAATATCCAGTAAAAGAAAGCAAAGGAAAAAGAAAAAAGTCATAAAGTGTGTAGGGTTGCTTTGTTTGAAGTATTTCTATACAACATATACATCCTGGTGTCTGATGTCAGAAGCCATTAGAATTCCTAGGACTGGAGTTAAGAGTAGTTGTGAGTTGCCATGTGGGTATAGGAAACTGAACTAGCGTCTTTTGGAAGAGCCCTCACCACTCTTACCTACTGAGTCATTCCTCCATTCTCCAAGCTTGTTTCAAGCTTAATATTTTTCTATTGCTCTGTTTCTAGAATGAGGTGTCAATAGACTAGTGCACGTGCCGTAGCATCAGGTATGTTTTTGCTATATTTCATTCCATCACTGCTTGTTGGACACTTATGATAGAGTCGTTTACTCAAGGGCCACTATAGACCAGGCAAATAAGTTAAGGAAGCAGAGCAAGTATGTACAGTCAAGTTTTCTCTGTCTTTGCTGAAATAAAAGTGTAAATTGATAACATGGTAGACAGTTACAGTGGTAAGGATTATATTTTACCCTATACAGGAGGAAATGCAAATTTAAAACATATATAGTTAATTATTAATTGCTTTCTTTCATGTTTATTTTGATTTCAAATCGAAAAAGAGATGGTTTAACTTCTGCAGAAATATGAAACGTCAGGTCTTATATTTCATTTATCAAGATATGGGGAAGAATGCAACCTTGAATCTTCGAACTGATTTTGATATTTAATTTAGTTTTAGTTTCATAACAGAAAAAAAAGCTCTTCATAAATTGACAGCTCTTTTTGACTATGGAAAAGATTGTTGTGCAGTACTTTTTTATATAAATAACTGTCATTATCTTACTTTTCTTATTATGCTTCTCTGCAGTTCAATAGCTTCCCTTTGGAGCTCCCAATTCACTCCATCGACAGTAGCAAAGGAGGCTGAACTGACAAATGCTGTCTGATTTTCATAAAGTTTCAGGCCATCAAAGTGTACTTGGAATTTGGGATTGACTTTCGCACTTTGGGGAATGTAAATTCAGCTATGGTTTTTCCTTCTTTTAACAAGAGAAAGCAGATAAAGTTATTTATTTTCACAAATGAAATTTTCAGAGATTCAGTCTTGAGGGATTAATGCAGAAAACAGATCACCCTATTTGCTAGTGTGTTGATGACAAATATAAACATTTAGAAAAGTCCTTATAATCAATCCTGTATCCAAGTTTTGCTGGTAGGTTGACATGGGACTTCTTCTTTCAGTAGCATGAACTCAAATCATCAGTTAAAGATCTGCATGAGAGTCACCAGCATGGATGGAGGAGGGGCCCACAATACCACATTCTTACCCTAGGAACTCCTGCCACTAGCAGCAGGAGGAAGAGAGAGGACAGCAGAGGGATCTATGGGCTGGGGAAGGAGAGTTAGCTCACTTGCCCGTCCTTCCTCCCGTGTAACTTGAGACTGACCAGGGAACGTATAAGGGAACTACACTGATTAGAAGCAAGAGGGAAGACCTGGGTTAGCACATGTTCTTTATTTCTATAAAATCCCTAAATAGTAATGACTTGGTTCCCGGTGATGAAATTAATATGTAATCGTGTTTCACAGCAGCTACATTGACTTTATTCCCATTGAAAAGAAATCCTATTGAGATTTTATTCTCGAAGTTTACTCCACGTTGCCTTACCCTGATTGTTGGTTATGAGCACAGGTTCAGCAATGATGATGCCTGGATGTGAGTCTTAGCTCCTTTTGCCTACTTGCTTTGTGAGTATGGGTATGCTACTCATCGTCTCGGTTTCAAACTTTCAAATCCACTTGTAGGATAAATGTTAGTATCTGCCTTGCAGGGTTGTACTTGGAATTAGATATGTAAACATATTTAAATACGTAGAACACTGGTAGTGCATCACAAACACCCTACTATCATATAACAGTGCTTCTCCATGAGATTAAGTTCTTGGTGTTCTAAAATGGACATGGTTTTTGGTTGCTGCAACTTGTGACTTAGGAAACTATTGGGACAAATGGGAAAATTCTTTACTATATGAAACACCAGTTCTCGCTCTCTTTCCCTCTCCCTCTTTCCCCACCCATTTCTGTCTCCTTCTTACTTTGTGCCACCTGTGTGTTCCAAGGAGCTCAGTGACAGTTGCTGTTTGAATGGGAGGGAAGAAAGGGAGAGCTAATGTCTAAAAATCCTTTCAGTTGACATTTCAAATATATAAAATGTTTTTTTATGTGACTGAAGAGAATTACATGAGTGCATCACAACAATCAAAACATTGTACATGAGTCAAAAGATTGGCTTGCAATAGAAAACTTGAGCACAGATGGAACCATCTTAAAGCACTCAGGGTTCTCGGCACTCAGTCCTCAGAACAGTAGCATCATTTCAAGCTTGTTAGAAAAGAAAAATCTCAGGCTCTACCTCTGGCTTGATGATCCTTAATCAACATTTTAGCAGAATCCCTGGGTATTGTCTAAATAAGATAAAATTTGAGAAGTACTAGTGTATTCTATCTGTCCCTGACATACATGATATGTGGGCCACCTTTTAACCCATCAATGGGCCTATTAATAGGCTAAAGGTAACTGAAGGAAGCATTTTAATCAATGAGAAGCTATTTCCCCCTTCCATTAAGTAATTTATATGCCATTAAGCTTATTTATAGATTTTCAAATGATCTCATTCTATGAGATGTAATCTTTTTATTAAATCAATGCTTTGATTAATGATTTGTGTTACATTAGTAATTTAAAAGTTAAGAATGAAGATTACAAATGCTTTGAAAAGGTACCAAAGTATATTCTGCAATCTCGGTAATTTGCAGAGAAGAGTGACACTTGCTATCCACTGATGGCATTCTGTAATTCTCCCCTCTTCTCTCTTTCTATTTGCATAAATCTAAATATGGTTACTCTAATCTACATATTTAGCTGAGTTCCACAGGCTGAGCCTGGAAAAAGAAGTTAGAGTAAAGTTGAACCCTGTTAGAAGAGATGGCTATGTCTGTTTAATTAAATGGATTTCCATATTAAGTAAATTGGACAACTGGACTAAGATATTGAAAACTGTGTTTCTAGCAGAATTCAAATGGGAGGAGCCAAGGGTAGGGGCTTCTTTTAGTTTCCCAGAGACATGTAGGTTATCACTAGGGGCTTGATTTTGACTTTGCCTCCTTTCTTATTCTGTCCTCACACCATATAAGAAAGGCTATCCCATTCTTCTCCAAGGGCACCAGGGGCCAATGGATGGTATATGTAAATGATAACTTATGGGAGTGGTGTAACCCCTATTCCTTGCCAAATAACATCTCTTCCACATTCTACCAGAAAGCTCATGTTGACCCTCCTTAGACTTTCCCTCCAGCGGTCCCAGAGAGACTGATACAATAGGAAAGGTTGCGGCAGATTTAGGACTCAGGCTTTCTAAGTAGAAAAACAAACAAACAAAACCTTATACCTTTCTGAATTGGGTGATTTCCAAGGTACTTTAAAGTGAGAGCCTTAGAAATGGTCGAATGTTTTGGGCTGCAAGCCACCAGTAGGAATAAATTTCAATTTTATCTACTGTTGGTGAAGGATAATGAGAATTTTCTTATGAAATTTGGGGCCTCTGTCTCCCAGTGGCTTACAGAGTTCTATAACACCAGCTTCCATATATTATCATTATCATTATTAGAAACAACATCTAAAAATGTTCATTGAAATAAATCTTGTCTTAAATTGCCTTGCTGAATTGAATTGAGGCGAGTCTGGCATCCATAAATGTTGGGTGGAAATGGTATACTGAAGTTGACTGTGTGTTGTATCATATAAAAAACAAGAAGGAGGAGGAGGAAAAGAAGGAAGGAAGGAAGGAAGGAAGGAAGGAAGGAAGGAAGGAAAGAGTTGCACATCAAGCTTGAAGTTTCAACATGAATTTCTAGATAATTCCGCCACTCTTTCAATTTAAATAGTCTCTCATGAAACATTGGATCTCATTAGGCTTTCAGTTTGAGCCCCAGGATTCACTGTATTTAATTAACTCTCCCTGGCATAAAACTTCCCAGAAGCTCTTAGCAGTCATAGCCAAATAAAATACTCTCAAAGGTTATCTTGGAAACCCTTACATCTTTCTGTCTGCCCTTAGATTACTTATCTGACCTGTCCATTTGACATTGTAGTAGATGGATGTGGTATCCCATCTTTCTCCTTTCCTTTCCTTTCCTTTCCTTTCCTTTCCTTTCCTTTCCTTTCCTTTCCTTTCCTTTCCTTTCCTTTCCTTTCCTTTCATTTGCTTTCCTTTGCTTTGCTTTTTGTTCTAGATAAGGTGTCACTCTGTATCTCTAGGCTTGTCTCAAAGTTGTGATGCTCCTGCCTCAGCATCATGAGTGCTGGGACTATAGGCATATATGCCATGATGCCTGGCTGCCGCTGTCATTTTAAATTATTTTTTAAGTAAATAGTGATGATTAAGACTAACAATAGTTAACATAATAAGTGCTAATCATTGCCCCTTGCTTTTGAACCCATTTCACACAATGGAGAAAGAACTGCCCTTTTCAATCAGAGTCTCTAAGTAGAATTTTCAGAGGAGAAACTTAAAAATCCACACAAATTTTCTTGGCTGACCCTGCTAATCATTATGAATAAAGGTAATATGTGTGTATTGGGGGGCAAGGCATTCTAGTGACTCTTGGGGAGAGTAATGGAAAAAAGACCAAGATGCACTTTGATGGTCTGGGTAAAAGTGGTGTGTTCGGTTTTGAAACAAATGATTCTCTCATGAGATCATTGTTAATACATGCTATTCTATGTGTTGAAGCATTAAAACAAGCAAATACATACAAAATGCCTCTTCCTTAAAAGTGTAGTTTGTGAAGGTCGCCCAGGTAGAACCAGGCATTCAGAAGGTAAAGCCATGGCAAGGGCCAGGGTAAGGTAACGTTTTTGAAATAGAGACAGGCTGCATTAAAAGCCATATGAGTAGCTATGGTGCTCAGAGGAAATTTCAGGAAGGGCTGAGAGGAGATAGGAATGGTAGCAAGAGGGGTAATGAAATGTGGTGATGAAATTCAAAGGGAATTAAATAGGAAGTCAATCCAAAAACCAAGCATGAATGGACCATAAACTATTTCCCAAGAGAACACGAGCAAGAACTAGGTTAGATAGAAGCAAACAACAAAGCAGGAGTGGAATTTCCTCATATGGGGATGCATAAATGAATGTGAGAACCACATAAAAGGTGGAAACCATATAGGGTTTCTGAATGAGCAGCAAGTAAAGTGTAATTCAAGCTCAAACACTTAATGAATCCAATGTGCTTCTGGTGGTACTCATGTGTGTTAAACCATGTAACTTCATGTTAGCCTTATTTCTGAACACTATACATGCTCTTCAAGCTTCCTTCATGCTACACTATGTTTCCTGGAGCACTTTGGCTCCAAAATGAGAGGATTTTATATTCAGCATCACAGGACTCTCTCCTCCCTCCCCCCCCTCTCTCTGTGTGTGTGTGTGTGTGCGTGCGTGCGCGCGCTTGTGTTTTG
The DNA here is from genome assembly GCF_011064425.1 of Rattus rattus. Taxonomy (NCBI): domain Eukaryota; kingdom Metazoa; phylum Chordata; class Mammalia; order Rodentia; family Muridae; genus Rattus; species Rattus rattus. The sequence goes on from NC_046172.1 coordinate 35,723,630, forward strand.
TGTGCATGCAGTGGCCATGTTGGATGTTGGGTATTTTCTTCGATTGTTCTCTACCATGAGTTTTGAGACAGGGTTACTCACTGAACCCGGAGCTCATAAATTCAGCTAGACTGAATAACCAGGAAACCCCAGGAATTCTGCTGCCTCTGCTTACTCAGCTTTACAGACCGTCTGTACTTATTGGCTTTAGAGGCATTCATTGTTGCATACAGCTTTTTATTATGGTGTTGGGGATCCAAACTCAGGTCTTCTTACTTTTGTGACAAATACTTTATTAACTGAGCCATTTCATCACCCATTTTTATTGTATATAGAGAGTTTTGTTCTTATAGAAATTTAGTAATCTTCTCTACAGACTTTTAATATTGTCTTCCCATCATCCTTCATCATGTAATGATCAAATTAGCATATCATTTGATTGTATTGTGATTGTATTGTTATTTAACATTTTCTAAATTACTCACTTAAGTTTGCTAAAAAGTCACTAAACAGGGCTAGAGAGATGGCTAGCAAGTGAAGTGCTTAGTGTGCAAGCATGCGGACTTCAGTGTAGATCTCCAGCGTTCACGGAAAGCCAGAGATGTCTGTAGCCTCTGCTAGGGTAGCAGAGATGGATGGATCCCAGCCTCTTTCTGGTCACTCAGCCTAGCCAGAAAGACAAGCTCCATTAATTGTTGTTACATGATTATATGTATTAATATATACATATATTCCTAAATATAATCTGCTTGATTTGTACAATGTTACTGGTATGTACGTACTCAGGGCTGACCACTTGGTATTAGATAACCAATTGGTGTGCTCTTCCTGGGAAATGCTATTTCCCCTGCTCTCAGCATTCTTTAGTTGCCTGTGTTTTTGGGGGATTGGTTGAGGCCTCATGGGCTTTCCCGTATCCACTTTGACATGTCCATCGGTGCTGCCCTTGTTCTGCTCATGATTAGGCAGTCATGCTGATGAGACTGTGGATGGAGCTTCTGACATTCCTAGGAGACACAGCCTCATGGCAAACTCCTGACCCTGGCTCTTAAGTATTTCTCCCCCCTCTTTTTGATGCTCCCCCAGCCTGAGGAGCAGGGTTTTTTTTATATATCTATCCATTGGGACTGAGAACTTGTAGCTTTTTTTGAGTGCCTCTTTGTTGTTGTTATAGCTCCCATCTCCACTTTGTAGGATCTCTATAGTTTGTCACAATGTTCACAAGCATTGCTGAAGTAGGAATACTTTGTTTCCTAAGCATGTTCCTTCCTTAATTCCTCCTTCATCCGGATTCTTAATCCCTGTGCACTAGGAGACAGTCACATTGGCCCATGCACCTTCATTTGACATCCCTGAAATCCTTGCATCATCAACAAAAGGCTGCTGCATGTAACAGACTTTACTAGAGGGATTGGACACAACCACACAAGCAAGTTGCACTGCCTAGACTAGATCATCCTCTTCATGAAGAATTCCTTTCTCATTGACTCCCTTTCCTTTCTGAGGATGGGGGATCCCTTTCCAAGCTATAAGCAAAAGCATTGCCTTTATTTTCCAAATACATGATGCAGGAAACTTTCTTTTTGATGTTTGCTAAGTGCCAAAGGCAATGTCAGGCCTAAAGCTGGTGCCTCGTAATTATTTGTTGAATAAACTAATCAAAAGCTGCTTAGAACAGTGTCTGTTTTGCTGAAATAAAAGAAAAATTAAATTTCTATTAATATCATTGCTTACGAACTGCTATCTAGCCTCTCAGTTAGTGTCAGAAGTTTGCTCTATAGAAAACTGACTGTCACCAATCTCACACTTCAATTAATTAGCACTTGGGTGGACTAGCCTGATCTTGCTTCTTCAGGCCTGGATATCCCGAGTGCTTGATAAATTCAGTTCTCAGCAAAGCTATGGGGGGAGAGATCAAGCCCTTAGAGACATAAGAGGCGGGGCCTTTGAGGATCAGCTTGAAACCAGATGAAAAAGCCTGTTTCCTACCTTTTGCATTGCCACCCTCCTGTTTTAAATAACATCAGGTTGATTGAGGAAAGGAACCATCTGAACTGTCAGGTGTTAGCAATTAAAAATAAAACTGCAACAGCCGAGAAATCATTATCACAAGGCCTGCACGTGTTAGACATTTCAAGCTTCTACCAAGTGCTAGTGCATAGCAAGAGGTATTGAGAACAAGAGAAATGCATACACCTTAATTTTAGTGTAGGGAGGTGGCCTTTCTTATTGCTGCTGAAATGCCAGCTTTAGACATATTAACATATCTCTGCCCTGCTCAAAGTCTTTTATTTTATGATTCTTCATAAGATGTATGAAACATACTCTTTCCATTTAATACTGCAGAACACCATTATAGGGGTGGAAAGTACTGTGTTCTGGAGCTTCAAGCTACATGTTCAACCCTTTCATGTCTACGATGAATAGGTGCTGGCCTTCTTTATTGTTGGTCTAGATCTCATCCCCGTTCTCAAAAATATTCTGACCAGGTTTGAGTTGATTACTCCTTATATTTTATGCTCATTATGACAAAATAAGCAAAGTAAGCCTTTAACATTTAAAATGGATTGATGTCACCACTTCAATCTTTGATCCCAATTGAACCGGCTCCCCTGAATTTTGACTTTGTCTGCTGGTACTTTTCCCTTTTACCATGTTAGCTGTGGTAACTCCCTTGTTCTTTAAACACAATAGGAACCTATTGGTCTCAGAGCCTTTATACTGGCTGTTATTTCAAAAACATTCTCCATAAGTGTATGTTAATAGGTCACTCAAATTTTGTTCAAATTTTACCTTTTAAAGTGAGTCTTACCATAATCTTCAGTTCATAATTACAGTAATCCTGTGGCAGGCAGTGCCGTGGCCACCCAAACAAGTCTATGCCAGTAATCTGAAGAACCCAGTTAATACATTTCCTTACATGATGAAAATGTCTTTAAGGCATGCTCAAGGTTCTTGAATGTGGGTGATTCTATGAGACTATGTATATGAGCTTAAAACAATGGCAGGAGGCTCAGAATAAAAGAATATGTGACAGGGATCAGAGGAGAGGGGACTTTGAAGATGCTACTTTGGAGTATTGAAGATGGAGAAAAGACCGTAAGGGACGAGATGAAGGCGTTCTCTAACTCAAGGACATGACTATTCCTTGGAGCCTGTGACAGAAATGTAATTGGACTGACACCTTAACTTCAGAAATTCTGTCTTCCAAACTCCAAGATAATAAATTTGTGTTGTGCTACTGTGTATGGCAATTGATTTCAGAGACAAAAGAAAACTAAGACACATCCATTCTACTTTATTTCACTTCCTTTACTAAGCTGTAGAAATATGTTCATCATGTTTATGATTCTCTTTTTTTTTCCTGCCTTGCTACCTGCCTTCCATTAGGATGGAAACCCCTGGAGATGACATTGCCTGTCCCCCACTTCACTGGGAACTTATACCTCAAATCTGTGCTAGGGGAGGGACTTAGTAGCTATTTCTTGAGTTAAGTACTTGGGTAATTTTAATGCAGTTTTCCCTTTAAAATTATTTCTCACAAGTTTAAAAATGAATTAATCTGACCTTCGTCCACACTGTTGTCTCATTTTCTTTCTGTCACTCTCTTTGTGTCCCTGTCTTTTTCTGTGTCTGTGCTTATCTGTCATCTTTGTCTCCGTCTGTCTGCACATATATACTCAGGATTTAGAATCCACATACTGGATCCACTTCAGGTTACAATTCTTCATAAAGCCCTTTCTGAACTCAATGATCCACATTACACTTTACATTTTTTTCTGAATTCCTAAGGCATTTTAAAATCACTATCCACCTCCCCAGAAGCCATATAATAAATTATAATAGGCATAGTTAAATGTAAACTGTTATTAACTAATAACTCGGGATTAACTACAAAGGAATATAAAGGCTGACACACCTTTAATCCCAGAATCTGGGAGGCCAATCTGTGAGAGTTCAGAGTCAGCATGGTCTACATAATAGTTTCCAGGGCTATGTAGTGAAACCAATCCCCCTGTCAGAGATGGGTAAGTGTTGGTTCTGGAGTTAAAACAAAGTGCCGAAGGAAAGAACACGCTTCCACCTACTCCCACCAAGGTTGAGATTTGATGGAAAGTGTGTGATCCTGACTCTTTGGAGGGCAGACATTTTCACATAAGTGTTGCACACAGGCCTAGACAACAAGTAGTCATCAGTTCAGATTTTAACTAAGCCTCCCACTGGATTGCTGCTGAGATTCGTCAAGAAATTGACCCTGAGTACTACTGAACTACTCTGGGAAACTTCCCTCTGTAGGAAGCTGCTTATGGGGGATCATGTTGAAACTGGCTAGGGATCCCACTGTAGGGGTGCTGCCTCACTACTGGGTGAATCTCCATGGTGGTTCTTTGTATCACTGGCTATTATTTACTTCACAACTGAGGAAGCAATAGAAGACACATTAGGGAGACGAGCCCTTTGCCTTGTTATCAATCTCTATTTCTTCAACTGACAAATCCTAACGCTTAAAGGGCTGGCAAAAGAAGGACTGTTTGTACAGGGTCCAGCTCTATTAGAGCAAACCAGGGTGAAAATGTAGATTTGGAACCGAAGGGTAAAACATTGATCATTGGCATACGTTTTTATCTGTAATTTCTCTTGAATGTTACCAGTATTGTAAGCCCCTTGAGGGCAACAAGAATGACACACTTTCCCTCCATGTCACTCTACTGTGGTTTATAAGGCATTTAACATAACGCTGACCACATGTAAGAAGTACTTGATTGACTGTAAATAAGATGTCCCTGAGCTCTTATTTGCTCAATAGCCTAGGAAGCTGATGACACCATCTTCTCCCTTTGTGTTACTCTATTCTGAAATCTAATGACAGAGCAGTTCAACCATGAGTGAACAACAGCTGCCACCAACCTAGCAATTTCCAACTGCAAACCAGGCTGTGATTTTCTCCGTAGTGATTATGCCATCTTGGATGTCATTCTCAAAAACACTAAAACCAAGCTGGGGCCAATTGTGATTTTGTTTATTAAACTCTCACTTGGTGGGAAACAGCCATGTCAGCTGCTGGTTCTTCCAAAGTCAATTCTCACTCAGGCTTTCACAACCAACCTACCGAGAAAGCATGTACCAGCCTGTCCCACCTTTACCTTTTCTTATAATGACTTACACTTCAAAAACCAAGACATTTAGAATCCACACAAAATAATCTCTACAAGCCTCCTTTATAGGCAAAAGGTCAGTGTAAAGTCTAATGGTTATATTCCCTTAAATGTATGGCCTCCAAAATCTTATCTGTGTATCTAAGAATCTCTCATTCTACAGGCTTCCACCATTGAAAAATACATCCTAAAACATCCTAACCATAAATTTGCCTGCTTGTAATTATAATTCTAACTTTAGGTTTTTTTTTCTATTTTTCTGTCCATGTTTAATAAACAATGGTACTCTATAATTACACTGAATAGTATAGCTTCGCTTGAAATATTAGTCTAATACTAATAATTATGACCTATGGTTTCTTGGGAGGTAAAAGAGTTCTGAGCCTTGAGCAAGATAAATTTTTATGAACTAAGAATCATTTATTACCTGTGTGTCCCTATATATGATACTTTAGCTTCTGTAAATTTCAGATTCTTTAGTAGATTTGGATATGAAAGGTACCCTAATAAAGGCTCATATATTAAAAAGATTGCTTCCCACTCTTTGAGGAAGGATCAACTTAGAGAAAGTAGGTCACTGAGACCATCTTCTTATTCTGGCTCCTTCCTACTGAAGCTTAAATGTGAAATGTTGGATCATATGTTTGAACACTTGGTCTAGAGCTGGCGGGCACTGTTTGGGTAAGTTATGGAACCTTTAACAGGTAGAGCCTTATTGGAGGAAGTATGCCACTGGGTGGTGTGGACCTTGAAGTTTATAACTTACCTTTCTTTCAGTTTCTCTTCTCTCTTTTCTTCCTCTTCTCCCCTCCTCCCCCTTCCTCCCTCCCTCCCCCTCCCTCTCTCTCCTCCTCCTCTTCTCTCTTCTTCTCTCTCTCTCTTCCTACCTTAACTTCCCCACCATTATAGACTCTGTTCTTCTGAACCTGGAAGCCAAAACAAATCCATGAAGTTGCTTGATCAGTACATTTTTATCACAGTAACAGGCACGTAACTAAGATGGAGACTGTTTCTTGTGTTCCATGAAGTAAGCTGCTTTGTTCTGCTGGCCTCTCGCCACTATTATATTCTGTCTTGCTTCAGGACCAGATGCTCATAGAGATAACTTTGAAACCACGAGTGAAAATAAATTCTCCTTTCTTTTAAATTCCTTTTCTAAGTTATCTGTCACAGTGATGTATGTCTGACTAATGTAAGGGGCTAATGATGGCTACTCTGCCAGGTTGTTATGAGGAAAATATTTGCAAACCCATAGCCAGTGATTACTCAGTAAATGTCGTCTGTGATTACATTAAAACCAAACAACATTTTTCTGGTCCAAGCTACTATTATCTCCTCTCTCTGCAGTGGGCTTCTAAATGATAAAATAGTATATACACAGTTTACTAGAGTCTATTCTTTATGCAGGGGCATGAAGAATCTTTCCTGATGGTAGATCTTATCACTCTATTAATAAATGTCCCACATTGGCTTCTTATAGTTTAAACTAAATCTAAAATCCTTGCCATGGTCCGAATAGCCCCATGCCCTTTAGTTTCAGATCTCTCTTCTGATCTCTCTTATCAATGATTTCTTCCATCCATTATTTCCATCTGGTCATGATTTTCTTGTTGATATCTACTTACACAAATATTTTCTACCTCCGGGACTTTTTATATGTTGATATTTCTAGCCTGAATGGTCTTTATCTCAAACATTGAGTTGTATTTGACTTACTTCACACTTGTTTTATTTATTCTTTTGCCCAAAGACAGTCTTCTTTGGGTCCTGTAAATTGGTTCCAATATCTCACAATAATCTTCAGTCTGCTTTATTATTCATGTATGGGTTAATTGTTTGGTTTACCATACATAGTTCAGTGTTTGGCATATATAAGGTAGTCAATAAATGTTTTTAAATGCTATAAACACTGTTTTAAATATACATTATGTGTGAGCACAGGTTTATATCTGTGGAAGTTAGAGGTTCATATTGGGTAGCTTTATCAAGTGTCCCCCAACGTACTTTTTGAGACAGTATCTATTGCTGAACTTGGAGCTCACTGATTCGGGAAGAGTAGCTGGCCAGTGAGCTCTAGGTATTCTGTCTGCATTCCCACGGAAAGGATTGTAGGCATGTGCCATCACACTTACCCTCTTTACTTAAGAATCCAAATTCAAGCGCTCATGCTTGCATTCTAAGCACTTTACTGACTGACCCATCTCTTCAGTCCCATTTTATTTTTGCTTTATTTTTTTCATTTATTTATTTATTTATTCATTTCACACCCTAGTATCAGCCTCCCCTCTCCTCCCAGTCACCTTCTCAGGCTCTCATGTAAATCAGTTGGACCTAAAACTTGCTATGCAGTTGAAGCTGACTTTGAATACCTGACCGTCCTGTTTATATGTCCCAAGTGCAATGATTGTGCTATTGTGCCTGACTTGTCTTTGTTGTTCTTTGTGATTTGTTTTCGGAGACTGGATCATATTATGTAGCTAAAGATCACTTTGAACTCCTGATTCTGCAGTTTCTATCTTCCCCTGAGTGCGTATATTACAGGTGAGATTAACCAGCGTTAATCATGTTTCTATTGTATATATGATTTTGAGTGGTTTGCGACTGAGTCTTTTGTAAGATTCCGTTTTATTTTATTTATTTATTTATTTATTTATTTATTTATTTATTTATTTATTTTGTTAGTGCTAACGCCTCTAAAGTGGCCAACTCAGCCCATCATTGGTGACTGGTGTACATTTTAGTTGTGATTGTTTTAGAAATGATGTTCATAGCTTAACTTCCAGTCTTTGGAGAAATACAAAGCAAAAGCAAGGTAAAAGCAAGAAGATAAAAACAAAATAACCTACAATAAATATGAAAATATCTCAAAAACCTCTTCACATAATTTATTATTTTATCTACAGCTACCCCTAGATACTTGTTCAAACTAGGATTGTATATGAAAGAAAAACTTCTTTGTTCCCCCTGCCTTCTTTTCTAAATCTACTTATATTTTTGCCTACACACATAAATGCAATGTCAATTCCTGAAGATAAGCCAAGTCTACCATTTTTTAAGCTGTCTGAAAACAAAACAGAAGAATTTAGCTTTGCTGTTGCTGTTACTTTTGCAGAGAAAGCCATGTCCTATTTTATTATCAGCAAAACAAACTAAAGCACTAAGTCAGAGTGAGAGAATCTACCTGGGATTCTTCCAATTCACTCCTAGGCACCGTGATTGCAATTTGGGAGCATGTTGGCTTTAAAGCCTGCTAAGGTCTTTAGAGCTTCTATTTCAAGATTGAATATAGACTGTTTTTTTTCTAACTTGGTTGTACTATACTTTGGGGGAGATTACCAATAATGATTTTGAGTAAAGGGGAAACCTGAGAAGTACTGAAAATTACTGGGAATAGCATACCATAACTTCACAACACCAAGACCAGCTATTATTGAATTTTGATTAGTGACTGTCACTTGTTCTCCTCGCCTTGTTTCTCTCTAGGAGTAAGCAGAATTTTTTATTAAAAGTGAGAGTGAATGAAAAATGTTATGAACAGAAGACAGATGTTAGATAAATACTATGTTACCCTATTTAGGGGAACTATAAAGTGGCTGTTGGAATTTCTACTATTCTACTGACCTCAGTTTTGTGTATTGGGCTGACAAAAACTTCCACCAAATGAACAGAAAAACACTCAAAAATACCACCATCCTGTGTACTTAAGAACAAACTCATTCTCATGAACTATTAAGTCTACAATGAGATTAGTGAGTGTCAATATATGACCTGAATTGGATGTATTCAGATGATGAACTTTGAACCATTGGGAAGTATCACATGCTTGTAAATACCATGTCAGTATCACAAGCTTGTAAATGTCTCTTTAATTTCCTCTGATGGAGGGATGAGATGAGAGCTGTACTCAAACTCCGTGAATACATGGCTTGAGCTGAACCCAGAACTTTTCTTTCTCTGTCCTAACTATCCCTAGGCCTAGGCTTGGAAGTTTCTAGCCTCTGTAAAATGTAATCTTTCAAGATGTCGAAGAAATAAAGTTTCATAGACGTGAAAAACAAAGTTGTAAAAACAAGGTTTTGAGAAATACATCTGGTGGTCAGGATGCCTATGACAAACTTGTGACCTTTCTGAGAGATAGATACATCTGATGTCATGATGCCCAGTGATATGATAAAGTTTTGGTGATCAAGATTCTGATTAAGCTAATTAAGACAAAACAAAAGGACAATTGTTCTCGGAAAGACGCCCTACCCCTCCCTGTGGTAGAGTCCAAGCACAACCTCAAGATGTCATCCTGACCCTGCCCGACCACCCAGTTCACCAGCCCCCATAGGGCGTGCCAACTTAGCCCTTTCCCAGTGATTCTCTAAGGCCAGGTGTAGGTCTGGATGAGGAAAGTGACTAATTGAGCCAAGAACAGCCCCTTGAGCAGGCCAGCCAATACCTGACCAGATCCTTTGTCCTGTGTACCACCAATGAGAATAGGCCAGCTAACTCTGTTGCTGAAGTCTGTCCTCTGTAATGAATAAAAGTTGTGTGTTTTTTGGGTTTGGGGTTGCCTCTCCCTGCATAGATGAGCAACCCCACGTATGTGGATTAAAAATCTTATATCCTCATGCTATTGCAGCGGTCACTTTGTCAATCTGTGCTCCGTGGGTTGCACTCCTGAGGTAAGGCCACTATGGGGTCTTACAACAATGACTGATTCAATCTAGCTTCTCTCAGGTTCTGCCCGAAATGCTCTGCCTGGCCTCTTACTAACTTTGGTTAATATGTTCTAATCTTCTTGCTCTTTCTTCTCTGATTCATTCTGTCTTCACCTGAGTGTAGCATGTTCTCTCTGGAACGTGTCTCTGTAAACTGTCCCAGTAAACTGCCATATACAATGCACTACATACCACACACTTTCTCTCTTAGTCTCTTTAGTAGTCTCTCTTTCCTGTTCTGTTTGCCTGAGAGTTGGGTGCATCCTTTCTTTGACTCATTTTGTCAAATCTTTCTCTGATTCATTACTTTGTCTGCTCTTCGTTTAGATGTCACTTTCAAAGATGGTTGCTTCTTTCTACAAGCTAACCTTTCCTTTATTATTAGGGATTAAAGGTGTGTGTTAAGGGCATGTCTGTACTCCAGTCAGAGCGTACTGTAATCTTGGGCACGTCTGCACTCTGGTAAGATCATTCAGACCTACAAGGTGTTGGGATATGATCCCTTTCCAGAGCAGCCATGTTGCTGGTTTAAAATTTCATGACACAAGCTCACTTTACTTTTATATTAGCCCTGTAATGCATTTTCATTTCACATAACGAATACACTTATCCCATTTGTTTATTTGTTATTTATTTAATATCCATTTTAAGTCACTTAATAATGCAAGTTCTTTTGTGGTAGAAGCTGCTTTTCTTGTACCTAGAACATAGTTACCACTCAGCTTATATTTACTGAAAGCATAAATGAATGAATATTAAGAACTATATGAGGAATAAAGATGAATGATGTAGGTATTTTTGAAGTAAGGGGATATATTCACAAATACTGGTGAATAACCCTACATGTTGCTATTCTAGAGGTGAAATGAGTTAGAGGCGCTAAGGAATGGTTGTCTCTTTTATGCAGGATCGAATCCTCCAGGTTACTACTTCTTACTTAATGCATTATGTACCTATCTGGAGTTTGTGATTACAGAAGGTTTTGTGAGGCAGTATTTAGTTCTGGAGTTAATGTGATGTCCCCAAACATAGTTCCAGCGGTGAATAGACTAATAAGGACTTACTTTGACATTAAGTTGTAACCCAGATCACTTCCAAGGAACAAATAATGATGAATATTTCTGATGGTCCCGTGAGAAGTTAGTCCTTCTGCCCCTAAATATATCAACACACTGGAAGGAAGATCTATAAAAACACTGACATAACCTAGGAGAGAGTGCAGCGATGCCGATTTATGTAACATTAAAGTTTTAGTGAGCCAAAAGTAGAAGCTAATTTCAATTATAGAAACACGAAGTTTCATTTATTGCATGCCTAAATTTGTTGTCTAATTTTCCCTAAATTTCTACATTACTGATATGGGACTGAAAGGCAAAAAAGGGTTTTTAAATCATATTCTGGTTACAATTGGCTATATTTCAACTGACAATAAGAAATAAAGAACAATCTCACTGGTCTGGAGATATGGATCAGGGGCTTAAGAGCACTTCCTGCTACTGCAGAAGACGTGGGTTTGATTCCCAGCACCCACATGACAGCTCCCAGCTACCTGTAGCTCCAACTCCAGGGGATTCTAGGTTATCCTTAGGCCTCCATGGGAATTCACAGACATACATTGCACATAAATTCACAGGCATATACATGTACACATAAATACACAAGAAAGAAAATAAAATAGAACAACTCTACTGACAAAGAGTAACATATTTGATACTAGAACTTGTACCTATTTTTTTGTAATTTCTATTTTAATTTTTCTTTCTAAGAATCTTTGTGCTATGCTTCATCTTAATGGAGTCCTCTTTCTTTCTGGAATTATTTATTTAAAAATTTAATTATATTTTATTTATGTCTTGTGAACCTGTATGTGAAAGTCTGAGGAAAAATTTCTGGAGTTGGTCCTTTCCTTCCACTATGGGGTTGTACTGGCTGGGTTTGTGTGTCAACTTCACACACGCTGGAGTTATCACCAAGATAAGGTGCTTCCCTTGAGGAAATGCTTCCATGAGATCCAGCTGTAAGGTTTTTCTCAATTAGTGATCAAGTGGGGGGGGGGACCCAGCCCATTGTGGGTGGTGCCATCCCTGGGCTGGTGGTCCTGGGTTCTATAAGAAAACAAAATGAGCAAACCAGGAGAAGCAAGCCAGTGAGCAGCATTCCTTCCTGGCTTCTGTATCCACTTCTGCCTCCAGGTTCCTACTCTCGCAGAGTTTCTGTCCTGACTCCTTTGTGATGAACAACAACGTGGAAGTGTAAGCTGAATAAAGCCTTTCCTGCCCAACTTGCTTCTTGATGTTTTGTGCAGGAATAGAAACCCTGACTAAGACAGAGGGTATTCAGAGGTTTTAACTGAAGTCACTAGCCTGGGTAATTAGGACCCCTTACTTGTGAGCCATCTTGTCAGCCCTCTTTCTGAGATTTATTTTAAAAAATTAAGTCTAAGAGGTGAAAAAATCATTTATTCTTGCTGAATTTCAATAGTTTTATGTATAAGGAGGCAGACCTGACTGGAATTCCTCAAAACTTCAGATGCATCATCTGAAGGATTATGTTAAACGGTATTGACTTAACATTCCTGGAACAGGCTTGCCAACAAGCTCCCAGGTGATGCCAGTGCTATTGATCCAGGGTCCTCACTGTAAACAGCACCTAGCTGGCTTCTAGTGGTCGTTATTTTCCCATTTATAGGTAATTACGTTTTTCTTAGCTTTAAAATAGTCTGTTTTAATATAAACAAGTGTTGGTAATTTATGGTATACTACTCTAATGGGATTAAATAGGATGTTCCACAAAGTATGTATATATGTATATATATGCATATACTAAATTTAATCTGTCCAAACCTTAAGGGCACTACTTTAGTTTATAGTCCTTAAATGTGTCACATTCTCTCTCTCTCTCTCTCTCTCTCTCTCTCTCTCTCTCTCTCTCTCTCTCTCTCTGTGTATGGGTGTTTTGTCTGCATGTATACCTGTATAGCACATGCATGCAGTGTCCTTGGAGGACAGAAGACGGAGCATTTGATGCCCTGGACCTGGAATTTCAGATAATTATGAGCTACTATGTTGATGCTGAGTATTGAACCCCAGTGCCCTGGAAGAGCAGAACGTGTTCTTAACTGCCGAGCCATTTATCCAGCCCATGACTTTAATATTCTATAGTGACAGCTTATTTCTCATGGCATAAAATAAGACCATTAAAAAGATATATTACTCCTATATGTTCATAATAGCAACCATCCTGTGCCAAGGAAAGGGCATATTTACAATGGTGGGGTTAACTGGGTGTGAAGGTGAGTAACGGAACCTTAGCTACTAAGTAAACAATGTAAGGCTGAGAATGAGAGTTGTTCGTCATCTTATTTCTGTTACTGAGTTTGGTGCTACCAGGAAAATAAGACTGATCCATTAGCCATTGGCAGAGGACATGGTGGATCACATTTTACCAATGCATATCTTTCATTTTAAAAGAATGTTTATTTTAGTTTACCTGTGTGGGTGATTTGCCTACAAGGATGCGTGTGTACTACATACATTCCTGATGCTCAAGGAAGTCAGAAGAAAGCAAAGGATTTCCTATTTCCTAAAACTGGAGTTAACTGATGGTTATGAGCCACAATGTAGCTGCTAGGAACGAGACTTGAGCTTTCTGAAAGAGCAACAAGTGCTCTTAACCACTAAGCCATCTCCATCTCTGGATCATTTTTTTTTTTTTTTTTTTTTATTTTTTTTTTTAATTTTTTTTTTTATTATTAACTTGAGTATTTCTTATATACATTTGAATGTTATTCCTTTCCGGTTTCGGCAAACATCCCCTCCCCCTCCCCTTCCTTTGTAAGGTGTTCCTCCCCCCCCTCCCCATTGCTGCCCTCTCCCCAACAGTCCTAGTTCACTAGGGGTTCAGTCTTAGCAGGACCCAGGGCTTCCCCTTCCACTGGTGCTCTTACTAGGATATTCATTTGCAACCTCTGAGGTCAGAGTCCAGGGTCAGTCCATCTTTATAGTCTTTGGGTAGTGGCTTAGTCCCTGGAAAGCTCTGGTTGGTTGGCATTGCTGTACATATGGGGTCTCGAGCTCCTTCAAGCTCTTCCAGTTCTTTCTCTGATTCCTTCAACAGGGGTCCGTTCTCAGTTCAGTGGTTTCCTGCTGGCATACGCCTCTGTATTTGCTGTATTCTGGCTGTGTCTCTCATGGCGATCTGCATTCTCACATTTTTGATCATCCGTCTTGAGTTTCATTTGTTCTAGGCATCTAGGGTAACTCAAGCATTTGGGCTAATAGCCACTTATCAATGAGTACATACCATGTATGTCTTTCTGTGATTGGGTTAGCTCACTCAGGATGATAGTTTCCAGTTCAACCATTTGCCTACAATTTCATAAAAGTCATTGTTTTTGATAGCTGAGTAATATTCCATTGTGTAGATGTACCACATTTTCTGTATCCATTCCTCTGTTGAAGGGCATCTGGGTTCTTTCAGCTTCTGGCTATTATAAATAAGGCTGCGATGAACATAGTGGACACGTGTCTTTTTTATATGTTGGGGCATCTTTTGGGTATATGCCCAGGAGGTATAGCTGGATCCTCAGGCAGTTCAATGTCCAATTTTCTGAGAACCTCAGACTGATTTCCAGAATGGTTGTAGCAGTCTGCAACCCCACCAACAATGGAGGTGTTCCCCTTTCTCCACATCTCGCCAGCATTTGCTGTCACCTGAGTTTTTGATCTTAGCCATTCTCACTGGTGTGAGGTGAAATCTCAGGGTTGTTTTGATTTGCATTTCCCTTATGACTAACGATGTTGAACATTTCTTTAGGTGTTTCTCAGCCATTCGGCATTCCTCAGCTGTGAATTCTCTGTTTAGCTCTGAACCCCATTTTTTAATAGGGTTGTTGCCTCCTGCTGTCTAACTTCTTCAGTTCTTTGTATATTTTGGATATAAGCCTCTATCTGTTGTAGGATTGGTAAAGATCTTTTCCCAATCTGTTGGTTGCCGTTTTGTCCTAACCACAGTGTCCTTTGCCTTACAGAAGCTTTGCAGTTTTATGAGATCCCATTTGTGGATTCTTGATCTTAGAGCATAAGCCATGGGTGTTTTGTTCAGGAAATTTTTCCAGTGCCCATGTGTTCCAGATGCTTCCCTAGTTTTTCTTCTATTAGTTTGAGTGTATCTGGTTTGATGTGGAGGTCCTTGATCCACTTGGACTTAAGCTTTGTACAGGGTGATAAGCATGGATCGATCTGCATTCTTCTACATGTTGACCTCAGTTGAACCAGCACCATTTGCTGAAAATGCTATCTTTTTTTCCATTGGATGGTTTTGGCTCCTTTGTCAAAAAATCAAGTGCCCATAGGTGTGTGGGTTCATTTCTGGGTCTTCAATTCTGTTCCATTGGTCTATCTGTCTGTCTCTGTACCAATACCATGCAGTTTTTATCACTATTGCTCTGTAATACTGCTTGAGATCTGGGATAGTGATTCCCCCTGAAGTCCTTTTATTGTTGAGGATAGTTTTAGCTATCCTGTGTTTTTTGTTATTCCAGATGATTTTGCAAATTGTTCTGTCTAACTCTTTGAAGAATTGGATTGGTATTTTGATGGGGATTGCATTGAATCTGTAGATCGCTTTTGGTAAAATGGCCATTTTTACTATATTAATCCTGCCAATCCATGAGCATGGGAGATCTTTCCATCTTCTGAGATCTTCAATTTCTTTCTTCAGAGTCTTGAAGTTCTTATTGTACAGATCTTTCCCTTGCTTGGTTAAAGTCACCCCGAGGTACTTTATATTATTTGGGTCTATTATGAAGGGTGTCATTTCCCTAATTTCTTTCTCGGCCTGTTTCTCTTTTGTGTAGAGGAAGGCTACTGATTTATTTGAGTTAATTTTATACCCAGCCACTTTGCTGAAGTTGTTTATCAGCTTTAGTAGTTCTCTGGTGGAATTTTTGGGATCACTTAAATATACTATCATATCATCTGCAAATAGTGATATTTTGACTTCTTCTTTTCCGATCTGTATCCCCTTGACCTCCTTTTGTTGTCTTATTGCTCTGGCTAGAACTTCAAGAACTATATTGAATAAGTAGGAGAGAGTGGGCAGCCTTGTCTAGTCCCTGATTTTAGTGGGATTGCTTCAAGTTTCTCTCCATTTAGTTTAATGTTGTAACTGGTTTGCTGTATATACTTTTACTATGTTTAGGTATGGGCCTTGAATTCCTATTCTTTCCAGGACTTTTATCATGAAGGGGTGTTGAATTTTGTCAAATGCTTTCTCAGCATCTAATGAAATGATCATGTGGTTTTGTTCTTTCAGTTTGTTTATATAATGGATCACGTTGATGGTTTTCCGTATATTGAACCATCCTGCATGCCTGGGATAAACCTACTTGATCATGGTGGATGATTGTTTTGATGTGCTCTTGGATTGGTTTGCCAAATTTTATTGAGTATTTTGCGTCGATATTCATAAGGGAAATTGGTCTGAAGTTCTCTTTCTGTGTGGGGTCTTTTTGTGGTTTAGGTATAAAAGTAATTGTGGCTTCATAGAAGGAATTGGTGGTGCTCCATCTGTTTCAATTTTGTGGAATAGTTTGGATAATATTGGTATGAGGTCTTCTATGAAGGTCTGATAGAATTCTGCACTAAACCCGTCTGGACCTGGGCTCTTTTTGGTTGGAGACCTTTAGTGGCTTCTTCTATTTCCTTAGGAGTTATGGGGTTGTTTAACTGGTTTATCTGTTCCTGATTTAACTTGATTTACCTGGTATCTGTCTAGGAAATTGTCCATTTCCTGCAGATTTTCAAGTTTTGTTGAATATAGGCTTTTATAGTAAGATCTGATGATTTTTTGAATTTCCTCTGAATCTGTAGTTATGTCTCCCTTTTCATTTCTGATTTTGTTAATTTGGACACACTCTCTGTGTCTCTCGTTAATCTGGCTAAGGGTTTATCTATCTTGTTGATTTTCTCAAAAGAACCAACTTTTGGTTCTGTTGATTCTTTCTATGGTCCTTTTTTGTTTCTACTTGGTTGATTTGGCTCTGAGTTTGATTATTTCCTGCCTTCTACTCCTCCTGGGTGTATTTGCTTCTTTTTGTTCTAGAGCTTTTTTAGGTGTGCTGTCAAGCTGCTGACATATCTCTTTCCTGTTTCCTTCTGCAGGCACTCAGCGCTATGAGTTTTCCTCTTAGCACAGCTTTCATTGTGTCCCATAAGTTTTGGGTATGTTGTATCTTCATTTTCATTAAATTCTAAAAGTCTTTAATTTCTTTCTTTATTTCTTCCTTGACCAGGTTATCATTGGTAGAGCATTGTTCAATTTCGCGTATATGTGGGCATTCTTCCCTTATTGTTATTGAAGACCAGTTTTTAGGCCGTGGTGGTCCGATACTTACGCATGGGATTATTTCTATCTTTCTGTACCTGTTGAGGCCCGTTTTTTTTGACCAATTATATGGTCAATTTTGGAAAAATACCATGAGGAGCTGAGAAGAAGGTATATCCTTTTGCTTTAGGGTAGAGCGTTCTATAAATATCCGTTAAGTCCATTTGGCTCATGACTTCTCTTAGTCTGTCTCGTCTCTGTTTAATTTCTGTTTCCATGATCTGTCCATTGATGAGAGTGGGGTGTTGAAATCTCCTACTATTATTGTGTGAGGTGCAATGTGTGTTTTGAGCTTTAGTAAGGTTTCTTTTCATTATGTAGGTGCCCTTGTATTTGGGGCATAGATATTTAGGATTGAGAGTTCATCTTGGTGGATTTTTCCTTTGATGAATATGAAGTGTCCTTCCTTATCTTTTTGATGACTTTTAGTTGAAAATTGATTTTATCTGATATTAGAATGGCTACTCCAGCTTGCTTCTTCTGACCATTTGCTTGGAAAGTCGTTTTCCAGCCTTTCACTCTGAGGTAGTGTCTGTCTTTGTCTCTGAGGTGTGTTTCCTGTAGGCAGCAGAATGCAGGGTCCTCGTTGCGTATCCAGTTTGTTAATCTATGTCTTTTTATTGGGGAGTTGAGGCCATTGATGTTTAGAGATATTAAGGAATAGTGATTATTGCTTCCGGTTGTATTCATATTTGGATGTGAGGTTATGTTTGTGTGCTTTTCTTCTCTTTGTTTTGTTGCCAAGGCGATTAGTTTCTTGCTTCTTCTAGGGTATAGCTTGCCTCCTTATGTTGGGCTTTACCATTTATTATCCTTTGTAGTGCTGGAGTTGTAGAAAGATATTGTGTAAATTTGGTTTTGTCATGGAATATCTTGGTTTCTCCATCTATGTTGATTGAGAGTTTTGCAGGATACAGTAACCTGGGCTGGCATTTGTGTTCTCTTAGGGTCTGTATGACATCAGTCCAGGATCTTCTGGCCTTCATAGTTTCTGGCGAAAAGTCTGGTGTGATTCTGATAGGTCTGCCTTTATATGTTACTTGACCTTTTTCCTTACTGCTTTTAATATTCTTTCTTTATTTTTGTGCGTTTGGTGTTTTGACTATTATGTATGGGAGGTGTTTCTTTTCTGGTCCAATCTATTTGGAGTTCTGTAGGCTTCTTGTATGCCTATGGGTATCTCTTTTTTAGGTTAGGGAAGTTTTCTTCTATGATTTTGTTGAAGATATTTACTGGTCCTTTGAGCTGGGAGTCTTCACTCTCTTCTATACCTATTATCCTTAGGTTTGATCTTCTCATTGAGTCCTGGATTTCCTGTATGTTTTGGACCAGTAGCTTTTCCGCTTTACATTATCTTTGACAGTTGAGTCAATGATTTCTATGGAATCTTCTGCTCCTGAGATTCTCTCTTCCATCTCTTGTATTCTGTTGGTGAAGCTTGTATCTACAGCTCCTTGTCTCTTCTTTTGGTTTTCTATATCAGGGTTGTTTCCATGTGTTCTTTCTTGATTGCTTCTATTTCCATTTTTAATTCCTTCAACTGTTTGATTGTGTTTTCCTGGAATTCTTTCAGGGATTTTTGTGACTCCTCTCTATGGGCTTCTACTTGTTTATTTATGTTTTCCTGGAATTCTTTTAGGGATTTTTGTGACTCCTCTCTATGGGCTTCTACTTGTTTATTTATGTTTTCCTGGAATTCTTTTAGGGATTTTTGTGACTCCTCTCTGTAGGCTTCTACTTGTTTATTTATGTTTTCCTGTGTTTCTCTAAGGGAGTTCTTCATGTCTTTCTTGAAGTCCTCCAACATCATGATCAAATATGATTTTGAAACTAGATCTTGCTTTTCTGGTGTGTTTGGATATTCGTGTTTGCTTTGGTGGGAGGTGGGCTCGATGATGCCATGTAGTCTTGGTTTCTGTTGCTTGGGTTCCTAAACTTGCCTCTGCCATCAGATTATCTCTAGTGTTACTTTGTTCTGCTATTTTTTTGACAGTGG
The DNA here is from genome assembly GCF_011064425.1 of Rattus rattus. Lineage (NCBI taxonomy): Eukaryota > Metazoa > Chordata > Mammalia > Rodentia > Muridae > Rattus > Rattus rattus. The sequence goes on from NC_046172.1 coordinate 35,742,853, forward strand.
CTAGACTGTCTTATAAGCCTGTGTTTCAGGAGTGCTGTAGACCTGTTTTCCTGTTTTCTTTCAGCCAGTTATGGGGACAGAGTGTTCTGCTTTGGGCGCGTGGTTTTCTTCTCTACAGGTCTTCAGCTGTTCCTGTGAGCCTGTGTCTTGAGTTCACCAGGCAAGTCGTTTGTACCAGAAAAGTTTGTCTTACCTGTGGTCCCCAGGCTCAAGTTTGCTAGTGGGGTGTTGCCTATGAGCTTTCCACGGCCTCAGCAGCCAGGAAGATCTGTCCCGCCCCTTCCGGGAGGTTCCGTGCACCAGGGTTCCAGATAGCTTTTGTTTTCCTCTGGGGTCAGTACTGTGTGCAGCGTGCAGTCTCTTCTGGTTTCCCAGGCATGTCCGCCTCTCTGAAGGTTTAGCTCTCCCTCCCACGGGATTTGGGTGCAGAGAACTGTTTATCCGGTCTGTCCCTTCAGGTGCGGTGTCTCAGAAGCAGTGGATCTGCTGCTCCTGGGCCCTCCTCTACGGGTACCCAGAGGCCGTATACAGTATCCTCCTGGGCCAGGGATGTGGGCAGAGGTGGGCGGCGTTGGTGGTCTCCTCCGCTCTGCTGCCTCAGGAGTGCCCGCCCGACCAGGCGGCCAGAACTCCCCTCCAGGGGCCTGGGAGCAGAGAGCTGCTGAAGGCAGGGATCCTCGCTGGTCGGGACTCTGGCCAAACACCAGTGTCCCCCAGAGGAACTCCGCCTCTGTGTGACCCAGATCACCAGGCAAGTCGTTTGTAGCAGAAAAGTTTGTCTTACCTGTGGTCCCCAGGCTCAGGTTTGCTCGCGGGGTGTTGCCTATGAGCTCTCCACCTGGATCATTTATTAATAATGCTTTCTTAGCAGGACTTAAATAAAGGCCAGTGTCAGTCAGATTAAGTATCCATATCTGCATGTATGAAATATTTAGATTAGTGTCACCATTGCAGTTCCCAGACTGCTTTCTTGGTTCCTATTAGAGCAATTCAGATTTATCCTAAATGTCTTTGGAAATGTTCATAGAGTAAATAAAGGTTTTAGTGAGAGTTAAATCTCTAGAGGTATCCTCTATTTTGCTTTTTTATAAAACAGGAGGTAGGCTATTCAGGGTTGAGGGTTGAGACAGGATCTTTTTAGGTAACCCAGGCTGGCCTGGAACTCACTGTGAATTGAAGCCAGCTAGGTCTAAACCTGTGGCATTTCTCTTGCCTCAGCCTGTGTTCTCATCATTAAAACTGTCCCTAAATATCCCTTAAAGATGCTTTAAAATATTTATTTTATATGCATGAGTGTGTTTTGCTTGCAAGCATATTTGTGTACCACTATGCAGGTAGTGCCCACAGAGGCTAGGAGATGGCCTTGGATTCCCTGGAAGTGAAGTTACAGGCAGTTGTGAACCACCATATGGGGGCTGGGAATTGAACTCTGGTCCTTTCCAAGAGCATGAAGTGGTCCTAACCACAAACCCATCATCCCAGCTCCTAAAATTTCTTCCTTTTTTCACTAGGTAATAAAACCAAACAAACCCTGGAAGAATTTACATATTTAAATGATCAGTGACAAAAATCCCCCTAGACTTCAGTTTCTTCACCTGTGAGTAACAGCAGAACTGAATGGTTTCCCAAAGGCCTTTTCCACTTCTGAATATATTTCACTGAGGCATGGCTCAGAATTATTTGAAACTTTCAGGTTCACGACTCCCCAAAATATAGAGTAGTTTCATTGTTTAATCAGAATGTATGTCCATTGCTGGGAATTTCAAAGAATTCTGTCAGTCTTGAGAAGTAAATCACAGTCATCAGAAGCTTGTGTAATTAAGTTTATTACAGAGAGTGCAATATAATTTACATCTGCGAACTCTGAACTAACAAAAGTAATGGGATGGCAGCATTCATAAAGTGCTCAGCGGAGTCACTTCTGTTGAAACAGCACTAATACAAACGAGGGCTTCTGAGGCTGCCATGTGAGACAGAAAGAGCAGCCATCAACAGTTAGAAGTCTGGGGATGGAGAGCTAGCCAGCCAAGTAAATGTTCAGAATTCAGGAACTGGTCCAGGAGTATCTTTCTTGAAATAAGCCATGGGCATTTGCTAGGGATAGACCCATTCTTCTCATTGTACCCCTATGCCTGCCCGTCTCTATCCTAGCGGCACACACTGGTACATTCAGATATGCCTTCATGTTTTCAGTGGACCTTGGAAGAACACAATAAAGCTATAAAAATGTAGATTTTAAAAAGATGCATTTATTGCAACAACCTAAAACTCAAATAATATAAAGTTTTCCCTCAGTAACTTCAGAATATTTTTTCCAGGGCCTTGTAAAAATTCTAAAATTTGTGGAAATTCGAGCATTTTACATACATATTTGTGTGTTGGCTATGCACAGCTTTCTGCATGCTTAAATCATCTCTATGGAACTTATTAACACAACAATGGTCTATATGTTATATGTAGAAAAATAACACAAAAGGTGTTCATAGATACTCATTAAAGATGCAATAATTTCCAAGTACTTTCAAGCCATATTTGGTTAAATCCTTGGAGACAAATTCCAAGATATGAAAGGTTTGCCTTACCTTTGCACTTCACTTGGTTTTGGTTGCTTTTTAAAGGAATACTTTTCGGCTGCAAGTAACAGAAAATTTGGCTAAGAGTATCTAATATCATGCAACTCAAACTGTTTACTTAGCCCAAAGCTCAGACGTAGGTATCTCAGTTCAGTGATGTAGCTCTGTGATGTCGTGAACTTAGATGACGTCTTCCTTAAAGCTATGTCTTCCCTGGTGCAGTCAGCAACATATCCTCTTATGGCTTCAAAGTGAGGTCCTCGGCTTTACACATCACCATTCTAACAAACGAACAATTAAACAAACCATGGGATATGGTCATGAAAGAGGTTTTCACTTCATTACGTTTCAGAGAAAATGATTTTTTCCCTAGGAATTTTCAGCAGACGTTTTCTGTTCCGTTGATCAACGCTGATCTATAGACTCACATCTATAATAATCACTGGCAGAGGGATATGGAAAATGCCTCAAATGTCAGAGATTAATCAGAATTTATTTCCTGGGACTTTCAAATGGTTAAAAACAGGGCTTTCATAGTAGCATACAGTGAGCACATGTCAAAGAAAATTTTTAATATGAAAGCCAGCCAAAGAGTAAAGCTAGTTTAAAGGAGGTTGGTACCTATGGCTACCAGAAAAAAAGAATGCTGAAAAGCAGGTACCAAATTAGATGGGAAATGAATTAAGATCATCTTGAAGTATAGAACTAAAGGTTAACCCTTTCCAAAACAGAGATTTATTGCAATGTATTAACATTTTACAAGTTTCTTTACAGAGTGAAAAGTGTAAGTTTAAAAAAAATCTGTAAGTAGATATTTTTGGTTGGATCCTGATAGGCGTAGAAGGAGGGGTAACCATTGTTTTGCTTTATTCCCATATTTGAGATATTGATTTTTTAGCTGGACCTTGAAACAGGAATCTAACTGAGCTTTTAGTAGGGAAGATAAAGTGGGCATTGTATGTAGGCAATCAACAATATCTGTCATACATCTCTTACTTCAAATGACAATTCCCAGGTATTAAATATTTTTCAGAGTATCATCTTAAACATGGACAGCGACACCAAGCCTTCTGAAGCCATGCATAGATCTTCTCTTGTTAGTAATAAATCCACACAATATATTTTGAGCAGTATTTCACTGTCACATGGAACAATTTTTATTGACATTTAAATCTAGCCTCTAATTTTGGGTGGACATAAGGTTTCTTTTCTCAGCTTCCTTGAAGGTAAAGCATTGTCACTGATGAAGTGATCACGTTACTAGGAGACGTTTTCTTGACTTTCTCCAGAGAGGGTTTTTCTACTTGTGATTTATTTTCTTTGACGATAGTTCTGGAAATTTATTTCCAAGAAGAGATTGCTTCCTTCTTTTTCCACAAGCTCATTTTTGGGTAATAAATCTCAACAGACACTGAAGTTCTCAAGTAACTTTCTCTGTGTGGGCTTGTTTTGCCTTTTTTCTGTTATTATTTTGCCTATTTGACTCACTAAAGCCAAAACTTGAGCTTTATGTCATGACTTCCTATGAATTTCTTGGTGAACAGTGTGGTCTCGGGGAGAGCTTTCAAAGCCTGTCTCAAATTACTAAAGGCCCAGGCAAACCTGGGTACTGCCTTTAAGAATCCAATTCTGTAATCCACTCCAATTTTTGGGATAAAATTTACAGTTGGGATGTAAGCCTTATAAGGTGTCATACAGTGGAGCAGTGCACAGCAGTTATAAGTGAGTAGGTCATGCTCTCTCTAGTAATTGCTCTTCTATGAAAGTCACTCTAGAGTCTACAGGGTCACAAGAGAAAGCAGTGCATGCACTTAGTGTTCCATTTACAACAGCCCTTGAGTCTGTAATTCTCTTTTGATGGCTTGCAAATTCAGTTCATTTTTTTACAAATTGTGTGCATGTAGGATATGTGCACGTATAAGCACATGCCTGTCACAGTGCAGATGTGGAGGCCAAAGGATAGCTTTGTATAGCTGGTCTATCCTTTCACCTGTATGTAGTTTCTGTGGATTAAATTCAGGCTTTTCAGGCTTGCACGGGAAGATCATCTGAGCCATCTTCCTCCCCTGGCCTGCAAATGTTTAATGAGCAGGAATTTCTATTGTGTCCAAGATGCCTAGAACTGGTTAAATAGCACTTTGGGGAAAGAAATAGTAGCACTGACTTTATCTTAAAATTATATATGATATTAATATAAATATAGACTATGTTATAACATTATATCAATATACACATTAATATGTAATATTAAATATGTGTATAATATTAAGATAAAGTCAGTGCATATATATACATTACATATACACACACAAGTTTGGGCATTTTTCACTCAGTAATAGGAAACGTTCAAAAAATTTCTGCATTTAAAGTGAGCTCAGTAGTGCAGCACTTGCCTAACAAGTTTGAGTCCCTAGGTCTGGTCTCTGGCTCTGCCAAAATTAACATGGATACAAATTTAAAACATTATAAATAAAGAAAAAAAATCCACTATTTTGAGAGTAAATGACAGCCGCATGCTCTAGCTTAAACAAGACAGCTATCCCATCCACTCTAAAATGCAGGAGCATTGCAGAAGACAGGGTGGAAAGGTTGTAAGATCCAGAGGAATGGGATACAAGTTGTAAAATGTCTTCTAGTCACAGCCATTGCAATCACAAACTCTCAGCAACTAAGGCTGACTGCATTAGGTCTGAACAGACATGAACCCATCGGCACTGACATGGGGATGGTGGGAGAATTTAAAGTGTGCTACCTCTCACTGCTCATCTGTTTTCAAAGGGTTGATTCAGGGAAGGTGGGGTAATTGCTTTCAGTTGTGTATCTGCTAGTGACTACCAGTTTACATTGGATAATCTCAATGTAATAAGCACACAGAGGATCCAGCTAAACTAAATAGGTCACAAAACCAACCCAAAAGTCTTAAGATTGGGTGGGGTAATAAGAATTCATTATAGACATGTATAAAATTGTCAAAGAACCAATTTAATTAAAAAAGTGAAAATCAGCGTTTAATTAATCTCTCACCCCCAATAATGTGGACTATCTATCTATGGTTAGGTTATTCTGTAGGTCAAGTGACTAAAAGGTTAAGAAATATAAAGAGTACACATTTTTGGCAATACATATGTTTTTTATTTTAATTAATAGTCTATTCATGAAATTTGGAAGCAAAATAATGTATCATTATGGAGATGGCAGGAGATGAACATGATGCTTTACAAGTTATAAATATTTTCAAAGCTATGGAATCACTGGTTTTGTTTTTCATAAAAGATAGAAATTCCTTCTTTGTGGTTTTATCCAATAGGACTCATTACATTGGGGTTTCTGATATTGAGAAAATGTTACTGTTCTTTTCATTTTTTGGTAGCACTAATACATATATTTACAGAATATTTGGAAGGATTTATTTGTTTCATATTTGAGACGGGGTCTCTCAACCTAGCCCTGGCTGTCCTAGAATCCACAATATAGACCAGGCTGGCCTTGAACTCACAGATATTTGCCTGCCTCTGCCCCCCAAATACTGAGTTTTATATAGTCTTCCCATGTCAAGTGCCAGGATACACAACAATGATTGTTCTGAACTAAAAGGAACATATCTTCACTCTGTAGGGGTGCACATATACAGCTGATGAGAACTGTTACTGTGATATGCTAAGGGCCTAAAGGAAAGCAGAAGTACATGGACCCCGAAATCCAAGAATGCACCAATTTTACTTGGGTACATTGGAGAGTTTTCAGGAGCGGGTGGTGGGGGAGTTTGAATGAGCCTTGGTATCTGAGGAAAGCTTCAACTGGTGAAGCAGGAGGAACTACATTCCAGAAAAAGGGAAGAGCATGAGAATAGACAGACAACAGACACACACACACACACACACACACACACACACACACACACACACACACACACACACACAGAGAGAGAGAGAGAGAGAGAGAGAGAGAGAGAGAGAGAGAGAGAGAGAGAGAGAGAGAGAATAATTCGAAGTGGAAACTTCTCATTTCTTTGGAAAGTCAGTTATATCAAATAATGTTTTGCTGGGTTACACAGATGAAAGAATGTCTTGCTAAAGCACACAGGTGAAAGGATGTTTTCCTGAAGCAGACACAGGTGAAAGGATGTTTCGCTATAGCAGATGTGTGAAAGAACTCATGATGAAGGAGTATAAATATGAGCCCATGGACAGTGGGAGAAGAAGCCTTGGTTTGGTTTTGTTTCTGCCTCACTATTCTTTGCTAAATAAACACATGTCTTGGTTAGACTTAGGTAACATTGTTGAAATCCACTTGTGGAATTGAGAGACATGTCAAGAACTTCTCATGAGAGTCCTGTGACATCTTGTCACTTCAGTTATCTCAGGCCGATTGGTGAGCCTTGCTGTTTCTTCAGGATTGAATTACAGTTGATGGTTCATGCATGGTGTCTGTAGGCTGACTGGACTGCAGCTGTTGATTCATATTTGGTGTTTGCTACGGGACTAAATTGCTGACATAGAAGATTGAGTTTGCCCTCCAAAGAACTATTGGTAAACAGGTCCATTTCCCCTATATCCTAATAATTTCTCTCTTCCACTACCTCTGGTGAGTGGTAGACTAGAAGAGAAATTGAACCCTTATTAAAGTAGGTTGGAAAAGTTTATGTCTACAATAATTATTCTTACTTGGATTCTCTTCTATAGACACTCAGGACAGGGAAGATTTTCAACAGGGGCTTCACATATTCTGATCAGTTCTTTACCCACATAAAGGCTAGATTTGATAAGACTGAGTAAGAGAATGTAGTCAGAAGGAGATTATAATGATTCAGGAAACAAACACCCCCATCAAACTAGGCCTCCTGGAGCCAGTAAAAGTGTCAGTCTTGCCAGGGTAGAATATGCAACCTCATTTGTGATTTTAGCCTGACAAGCAGAATATAAATGAAAAAAAAAAAAAAAGAGGCATAAGGTTGCTAAGGTGGAAATTGTTGGGTGAGTCCCATTTCCTAAGAGCATAAAAGGCTATTTGCTGAATAACAGTGTTGAAGACTTTGAGAAAATCAAGTCTAGAATTTCAGTTTTCAAGACTGAGACAGCAGTATCTTTTAGGCATGAGCAGCAAGAAGGGTCAAGAAGCAGTGAGGAGAAGTGGGCGATAGGACTTGGGGTAGGGTGGGGAAATTGACATACAGATCATTGTTGGTGGCAGTGTAAAGTGTCAAAGTTGCTCTTGAGGCCAAGTTGCTGTTACCTGTTGCAATTTATCTAGTTCATTCTCTTCAATACTAAATTGTAAATAAAATAAATGGGTATTTAATAGACAGTTGAAAATTGCAGTACATTCATACAAAAAATCATATTTAGATTGCAATCTGGCTTGGGTTGTGGTATGTACATGTACTGATACAGGAATATAAAAAAATTCAAAATTCAGAATACCATGTATAGAACGTCCCTTTGTTTTTTGAAAAAATAATAAAGAGAGGCACACCTATGTCTTAAGGAATTCTATGTGCATGTGATATGTTTGACTTCTGGGAGTTTTTCTGGTTCCATCATACAGCTCTTAGTGTTGCTATGAATACATCAGGTACACAAGGGTGAGTCTATCTTATGGGTCATAATGAATCAAAACCACATTTCAATATAGAAAAAAAAACTGTTCATGCCACAGGAAGGACCAAATGTATTTGTCTCCCAGTGACTAGGATAATTGCTCCTGCTTTACCAATCACAGCTTTTTTTTTTTTTGCATCATTTTCTTTTCTTCTTCCCTTCTAGATTTATTAAGTACTCCATCCATGGAATTACTTTTGTTTCTCAAGAGCATACACTTTAGAGTAGAATCCTGTATTGTTAAATTCTCCCCCAAATGTCTAGAAGAACTTGGATCTGGAGACACGCTTACGGCCTCTATAGATCTCCAAGGGTACATATTTTCTCTCACTAGCTTGAGTAATAAGCCCAGCACATTTCATTACATGTTCCTGGTGTTCTGAGGGATGAATCCCATGCTCCATTTTGGACTTGGAATTTTGACCACAATTCTCATGAGAACTTCAGCTGAGCTGGCCTAGGCTTCCAGGAGTTAACAATTGCTCTGAATTACAGACTCTGGACTTTTTCCTATCACTCTGCTTGCCTGGGCTCAAGGAATGCTAAGAAAAGTCAGGATACATTTGACAAAATGGAAGTTCAGGTGGAGAGTCACAGGCATAGACATTGATTGAAAGAGGAAAGAGCTGGATAAATGGGTTGTAGAAGATGGAATAATGAATTAATCTAGATGATGACTTACCACATAGTAGATGATCTTTCATTTTTAAAAGAAATTGCTAGTTAATGGCTATTATCCCTTATTTACTCTTTTAAAAGCATTTTATGTGTGCATAAGGATAGCGATGCTGTAGTAGATAGTGCCAGTCAGGTGTTCATATTCTGTGGGAATTTTCCCTGTGTGGGTGTCTATGTACCACGTGTGTCTAGTACCTGAGGAGACCAAAAGAGGATGCCACATTCTCTGGAACTGTTATAGACAACTACAAGACACGGCATGGGTAGTAAGAATCAAGCCTAGGTCATTGGGAAAAGCATCCAGTACTCTTAACCCCCGAGCTCTGTCTCCAGACTCAAATGCTCAGCAGATAGTATAGTTCACTGTCCTACTGACTATTACCACGAAGGTGATAATAGGAAAAACATTGATTCAATTTTCATGTTAATGAATATGAAAAAAGAAGAACTGATGTCTATAACCACAAAGGAAGACTGTTAGGTATAGCAGCTATATCAGTTTCAAGTGATCAGCTTGTTTCTATGCTTGGGTTGCTAAAAGGTGTAGAATAGATCAAAGGATTATGTCAAGGTCTTTGTGGGAAGCACAGCTTGCAAAGAAGATTGGTTCAGTAATTTATATAGGCATAGAAGGAAGCCAATAGAACATGTATTTATAAATGAGTTACTGCAGTGAGAAAGTAGAGCTCAACCCTATGATGGAGTTCTGGCATGCTACATAGATCTTGTCTCAAAATTATTCTATTCAAGTGAAGGGAAAGGGCTATCTATATATCACCTTTCATTTTCCTTAGCTGAGAATTTTCCCGTGGAGAAATGTTAACTAACTGTGCCCATGTTTCTGTAGCTAGAAAATCTTAGACAGAACTCCTTACTTTGTACTTAAACCAAAGGCTTTAAGTTTGCTCAAATAGTTGGCTGTCAATATCTGCTATGCTATGGCATCTCTGCAGCTGTATTTGTCAATACTAGTTTTGAAGTGGTCCAAAATGATAAGAGAGGTTTCTGCAAATCCTATTACCAAGAAGCAGTGTTTTCTAACATAGACACCAAGAAACTAAGTTTTTTCTTCATTTAGCAATTCATTCATATATTTTTGAGGCTCTACTATATGGCAGAGACTATATTAGACACTGTGGAAAGAATAACAAATAATGTGGGAGATGGTCAAGAAATGCTTTCTGGAGTTAAAAAATAAGAGATGTGAGTTATCCAGGCAGATACAGTGATGAGATGAAATGAAAGAAAGATAAGATGCTCTGAGCAAAAGGAACAATCTGCCTGGGAACACTGCTTATAGTTGGAAGCTTATTGAGGAGTGGGTCATGTGGAATATTGTTGTGTTGAAAAAGAACCTGGAAATATAAGAAGGTGCCAGATTAGGAAAGACTACAATCATATGAAAAATTTAGATTTTATTCAGAGAGTAATATAGCCACTGAGATACTATTAATTGGAGGAACATCTTGGCTAGATTTATTTCTTAGCGAAGCCACACTAGTTGATTCTGAAGAGTAGATTGGTGAGAAGAAGACTAGATGGAATGGTGTTGACTCTGCTGAAAAGGTACAGAGGAAAGGGGGGTGACTGTGATTTCCAGGAAGTAGATGGAATTAAAACCAGCAAATGATATTGATACACACGTGACTGAACTGATGACAAGCAAAGAAGGGACGTGAGCAGAAAAGAACTGGAACAAAATAAAAGCGGTAGTTAATGGTGGCAGAACAAGTACAGAATGCTGGGAGTAATTGAAGAGGGGGCTAGAAAGGTTAGAGGATTGTTTTAGAGCTTCTGGTGGTAACAATTTCTAGGGTACAGACTGTGACCATGACAGTTAATCGGCAGTTCTGTCAGTGGGAAGAAGGTACTTGGAGAAGAAACCATGGGAATTGGGAGGACTGAGAAATTTGGCTGGTGAACTCCTGGACTCAGAGGTAACATAGGATATAGGTAGTGGGATAAATGAGATAGGATGGGGAAATTGAAAATTCTCTTATTCATCTTAATGTATGGTACACAAGGTTTCAAGATTTTCTTCTGGAGTAAGCTGAGTTGTGTGTGTGTGTGTGTGTGTGTGTGTGTGTTTGTGTGTGTGTTTGTGTGTGTTTGTGTGTGTGTGTGTGTGTGTGTGTGTGTGTGTGTGTGTGTGTGTGTGTGTGTGTGTGTGTGTGTGTGTGTGTGTGTGTGTGTGTGTGTGTGTGTGTGTGTGTGTGTGTGTTTGTTTGTGTGTGTGTGTGTGTGTGTGTGTGTGTGTGTGTGTGTACAAATCTACCCAGGCTGTAGCTACTGGAGACAAGCACAATGCCTACCCTTGTCCCACTGCAACCTCTGGTCATTGCTCTATTCCTTCACATCCCGTTCCTTAGTTTCAACTCTAAATTGCAAATTAACATGAGTAGAGAGAGTGTCACCAAAACATGGCCTAGAACAGTGCACTGGGACAAGCACCTCTGGATTTTGGCCATTTGTGTAGGGATGCGGAGTAGTACACTGATGAGAGATATGATCAGCCTCCAGAAAGCAAGGTGCCAAATTGGAGCACAGAAAAAGATGGAGGATGAGGTGAATTCCTTTTGTATAGAAAGAGTGCCAGAAGACAGAAGATGGATTGTGGTGAGGGAGGGAGCAGTAGGTGGCTGTAGGGAAAGGAACACCCACAGTAGGGGTTGAAATGTTGGCTCGACTCCAAATGTGTAAACATGCTTTGCTTTTTGTATCACCTTTGGATGACAGAGATATTATGAAATGGCAGTTCTCTTGGGAGAGGGATAGGTAAAGACATTGCTTGTCCCCAGGAGCTAGATGCCTGGATGGGGTCTTTCTCTGTGAGAGGCCTACTTTGGGCAAACGGCTTGCAGCCTTGGTCACTGCACATTAATTCAATAGATCCAGTCAATGCCATCCAACATTTCTAAAAAGCTAGTCATGTATAAAATGAGTTAGGGACTGCTACTTTATTAGCAATAAGTGGGTGACCTGTCTTCAGGGTATAGATGCTCACATATGGAAAAACAATGTAATATTGCATGGCTACAGTATTCTGTTTGGAGGAATGAATTCATGTCAGGATTCTTTTAGAATTTTAGGCCAAATTGCAAATGATTTCATTTACTGAAACATGTGTTTGGAATGAGTTCTCTCTCTCTCTCTCTCTCTCTCTCTCTCTCTCTCTCTCTCTCTCTCTCTCTCTCTTTCTTTCCTCCTCCTCCTTCAGATATAACTATTATAAAGAAAAAGAAATCTTTTAACATGAAATGGGCTCAATATGCCCTCTCTCCTCTACCATCCTTAACAACAAAATTGGCAAAGAAGTACCACGTGGCATTTGAAAGCACGGAATAGTTGAGCTTAGTAACAAAAAATTCTAGCTTCACTATCTGCTAGCACTGACCTAGTACAGGTCATTTCTCCTTTTTATGCCTTGTTTTCTTCATCTGTGAAATAAATATAATAATGTTGTATACTTCACAGAACTACTGTGAGCATAAAATCAATGAACGGTTAGGAAATACTGAGGGTAGGAGATATTAGATGTGTGATGAACAAAACCTGGCCAAACAAAGTCAGAAATTATGGACCCCTGTTCTAATCCTCTATAACTTAAATTAAGACGTGTTTATGTGTCTGACTTCCTTGGGTAGACAGTAAGTAATTAATAGCAAAGAGCCACGAACCCCAGTTGTGAAGATGATATGGTGACTATTCGTAATGGCTATTTTTTAAACTTTTTATATTACAAAGTTTCCCTGTACAATCTAAGTGCTGTTTACAAGCAAGAACAGGCATTGTGCTCTATGGAATGAGAACAGCAGGAGGCTGATGTCAGGGGTGATGTGAGGATAGCAGACAGATCTGAGCTTGGTCAGCAGGAACATTCCCTGGGGCCTGCTGGGTCTCCTTTCTCTGACACTGATGCATACTGACTGCCCTTCCCTCTCCTCCCCAGCCAGTGGTAACTGTTTGAGGCCAAAGGTTTTGGGGCCTGTGAAGGTCTTGATGTCAACACATCTCTACAGTGAATCTCAGTATTGCAAGAATAAGAGGGAAAGAAAAAAAAAGCATCTCAACAGAAGACAAATAACCAAGTGTGGAAATGGCCAAAGAATCAGATACTTCTCTCAAGAAGATATATGAACAGCCAGTAAACATGTGAAAAAATGCTCAGTGCCATTAGTCATCAGGCAAATGGGAATTCAGACCATGAGAAAAATTCTTCACACTGAACTGGGATGCCTGTGTTCAAAAAGACAGACAAGAGCAAGTGTTTGGTAAGAATGTGGGGAAGTTGGCACCCTCATACACTTTTGGCAGAGATCCAAAATGGTGAAGCTGCTTTGGGAAATGGTTTGACATTTCCTCAAAATGTCAATCAGAGTTACTAAGATGAACCAACAATTCTACTTCAAGGGATATTTTTGAAAGAAATGATAAAATCTGTTCACACAAAAGTTTAAACATCAGTGTTCATATAGCATTATCCATAAGAGTCCAAATGTGGAAACAGTCCAAATGCCATCAATGGATAACTGGAAAATACAGTGTGTCATACAGATATATGGTGGAATACTATGTGGACATAAAAGGAATGTGGTATTGATGTGTTACTAATCTATGCTACCTCATGGCTGGACTTCGATACATTATTCTAAGTAAAAAAAGAACCTAGATGTAAGGAACCATATGTTGTATCATTTCATTAATATAATATCTATAGATTAGACAGTTTCTTAATAATCAGTAGCTACTTGATGGGAAAGTTGTAGGAGAAATGGAGAGTGACTGGCTAATACGTTAAGGATTTCTTTTGGGGATAATGAACCGGTCCTGAAGTTGTTTGTTGTGATGATGTCACAACTATAAATATACTAAATATCATAGGATTGTATAACATAAGAGGAACATTCTTATGTGTTAATGATATCATATTTTTAAATGAAAATTATTAATAAGGAAGAAGCATCACATCTGATTATAGTTGTGTCAAGCTAACATCCGTAATTTATAAATCAAAGCTCTAACAAGCTTGTTTCTTGCGATTTTTAATCTGATATCTATTAAAAGCTGGCAGAAATTCAGAGTAGTCTATATTTCATTTTCCTTCTAGGCAGACAGGTAAACATCTAGAGTGTGGCTTTTAAAATGCAACACTCTAAATTTTAATATTCCCACATGATTAGATTATGAAGTCCTCTCAAAGCAGTGGTATATGGAATGAAATAATGAGTGTATGAGGTGCACTTAAGGTAGGGGATTCCTCAGGAGATACTTCATAGGTTGCTGCTACTAGAGAATTTCACTGCATAAAAGTTAGCCTGTTGCTAGGCAACACTGCAGCTTGAATTGAATTCATGGTGATCAGAATGCCTCACATAAACTCACGATTCATATTCCTATCTCCAATAAGAACAGTGCAGATTAAAAATATTCTTCAAATTGAAAGGGGCTGTAATCGCCGTGCTGAATCAAAAAACAGGAGTTAGTCATATATCCTCCATTTCAACAGCCCTATTACAATTTCTGTATATTTTTAAGATTCTTATTGCTCACAGCCATGTATTTTACAGGATTATAATTGTAATGCACCCACCACCTAACAATAACAACCTTTGTTATAAGAAAATTGTTATATATTCCTAAAGGTTTCCTAACGATTATTCTAAATGTCACAGAACATCTCTGTTAGTTGATGTTTTGTAGCTTGCTCATTGTGTTTTATCAGTGGACACCTATATGACTTTATTTCCACCCATTTATAGAAAATTCCAGAGTATGCAGCTTCTTTAAGAAGAATATATAATACAGATTCTTGGGGAATTACATACCACTGTTTGATGACTGTATTTAACTTGCGCTCACCCCCACCCAGGTGTCTCCTTTATAGCTGTTTGAAAATCACTTTGGAAGCACATTTAATCCATCCAATCAGTCATTTCTCCAAAGTGGGAACACAGTCTCAATGTTTGGATGAATCTTCAAGTTTCCTGTGTGCCTGGTAGAGGCTCTGATGGAAGCTTTGCATTTTGGAGATTGCCAGTTGCATGTAATGTGGCTAGGGGAATTAGCAAAATTATTCACAGAGCATTCCATACGAATGAAAGGGGAATCCTCTCAACTAAAAGACATGGGGCTCTCTCCCACTAGAAGTTAATGTGCAAAAAAGTAGGCAAATGCAGAGCCTGTATATTTTAAGAGATTTTAAAAAATGATTAAGGAAGTCAAAGGAAGTTTGTCTTCTGTTGCAAGATCGTTCTAATTGCTAATTAGAGTGCTCACAGGTTTGCGCAAGGTTCGGAGCTTTCTGGGTAAATATAAGTTTCAATTGCCTCATTTCCTTGCCCCACTAGAAAAAAAGGTACATATCAGTTATAATAAAAGTACCAACTATTTCATATAAGTCTGACTGTTGTATATTTTAAACATGTACCTTCAATTATTGCCATTGTCAAGAGTTTCAAAAACAAACCAAGTAGAAAAAAATTGAAATAGTTTTTCAAAGTTAAAGAAAAACAAAACTGGAAATCCCCAGCCAGAGTGCATTGGTTCTTTTATATAAATCTCTTCTAGATCAGAAAGGCAATGCAGTCCTGTTGTCAAGAAAAAAAAAAATCGAGCTCTTATCCCTTTGGCCTTTACCTTTCAAAACTGAAATGTTGCAAATTGATTTTGAGATGGGAAGCCCTGCTAATGTCAGTTGAATGCTTACCCTGAAATTTTTTTTTTTTGCCATTTCAAATAGAAAAAGCCTCTATAGGCTTTATGTCTGATTCAGCAGCAGCCTGCTTAGCATTAAGAAAGGGCAAGCCAGAGTCCTGAGTCCGGTAATTATGGCTGAGCTCTTAGATATTCTCTTTGGGAGATAACAAGGTCGGGCCTTCCCATATTATAAAGAACCATGAGGTGCTCGCTGGCTGGCTGGCTGATTCCTGAATTTGGAAAGCAGTTCAGCTCAGAACACTTTCGAAGCCTAAAGTAAAGGCATGCCTCTTGCCAAAAGGAGATTGCTTTAAAAAGAAACTGACCTGGGACGTGCTTCTCACCAAAGCATCTGCAGAGATCTTTGAGCAGGAGGCCATATTAATCATTCATGATCATGAAGATGCTCTACAACCCACAGCAAATGTTTATTCCAAAGGAACAAAAACATCTTGGGAATTCGGATGCAAATGGTTCCTCAAAGAAATTGAACCGGAATTTTAGGAGAAGTTCGAATTAAGTATTTTGGCACAGATTTTTACTTTTTTTTAAATTTAGCTTATTGAGATGCGATTTACACTTTAAATATGGCCAGTGTTGTCTATCTTGACAAACACAGGTAGCTGCCATCACAATTCAGGTGGAGAATGACCATGGCTACACCCCCCAAGTTCTCTCATGCCGTTTGGTCTTCAGCCGCTTCCAGCTATCCAACTGTCCCTAGCAACCACTCATCTGTTTTCTGTCTCGACAGCTTTGCTTTTTCCAGAATGTCATATAAATGGAATTGTACAGGATGTAGCCTTCAGAGTCTGGTTTCCTTCACTGAGCATCCTGCATCTGAGATCTGTCCTTGTTGCATATATTAGTAGTTTGTTCTTTTTATTTGTGTAATATTATTTTATGGTATGACTGCAATACAGCCTGCTCATCTGCTCAGAAGCTGATGGACATTTGGTTTGTTTATTTCATTTCACATTTTACTTACCACCATGGTGCACAGTTTACAGAGCAATTTACATTCATGTATCCACTGTTTACAATATCATTATTCTACTTTTTCTGATAGTTAGTGAATGCTAGAGGGAGCCTACATGGCTTGTGAGGTTTCCTAGTTGAGACTACATCTTTGAATGTCGTTGTCTCAGAATAACCTATCTATTATATTATGCCATATCTCTGGCATTCGGTGAATATTGTCAATTGAAGACCTATACCTGTGCATTGAAAGTTAATGATATACTATCTATTTAACAGAAATTGGAGGGAAGTAAATAGAGACTTTTTTAAAAAATGGGTTTCTTTGTGTTCACACATACGGTATGAAGAAAATCGGTCTTTGGTGTTAGTCTTGAACGCATAGCCTAGCTCTCCGTGATTATTCCATAGTCCAGGGAACGCTTTTAACTACTCTGAGTCTCAATTTCTTCACACAGTCATTGCTTTCTATTGTATTGATCTCTGAGTCTTTGAATCGATGAAGCTGTGGGTCCACGCTGCAACTCATACAGCAGCAGGGAGAGCTTCCTTTTGCTATTTTCCTTCTTTCTCTAGTGCATGAGTACACACAGACAATGTACATGGAACGTGTGCATGCCTTTGTCTACTAATATAAGCATAAAGTGCTAACAAACATGCAAAGAGGGAAAGAAATTGGGTAGGAATGGAGCCTGTGACAGAGGAAAAGAAAGGGCTCAGAACATTAGACATACCAATCTCAGAACCGCAGGAAAGATGAATGTGAAAGCCTTTCCCATCAAGAGACCCCTTGGGCCTTCTCTGGTGGCTAATCCCACCTGAATGGGAGGAAGCCTGTGTAGCTGCCATCTTTGTTTTTTTCCTATTATTTATCTACCAACCATTTCCTGTTGAGTGAGGCTAAGGGCTGGTTTTAGATGAAATATTAGGCAAGGCTCCTTTACTGTGGTACTGTTTTTGTGGTTAAAGTGCCTTGGCCTCCTAGGTGTGGGAAAGAGCTCCCTGACTCAGGGTTCAGATGTGGCTCAGTGGAAGACCTATTGTCTACAATGTGGGAAGCTCTTGGTTCTCTTTCCATGACTGTGAAACCAACTAACCAGACGGCCAACCAACAAACCAACCAACCACATAAACAAACAAACAAACAAACAGCTCTATCTTTATACTCAGACCTCTTTCCTCTACCATCAAAACTACTCAGTTTAATCATTAAGCAAAAAGGTAATGTAATTTACAAAAATCTCTTGTTTCCATATAGAAAATTTCATAGTAACTAATAGTTTAAGTTGCAAACTTTGGGAGACTACTTAAATTTTTACCAACAGTACTTGTGTAGGAGAAAATGCTCAAGATAGAATTTCAACAGTATTTTGTAGTACAAAGGGGTCTAGAATAAACACCTGAGTTTATTTGTGGTTTTAGAAAGTCTAGAACCTGAGATAAATATCTACTATGTAAGTATATAGAATCTCCCTATATCTGTTGTATTGCTTTTCTGGCTTTTTCTGTAGGATTTCATACCCTTCTGCCTGTAATTCACTAGTCAACTCATTCTCAAAACCAAGTCCTGTAAATTCGAATACCCAAATGCACATAAACTGTGCCATTTAAAAGAATTGTATGATGATTCCATTGTAGGTACTCAGTTTTGCTTCTTTGTTCTGTACAGGAAGTTTGATCTTATGGGCCATACTAGTCATTATTTTTGGCTTTTTTTCTGTGCAGCAACTTAAATATTGGTCACAGCAAGACAACACTGGTCTTTCTGCTATTATTCATCACCCATGACTCAGAGTCCAAAGGAGTGCTTTATTCACCACCTTGCCAAAGGAACAAGGTTAATGACTCACTGAAGAAAGAAAATCAAAATTGAATGCTGACATACTAGAGGAACTTGACTTATTTTTAATTAATTAATTAATTAATTAATTAATTAATTAATTTACATCCCAAATGCTGCCCCCTGGTCTCCTCTTACAGAATTGTTACCCTACTCCTCCCCTTCTCCTCTGAGAGATTACCCCCTGCATATCCCCCTTACTTGGGACATTAAGTCTCTACAGGATTAGGCACATCCTCTCCCACTGAGGCCAGACAAACAGCCCTCTGATACTGATGTGCTGGAGGAATGGTCAACTATTGACCAGCCCAAATTGAGACCCAGCATGAGTGGGCACCGAACCCTGGCACTATTAGTGATGCTATGTTGTGCTTGCAGACAAGAGTCTAGCATGACTGTCCAGGAGAGGCTCTACCAGCAACTGACTGAGACAGATGCAGACACTCAGAGCCAAGCGTGGGATGGAGATTGGGGACTCCTATGGAAAAGTTAGGAGCAGGATTAAAGGAATTAACTTCTTTTTTAATGGAAGATTAGAGAAATACACTTTTTTCCCCATGAATCTGTGCTAATAGTTTTAAGATTCATGTTTAAAAAATAAAGACTTTGGGAAGAAAGATCAGTTTTCTCTTCGTTCATTTTTCTGTATAATAAATCCTGTCCCTTTGAATAGAATGTAACCTAATACATTAAAAAGTCCTGAGGCTTTTATTTTAAAGGCAATGATATTGCTACAGGCAAAGTAATTATACCCATTATCTCCTCAAAATGTCAGTGGAGCTTTGGCATCGAAATCCCAGCGGAATCCCAAATTGCCTAACTAGTCTGAAAATTTTAAGAAATGTATTCTTGGAAGGGGAAAAAGGGTACATAAGAGACAAGAAACTCTGAAATCTACATTATGTAGAAAGTCACAATAACTCATACTTCTTTTTCAAAATTCATTCTTAGGTTGCTTTGGGACTTTGTTTTTAAAGTATGCCTTGTATAGTTTGCAAACAATTAACATAATCCTTGAACTTCAAGAGCAAACCCTTATTTGAAAAATGTGATTGAAAGTACTACCTCTTATTAACAATTCATCGTCACAAAGATTACCCCTTTTATAAGAGTAAAGTAAGCGTGTCATAAAATACAAAATGTTTCTTTTTAAACGGAATCAGCTATAAATTATTCTTTGAATTAACTATGGTTTTCTATGATTTGTTGGTCTGCATAAATAAGCTGAAGCAGTTAAAAGTTAGTTGGGGGAAGAAAAATTAATTTTATAATTCCTAGGGATTTAGCTAAATATCAAGGTAAATATGGAGCAGAGAATATGTCTGGCTTATCTGAGATATTATTGATCTCAGCACTAAAATCCTGTAGTTTATGTTTTCCTCTGCCCTAGACAAACCAAGATGGTAGTTTACCATAAATAAAGTTAAATTGCTTCACAAACTCCTATTCACAAGGCAACTAGTCTACTAGGGGAGATGATACAGATCTGTTTAATGAAAAGTTTAATAATTAAATTAAATAATATTGCTGATAATAAAGTCAAAGTTAGGGTAGATACTCTATATAAAGTACTAGTTATCATTTAAGTACTGAATCCAAGGGCTGGAAAGTCCAGTAGTTAAGAGCATATACTGCTCTTACAGAGGATCTGAGTTAGTTTCTAGCACCCATGTTGGGTAGCTCACAACTACCTCTAAATCTAGTTCCAGGGAATCAAATGTCTTCTTTTTTGTCTTCCGTGGGCTCCTGCACTCAGATATATACACACATCTGCATATATATATATATATATATATATATATATATATATATATATATATATTCTTTTTAAAAGTATTGAACCATGGAGATATAATTCAAGAATTTGATGCCTATTATATAATAAGCTAATTATTATATTGGTGAGTCTCTAGAAAAACCATACTTCAGAAACAAACTTACTAGCATGTAGATTTTCCAGTGTCAGTAAATAGTTAAATTGGAATAAAGCCTCAGGTTTTGGTCAAATCTGTGTCCACCTGAGAGCACAGGCCTCTGGCAATTAGCCTGCTGCAGGTCTACATCTGCTAACAGTTTGGCTATATATGTGGACAATGGTTCTACTATGAGCAAAGCCAGCTACACCAGTGATGGTGTTCCCGGGACCAACTTCTCCATCATGGTTGGCCTGATTTGCCCAGGTGTGTTGGTGAGCATGAGCCAAAAGGATTATTGCCTGAGAAAACAGCCCCAGAGCAAGAGAGATCTCCTCATTCTGAAGTATCCCATCTAACATGGCATTGTCACCAACTGGGAGGACATGAAGATTTTGTACCATGTCTTCTACAACAACTTGCATGTGGATCCTGAGGAGCAACCCTTGCTGCTCATCAAGGCCCCCTTGAGTCCCAAGGCCATCTGTGAAAAGGTGGCCCAGGCATGTTTGAGACCTTCAACATGTCAGCCATGTATGTAACCATCTAAGCCCCACAGTTCTGTAGGCCTCTGGTAGCATTACCATCGTTGTGATGGATACCAGAGAGTGTTACAGGCACTGTGCCCATCTATGAGGGCTATACTCTCCTCCATGTCACCCTACAGCTGGAACTATCTGGCTAGGACCTAACAGTCTACCTTGTGAAGATTCTGAGTGAATGTGACTACAGCTTCATTACCACAACCAGAGGGAAATCATGGTTGACATCAAGGAGAAGCTGTGCTGTGTTGCTTTGACGACCATCAAGAGAAAGCCATTGCTGCATCCTTTTCCTTCCTGGAGAAGAACTACCAGTTGCCTGATGGCCAAGTCAACACTGTTGGTAATGAGTGGTTCTGTTGCCTTGAGGCTCTCTCCAGCCTTCCTTCCTGGGTATGGAATCCTGAGGCAACCACAAAATTATACTCAATTCCATCATGAAGTGTGACATTGACAAACACAAGGCCTTTATGCAAACATAGTGCTATCTGGTGGCACCACAATGTACTTAATCATAACTGATCAGATGCAGGAGATCGCTGCTTTGAATTCCAGCACCATAAAGACCAAGACAATTGATCCTCCTGAGCACAAGTACTAAGTGTATTGATGTCTCCATCTTGGTCTTGCTATCCACCTTCAGCAAATGTGGATCAATAAGTAGTAGGAAGATGAATCAGGTCCCTCCATCCTGCTTATCAGATGCTTTTAGGCAAACTGTTACTAAGCTGCATTTTATATCTATTTTATTATTAAATTGTTTTATTTATTTACATTCAAAATGTTGGTTTCCGTCCTGGCCCCCTCTCCTCGAGTTTTTCACCCCATACCCTGTCCCCTTTGCCTCTGAGAGGGTGCCCTCCCACCTTACCCTCACCAGCATCTCCCTTCCATGGGGCATCAAGTTTCTACAGGATTAGGTGCATTCTCTTCCAATGAGGCCAGACAAGTCAGTTTTCTACTACATATGTGCTGAGGGTCATAGACCAGCCCATGTATGCTCCTTGGTTGGTGACTTAGTTTCTGGGAGCTCGGATGGGTCCAGGTTCATTGATGCTGTTGTTTTTCCTATGGAGATGCCATACCCTTCAGCTCATTCCATTCTTCCTCTAACTCTTCCATAGGGGTCCCCGAGCTCAGTCCAATGGTTGACTGTAAGTATCTGCATCTGTCTCAGTCAGCTGCTGGCAGAGCCTCTCAGAGGACAACCATGCTAGGCTCCTGTCTACAAGCACAACATAACATCAGTAATAGTGTTAAGGGTTGGGTGACCACCCTTGGGCCAAGTTGGACCCAAGTTGGCCCAGTCACAGCCTTTCCTTCAGTGTCTGCTCCTTTTTTGTCCCTGCATTTCTTTTAGACAGGAACAATTCTGGGTTAAAAATTTTGAAAGTAGATGGATAGCCCTATGCCTCAACTGGGGGCCATGTCTATCTACTTGAGGTAGTCTCTTCAGGTTCTATCTCCCCACTGTTGGGCATTTTGGTTAAGGCCATCCCCATTGAGTTCTGGGAGCCTCTCATATCTAAGGTCTCTGGAACTTTCTAGAAGTTCCTCCTATCCCCTGCAGCTGCAGATTTCCATTCATTTCCCTGGTCCTATGGGCTTCTCTCCTGTTTCTCCCATGCCTGACACTACCCCCTTTTCTCCTTCCCCTCCCCTCTCCCACCTAGGTCCCTCCCTCCCTCTGCCTACCCCTTTTCAATGGGACTGAGACACTCTTACTTGGGCCTTCCTGCTTGTTAAACTTCATAAGTACAGAATCATGGATATTCTGTACTTTTTGGCTAATATCCACTTATCAATGAGTACATACTATGCATGTCCTTTTGGGTCTATGTTACCTTGTTCAGGGTGATATTTTCTAGTTCCATCCATTTGCCTACAAAGAGGGTTAATATTCAAAATATATAAAGAACTCAAGAAGTTAAACTAAAAAAAACCCTCATCAAAAACAGAATAACCCAATTAAAATATGGGGTACAGAGCTAAACAGAGAATTGTTGACAGAGGAATCTCAAATGGCAGAGAAACACTTAAAGGGAACAGGGTAGGAAAGAGGGGAACATGATCAGGAATTAGGTGAGGGGAACAGGACTAAAGCCCTGAGGGCCAGCAGAAAGAATGAAAACAGGCAACCTGGGGAGATAGGAGGTATGTGGCGGTAGGGGTGGGGTGGGGGCTCCAGAATGTACCAGAGACCTGGAAGCTGAAAGATTCTCTGGACTCGAAGGGAGGGACCTTATATGAAATGCCCTACAGTGGGGAGAGGGAACTTGCAGAGCCCACCTCCAGCACAAAGACAGGGCATCAAGTAAAGGATGGGGTTGCCATCCCACAGTCAAAACTGTGACCCATAATTCTTCCTCTCTGAAAGAACCTTAGGGATGGAAATGGAGAAGAGCTTGAGAAAAAGAAGGTGGAGCGACAGGCCCAAAGCGGGATCCAGCTTAATGGAGGCCCCAAGGCCTGACTCTATTACTGAGGCTCAAGAGTGCTCACAAAAAGTAAATCATGACTGCTCTCCAAAAACTCAACAAGCAGTTGAAAGAGTCAGATGCAGATATTTACACCCAACCAATGGACAGAGCTGACGACCACTGTGGTTGAATTAGGGAAAAGCTGGAAGAAGCTGAGGAGGAGGGTGACCCTGTAGGAGGACCAGCAGTCTCAATTAACCTGGACCCCTGAGATCTCTCAGACACTGATCAGCCAACCAGGCAGCATACACCAGCTTATATGAATCCCCCAACACATGTACAGCAGAGGACTCCAGGGTCTGGATTCAGTCAGAGATGTACTTAACTTTCAAAAGACTAGAGGCCCCAGGGAGTGAGGAGGTCTGATTGGGTAGGCAGTGGGGGTTGGGACATTCCCGTGGAGATGGGGGGCGAGGTATGGGATGTGGAACAGTAAGAGGGTGGACCAGGAGGGGAATAAAATCTGGACTGTAAAAAATGATTAAATAAAATAAAAAAGAAATGTTCAACATTCTTAGTCATCAGGGAAGTGCAAATCAAAACTACCCCGAGATTCTACCTTAGAATGGCTAAGATAGAAAACTCAAGTGACAGCACATGATGGCAAGGATGCGAACTGGTACAACCACAGTGGAGATCAACGTGGTGGTTCCTCAGAAAATTGGAAATAATTCTACCTGAAGACCCAGCTATACTACTCCTGGGTATATACCTAAAAGATGTTCCACTGTATCACAAGAACACATGCTCCATTATGTTCATTGAAGCCTTATTTGTAATAGCCTGAAACTGGAAACAACCCAGATGTCCCTCATCTGAAGAATAGATATAGAAAGTGCAGTTCACTTATACAATGGAATACTATTCAGCTATTAAAAATGAGGACATAATGAATTTATACCTTTTCTTGATACAATCTACTTTGTATAAAGAGAGGGAGGGAGGGGGAGAGAGTGAGTGAGTGAGTGAGACAGAGAAACAGAGAGACAGAGAAACAGAGAGAAAGAGAGACAGAGAGAAAACAACATTGGCATGGCTTTATTTTTTCAATTAAAAATTATTGTTTTGTTTTGGCACTTTTGACTGAGGGTTTAAAAACTGGACCAATGAAGATGACAGCAGTTGGTTGGAGCAAACATCCTCCAAAGTTCTAGAGTGGCTAAAGACTTTGTACATTGTTTTTGGTTTTACATGACTCCAGGAATTCCCCTGGCTCAGGAAAGGAGGATGGCCCAGTTTGTGCCCTGTGTCCCCTCAAATGAGGTGACACTGTGGATGTTATATACTACAGATTTTTAAAAAATCTCCCTTAATATATTTTTGTTTTTGAATCGTCAGCCATCAGTTGTGCCCAAACTGATACATGAAGGCTTGTGGTTTCCCTGGGAGTGGGCTGAGATCTTGAGGGAGACCGGGCTTGCCTGTACCCTGACTTGAGATCAGTTTAATGAAAGGGCGCACCTTACAAACAGGTGAAAACCGTGACTTTTTTCAAAATTCCCAGTATGGTTGATGCTTTTAGAAAGATTCTGTGACCACAATGTGAGCTCTTCTTCACATCCCATTCTCCCCTAGATCCTGACAAGAAGCCTGCATAGCATCCCAGAGCACTGCAGGAATAGAGCTTGGAGGAAGATCCATTTTTCTTGGCTTCCAGCACAGGGCTGATGACAAAATGGCAATTACTGATCTCATGGTTTGAAGCAGTTGGTGAAGATTTGAGTAAAAGAATGATGTTTGGGCTATGTTTCCTTTTTTTTCTTTCTTCCCCAAGCCTCTTAGATGGCATCTCCATCTGTCTAGTACATAGCACCATTGGAGGACTGTGTTGTCTACCCGTTAGACTAGTCTTAAGTGTATAACAATGAGGTTTTCCCTGGTTTTAACCAGCCATACCATTTGTAAGTCTGATCCTGCTTTAAGGTTGATATTTGTCAAATGTGAAGTCTGTGATGTCATGAATCACTGTTATATTAAAATTGCTGATGCTATACCATCACTCTAGGATCTGAAGTTGGCCAAGAATCTATATTGTAGTTATTTTTCACTATGAAGCTGAAGGTACTTTGCTTTTTGGCAAAATACTATTTCTTTTTCATTTTTTCCTTGTATACAGTCATCGTCTATGGAACTTTGCTCCATAAGGGCAATTGCACAAATTGTACAGAGAGCACTTCCCACCTATAACATTTTTCCTCTTTCCTGTCCCTTACATTCTAGTCCCCTTTATTCTTTTAAATAGTTTTGTTTATAATTTAATGTCATATACACACATGATTTTATGCACATATATAAAATCTAAGAACCACAAATGAGAAAAAATATACTTAACTCTCTGAGACTGGCTTAAGTTACGTTATATGGTATCTCCAGTTGCATATTTTTTTTTCCTGAAAAGGACAAAAGGACTAAAGAACTTCTCAAAAGGTCATATGGAATTCCACTAGTATAGAAACATCCTGAAATATATGCATGCACATAAAGAAAAAGTTGAATTGGCAACTGTGATATATCACAGTCTAATAAATTAACATAGCCCAGTCCCAGGAATGGGTTCCCATTTTTGGTATTGTTAAAGATATCTCAAAGAAACCCATTCCTGACCTCTCTGGGTATTCCAAGTAAAACACACACCTGAAGATTCACAGTTAACATCTGCAAAGGAGAAAAAATGTATTTGTCTTTTTCATCTGAGTTACATCATTATAAATAGTTATTTCAACTTCTATTTATGTATCATAATCCAATTGGTCTTATAATCTGAATAATAATCAAATGTGTAAATATACCACATTTTTATTACCAATTCATTAGGGTATCTAGAACATCTAGATTTTTTTTTCAATTTTTGGCTGTTCTGAATGGAGCAGCAATGAACATGGATGAGCAACTGACCTTAGAGTTGGGTGCAGAGACCTTTGCTTAGATGCCCAAGAGTGGTGTAGCTGGATCTTGAGATAGATCAATTCGCAGCTTCCTGAAAAACATCCATGCAGATTTTCATAGTGGCTATACACTTTTGAACTCCCACTGGCAGTAGATGACTGTTCCCTTACCCCATATCCTTACCAGCATGAGCTGTCATTTGTTTTATTGATCTTGGCCATTCTGATTGGTGCAAGATGAAATCTCAAAGTAGTTTTAATTTGTTTTTCCCTGATGACTAGTTTATTGAATATTTTAAAAGATGTTTCTGAGCCATTTGTAAAATATTTTTAGAACTCTCTGTTTAGTTCTATGCCACAGTTTTAAATTGGGTTGTCTGTTTTCTTGATGTATAGGGATTTGATTTTTCTTGTTTTGGAATCTTGTTCGTCTGTTGTCTGTCTGTCTGTCTGTCTATCTATCTATCTATCTATCTATCTATCTATCTATCTATCTATCCATCCATCCATCCATCCATCCATCCATCCATCCATTTATGTTTTGTTTTTAGACAGAGCCCATGCAGATCTTGAGCTCACTATGTAGTCTATGCCGGCCTTAAACTTAGGGATCCACTGGGATTAAAGGCATAGGCCACTATGCTGGGCTAGTTTTGTTCTCTCTCTCTCTCTCTCTCTCTCTCTCTCTCTCTCTCTCTCTCTCTCTCTCTCTGTGTGTGTGTGTTGGTCTGTCTGTCTGTCTCTGTCTGTCTGTCTCTGTCTCTGTCTGTCTCTGTCTCTCTGTCTCTGTCTCTCTCTGTCTCTCTCTCTCTCTCTCTCTGTGTGTGTGTGTGTGTGTATGTGTTTAAAATTCTTTGTATATTCTAGACAGTAACCATCTGTCAGATATATAGCTGGAAAAGATTTTTTCTTTATTTTGCAGGCTACATCTTAATGCAAACAATGGTGCCCTTTGCGGTAAGAACCTTTTTAGCTTGATTAGATGCCATTTATTAATTGTTGACCTTAATGTTTGTTCTATCTGGATCCTGTTCTGAAACTCTTTTTATTTATTAATGAGTTTAAATATAGTCACTGACTTCTTCTCTATCAAACTTAGGGTATTAGATTTTCCCTTAGTCGATTTGGAGTTGGGTTTTCATTCTTTCCATGCAGCCATCTAGTTTGACCAGCACAGTCTTTTTTCCAGTGTTTAAGTTTGGCTATATTTTTTGTTAAAATTCAGGTGTTCATATGTGTATGGATTTATATCTGAGACTTCAATTTAATTCAGTTAATCAATGTGTCTCTTTTTATACCAATATTATTCTGTTTTTATTACCATAGTTCTGTAGTACCACTTGAAAGTGGGGATGGTGATGTATCTAGAGCTTCTTTTATTATTCAGGATTGTTTTAGCTATAGTGTGTGTGTGTGTGTGTGTGTGTGTGTGTGTGTGTGTGTGTGTAAAAGAATCAATGATCATTACACAGTCAATACCTCACTCCCTGAACTATATCTTATTTCCTTTGATAGTCCTTTTAGGTTTTAATGTATATTTATATGTAAATACATGTTAAAGAAGTTGTAAATTGTCCTTTTGATTTCTCTGAAGAATTGTGTTGAAGTTTTGGTAGTGTGTTGAATCTGTAGACTGCCTTTGGTAAGTTAGCTGTGCTTACAATATTAATCCTACCTAACAATAATTATGTGAAGTCTTATAATTCTTGAATAACCATTTTAGTGACTTCATTATACATGTCTTTTACTTTCTTAGTTAAATTTATTCTAATGTGTGTGTATGGCTTTGGTTTTTTGTTTTGTTGTTTTGTTTTGAAGCTACTATAGATAGTATTCTTTACCTGGTTTCTTTCTCAGTATGACTCTTTAGAATCTATTTTTATTAATCGCTTTATTCATTTACATTTCCCTTCCAGGTTACCCCTTCCACAAACCCCTTGTCCTACTCCCCTTCTCCCCCATCCCCTTTGCCTCTATGAGGGTGCTGCTCCACGCATAGAATCTTTAAGTATAAAATAATATCATGTGAAAATTAGGATACTTTGATTTTTTTTCTTTCCCTATTTGTATTTTTTTGGTATCCTTCGTTTATTACTCTAGCGAAAACTTCAAGTGCTACATTAAACAGGAAGGTAGACAGTGGATATCCTCATTTGTTCCTGATTTTAGTTGAGTTTTCCTTTTTTTTTTTTATAAAGATGTTGGTGGTAGGCTTGTATACCTGCCTTCATTATCTTGAGATATTTCCCTTTATTGCTATATTCATATATTAAAGAATCTTTTAACTCTTATAAAAAGAGGCTTATTTTTTTAGTAGACAGCTATAGCCACAGCTATAGCTGTGGGGAGACCTACAGCTGGTCAAGATACATAGAAGAGGCTACGGTATTCTCAGTCCTAAATGAGACATCTATATCGCTTGCCACACCTCTTTCTCCCAAAGTTTGGAGATCATTATGGAAGAGGGGTACAGAAAAATCTTAAGAGCCACAAATTGTGGATGACTGTAAGGAAAGAATGTTTTCTGGAGACAGCATAGTAATTGTACATATGAACTCACACAGTTGTGACAGCATGTACTAGTCCTACTCAAGCTTAATCCAGACCAAATACCAGCATGGAGAGGGGAGATGAGCATGAATTCCCACCCTTAGCTGAGGACCTATTGGTAACTAATAGCTTCCATGAATAGATGACACTATTATAGTCAAGCCCCATTCCTCCAGTAGCTGTGTATTTTTAGAGTATTAATATAAGCAGTCAGAGTAGCTTCTGGACTGAAAGAACATTAAGCTATTTTATAGGCCACATGATGACCACTCTCCAGCTACGTCTACAGCTGCCTCACAAAGTAGATATTTTAGGGATTTTTTTGTTGTTGTTAAAATGAGGCCATTTTTAGTCTTCTGTCAATTCTGCCCCATAGAATCATCTTCAGAGTCCTCTTAGCAAGAGTGGCTATAAGAGACAAACAGTTAGGTACAAATGCTTTAGATGTTTATATGCTTCTTGTTTGGTACCAGTTACAGCTCAGCATAAGAAAAACTACTCCAAGCATTACAGAGAAGGATTTAAACAGAGAAATAGGTTACAAAAGTGTCTGGAAGGGTGAGGTATGCTATGTCTGTCTGTCCTAACATAGCCTTAAAGATTTTTCCAAAGGCCTTGGTTTGGGCCCACTTCCTTTTCAAATATGCTAGGAGTACTTCCTTTTGGTAAAATCTAAGTGGAAACCAAATGGCAAGGATGTTTATGTTTATGCTCTCTTTCCACTTTCCCTTTTCCAGTCTCTCATTTCTTTTTCCTTTATGTCTCATAAATCCTGGCTCAGCTTTGTTAGTTATTTTACCTGCAGCGTGGATTTACATTTTAAAAAAAATTGTTAATTTATGTTATTTTGCACATGTATGACCATGTATACCATCTGCTTACTTTCCACTACTGTTCAAACTTCTCCGTCCCCACATGTGTGTCTCTTACACTTTTGTGCTGCTAACTATAGTTGTGAATTCATTAATTCAAAGGTTGTATCAAATTTGAAGACTGGCATTTCATAGCCTTTGCCCTATCTTCTAACTTTTATATTTTCCAGGCTTCTTCTGTAATATTCTTTGAACCTTTAAGGCAGATCTATAGGTGACTTGTTTAGAGCCTCTCTCTCTCTCTCTCTCTCTCTCTCTCTCTCTCTCTCTCTCTCTCTGTCTCACACAAGCCACACAGCCCAGGCTTGCCTCACATTCACTTTGTAACTCACACTGGTCTCAAACTTCAAGATATCTTCCTGTTGCAGTTTCTAGAATGCTGCAATTATAATCTCAACCAAAAGTGTAAAGGCAACTAAAGGTATAGCCTAGGTTAGCCTAAAACTTGCTCTCCTGCCCTTTAGCATTATTCTAATGGTATGTGCCATTATGACTGGCTCTTTCATTGATTTTTTAAAAAATCTTGTCTTCATATGGTCTCTAATTTTTAAACTGTATTCTTTGTTAACTATCTTTGTATATATGAATATATGATATAGCTAAATTTTACATATATATAATATATGTGCAGTTTATTTTTGGTATTACCACATATTTTATTCTGAAGGGATTTCAATTTTGTCACACATATTTCAATTTGCCTATTTTTTGATGATATTCTTTTAAAGCCCTAAATATATGGAATGTTTTGCACTGTTTTTTGTTATTGATGAGAGATTTTTCATTGTTATAATTAGTGAAAACAGGATATAGGATATTAAAGTTTTCTTTGGCCTAGAACACAGTCAAATTTTGCTCCATTTGTGATGGCAAAGATCATTTCCTGTTCACTTTATGTAAATTTAAAATATGTTCTTCACAGGAACTAAATTCCACTTCCATCCATAAACCTCTATTCAATTTCTGGCCTTAGCCAGTGGATATCCAAGTAGTCAAATACCTGTCTTAACAATAATTTCTGAATTGAATTTTTTAACCTTTTTTTTCCTTCATAACTAACATTTTATTTTATTGGATTTTTTAAATTTACATTTCCTGATTTCCCAGACATAAGCCCCTAATCGTCCCCCCTCCTTCTTCTATAAGGGTGTTCTCCTCCCATCCATCCCCCTTCTTGCCCCCCTGACATTCACCTACACTGAGGGTGCCAGTATTGGCAGGACCAAGGGCTTCTCCTTCCATTGGTGACCGAAAAGGCCATCCTCTACTACATATGCAGCTGGAGGCAGGAGTCTGTCCATGTATAGTCTTTAGGTAGTGGTTTAGTCCCTGGGAGCTCTGGTTGGTTGGTATTGTTATTCTTATGGGGTTGCAAGCCCCTTCAGCTCCTTCAATCCTTTCTCTAATTCCTCCAATGGGGACCCCATTCTCAGTTCAATGGTTTGCTGCTAGCATTTGCCTCTGTACTTGTCACAATCTGGCTGAGTCTCTCCAGAGACTGCTTTATCAGACTCCTGTCAGCATGCACTCCTTGGCTTCATCAATATTATCTAGTTTTGGTGGATATATATGCTGTATATACATGTGGGGTGGGCTCTGAATGTCCGTGCTTTCAGTCTCTGCTCCAAACTTTGCCTCCATATTCCCTCCTATGAATATTTTTCCACCTTTTTAAGGAGTAAAGCATCTGTACTTTTGTTGTCTTTCTTGAGTTTCTTGTGCACTGTGGATTGTGTCTTGGGTAATTTGAGCTTTTGGGCTAATATCCAGTTATCAATGAGTGCATACCATGTGTGTTTTTCTTTGATTTGGGTTACCTCACCCAGGATGATATTTTCCAGTCCCATCCATTCGCCTATGAATTTCATAAAGTCATTGTTTTTGATAGCTGAATAGTACTCCACTGTGTAAAAGTTCCACATTTTCTGTATCCATTCCTCTGTTGAAGGGCATCTGGGTTCTTTCCAGCTTCTGGCTATTATAAATAAGGCTGCTATGAACATAGTGGAGCACGTGCCTTTGTTATATGTTGGGGCATCTTTTGGGTATATGCCCAAGAGAGGTATAGCTGGGTCCTCAGGTAGTTCAACGTCCAATTTTCTGAGGAACCTCCAGACTGATTTCCAGAATGGTTGTACCAGTCTGCGATCTCACCATCAATGGAGGACTGTTCCTCTTTCTCCACATCCTTGCCAGCATCTGTTGTCACCTGAGATTTTGATCTTAACCATTCTGACTGGTATGAGTTGGAATCTCAGGGTTGTTTTGAGTTGCATTTCCCTGATGACTAAGGATGTTGGACATTTCTTTAGGTGCTTCTCAGCCATTCGATATTCCTCAACTGAGAATTCTTTGTTTAGATTTATAGCCCATTTTTAATAGGGTTATTTGGCTCTCTGGAGTCTAACTTCTTGAGTTTCTTGTTTATTTTGCATATTAGCCCTCTATCAGATGTAGGATTGGTAAAGATGTTTTCCCATTCTGTTGGTTGTCGTTTTGTCCTAACAACAGTGTCCTTTGCCTTACAGAAACTTTGCAGTTTTATGAGGTCCCATTTGTCAATTCTTGATCTTAGAGCATAAGCCATTGGTGTTCTGTTCAGGAAATTTTCCCCAGTGCCCATGTGTTTGAGGCTCTTCCACACTTTTTCTTATATTAGTTTGAGTTTATTGGTTTAATGTGGAGGTTCTTGATCCATTTGGACTTAAGCTTTGTACAGGGCAATAAGAATGGGTCAATTTGCATTGTTCTACATGCTGACCTCCAGTTGGACCAGCACCATTTGTTGAAAATGCTATCTTTTTTCCATTGGATGGTTTTAGCTCCTTTGTCAAAATTCAAGTGACCATAGGTGTGTGGGTTCATTTCTGGATCGTTAATTCTGTTCCACTGATTTACTTGCCTGTCTGTGTACCATCACCATACAGATTTTTTTTTTTATCACTATTGCTCTGTAATACTGCTTGAGGTCAGGGATGGTGATTCCCCCAGAAGTTCTCTTATTGTTGAGCACAGTTTTCACTATCCTGGGTTTTTTGTTATTCCAAACAAATTTGCAAATTGCTCTTTTTAACTTTATGAAGAGCAATCCCACTAAAATCAGGGACTAGACAAGGCTGCCCACTCTCTCCCTACTTATTCAATATAGTACTTGAAGTCCTAGCCAGAGCAATCAGACAGCAAAAGGTCAAAGGGATACAAATTGGAAGGGAAGAAATCAAAATATTACTATTTGAAGATGATATGATAGTGTACTTAAGTGACTTCAAAGGTTCTACCAGAGAAATATTTAACCTGATAAAAAACTTTAGCAAAGTGCCGGGTCTAAAATTAACTCAAACAAATCAGAAGTTTTCCTCTACTCAAAGGATAAAGAGTCTGAGAAGGAAATTAGGGAAATAACACCCTTCACAATAGTCCCAAATAACATAAAATATCTTGTGTGACTTTATCCAAGCTAGTGAAAGATCTGTATGACAAGAACTTCAAGTCTCTGAAGAAAGAAATTGAAGATCTCAGAAGATGGAAAGACCTCCCATGCTCATGTTTTGACAGGATTAATATAGTAAAAAGGACCATTTTGTCAAAAGCAATCTACAGATTCAAAATTCCAACTCAATTTCAGAATTTTCAGGTAAAAAGTTTCTGATTACATGGCTCACCAGAACATCTAATCTAATCCAGTATGTTGTTTGAATATTTTTAGAAAGTGTTCTCTTTAAAATATAGGAAAGAGGAGGCTGAAGATATGGCTCAGTGGCTGGGAGCTTTTGTTATTCTTCCAGATGACCAAAGTTCAGTTCCTAACACCCATGTCAGGAGATTCAGAACTGCTCAACTTCAGCTCCATGACATCTGACGTCTCTGTTCTCCATAGGTACAAGACACTCACATGCACATGTTCATGTGCACTTACAAACCTACGAATAATTTAAAATAATAAAAAAGTATCTTAAATAAAATAAAATAAAGGTCAAGTATTAACAAGAATTTTGAGGGGAAAATATCCTTCTGTACTTTATAAACAGAAGTTCTAGCAGTTGGCTGGATAGTAATTGCATATTTATTATTGAAACAAATCGGTGCTGTGATAATAATTGATAATTGTGAAAGCTATTAATTTTATGTACAAAAACAATTATTAAGGCTTTTCAAACAGTTGGATGAATAGTTAAATAGATTTGTGCTTCCAGCACAGTGCAAGAATATATTTGCTATTAAATGCACACAATTTGGGGTGGTTTGTTGTTGTAGCTGTAGGAAATCAGTATACAGTGAAGGTATTTCATCTCTCACATATGGAGAATAGTTAGTATAGGAAACAGCTAGTAGGTAATAAAATAAATGATTGCAAACGCTTAATATTACATGTGACTTATTTTAAATATCTGATATTAGATGAGAAGTAAAACAAAATTCTAATTACATTTTATTTACAAGAGTTAAGAAATGATTCGTATGCTACAGAAGTTTATTGATAATAATTCCTTTCAGGTTTGACCAAATACCAATCAAATTGGTGGTTATTTAGCCTTGTACAACTGTGTTTGTGTATGTGTGTATGTTTAATAATTTATGAGTTCATGAATTTGATTATGTCTTTGTTCACTTTTTATTTGCTTTAGCTATGGTTTCAAAAGGGGGTGGTTAAAATTGCTAAGTAGAGGGCTGGGGTGTAGTTCAGAGGCTGAGTGCTTCCTTAGCATGTGTGAAATCTGGATTCAGTGCTCAGCATTATTAAAATAATAATCTGAATAAAAATAGGGTTTAAGTCTGTGAGTTATTGTTATATGTATTACAAGGGCCTGTATTTAAATATATATGTGTTAGTGATAACTATTTTGATGGCTTTTACATGTGTATATGATGTGTGTAGGTATGTGCACACGTGTGCATATGAGTTTACCCGTGAATGTATATGTGCATGTGGAGGCTAGAGGTCAATTTTGGGTGTCTTTTTCTATTGTCCTGTTAATTATTTGTTTGTTTGTCTATTAATTGTCTCTTTGTGTTGCCCTGGACATCTTGGAACTCCCTCTGTAGACCAGGCTGGTTTCTAACTCACAGAGATCTACCTGCCTCTGCCTCCTGAGTGCTGGGATTAAAGGCCCCCACCACCACTGCCTGACTGATTTACTTTTACTTAAAATATAATTATATCACTTCCTCCTTTCCCTTTTTTCCCTTTTAGCTCCCCCATGTCCCATTCCTCCAAGCTTTCCTATGTCCTTCCCCTTATTCCCTCTCAAATTAATGGCCTCTTTTTCTTCGGCTACTATTCTCTGTCTCTGTCTCTCTCTGTCCCTCTCTGTCTCTCTGTCTCTGTCTCTGTCTCTGTCTCTCTCTCTCTCTCTCTTTCTCTCACACACGCATGCACACACACTACATGTATAAATATATAAACACAACATGTTGAGTCCATTCAGTGCGGCTTTTATGTATATGTGTATATGATTTCAATGCTGACCGCTTTGTAATGGATAATTAGTTAGTGAGCTCCTCCCTGAGAGAGGGTAATTCTCCCTCTCTTAGCAGTCTTTAGTTTCTTGTAATTCTTTGCCACTTTGGGACCCTGTAAGATTTCCTCCTCCTTCATAATCATGCCTATTGATATTTTCATTTTTCAGATCTTGTTTAGGGAGCCATACTGTTGAGTTATGATGAATATCATTCTGGTACTTGAATCCTTGCCAAATGCCTATGTCTAATGAGGTCATAGATCTTAGAAGAGAACCTACTACTCCCACTTTACTAGAACATCATAATTCTTTTTTTCTTTTTAATACATAATTTTAGAGATTTATTTTTTATGTATGTGAGTATACTATAGCTGTCTTCAGACACACAGAATAGTGCATTGGACCCCATTACAGATGGTTGTGAGCCACCATGTGGTTGCTGGGAATTGAACTCAGAACCTCTGGAAGAGCAGTCAGTGCTCTTAACTGCTTGAGCCATCTCTCCAGTCCTTTAATATAGATTTTTATTTAAAATATTTTTCATACAATATATTTTGATCTTTTTTCTCTTTTCCAAGATACTCCCTACTTCCATGCCCACTGAACCATATATTTTTCCTTTCTCAAATAATAAAACCAAAACCAAACACACAGAGGAAAAAAACACAAACATGCCACTCCTATCTAAGATGCTATCTGAAATTGCTACCCAGTGGCAAAGGGAACATCGGTTTTCTCCAACAGAGTGTCATTGTGTATATTGGGGAGCTCCGGGGCAAGCTTCATACCTGGGAGTAGTTGTCCAACACAAAAGGAATCCATGATTAAAAAAATTTAAAAAGTCAAAACAAGACAAAATGAACCAAAAAAAAAAAAAAAAAACTACACCCCCCCCCCACACACACAGACACTCCATTGGAGAATACTTCTTGCTTGGGGGATAAATCCTTTGTCCAACACCCATTTTCAGTGATGGAATCCCATCTGGCTTGAACCTGTATAAGTGTTATGTGTTCTGCCACCGTTTGTGAGACTTCTTATGTGCACCAGTCGTGTTGTGTCTTTAAGACACTGTTTTCAGAGAGCTACCACTCACCTTTGGCTCTTTAACCTGAGCCCTGAAGAAAAATATTTGCTCAAAACATCTTACTTCAAACTAAGTAATCAAAGTTTCTCATTGCTTGTGCATTTTCTAGTGGTCTCTGTGTTTATTCCTATCTTCTGCAAGAAGAAATTTCTCTGACGTGGACTAAGGCACTGATGTATGGGTATGTCATTAGGAATCATTTTATTGCTATGTTCCCTTAGCAGAATAGTAAATGTATGTTTTCCTCTAGACCCATTACTTATCTGGTCTCAGATTCTTGGCCACTTTAGCAGTGTCAGGTATGGGTTCCATAGTACGGAGTAGGTTGTAAATTTAATAAAAGTGGCTGGTTACTCCTATAACATTCGCGCCATCATTGCAACAGTATATCTTGCACCCGGGTAGGTCACTGGTGCAGGTTACAGGGTTTGTAGCTAGGTTATATCAATGGTTGTCTTTTCCCCTCAGTAGTATGCAGAGTACTTACAGCAGCATGAAAGCTAGTAAGTAGTCATAAAGCAGTACCTGCATTCTAAATTTATCCTTATAGCAACAGAGAGCTGGAGCTCTCACTCCTCATCAAAGAAGCCTCTCTTACAGCAAATGGAGAACATTACAGAAAACCACAACTGGTCATAATACAGAGATCATGGGTCGTGATGACCCCATCCTCAACAGATGCATCTGCCGTATTTTTTGAGACACAATCAAGTCTGGAGTTCAGCAATTGACTAGATTGACAGCCCATAGAGACTATAGGATCTTGTTGTTTTTGCCTCCCAAGGCAAGGATTACAGATAAGCATGGGTGGGTTTCTGTGTTTTGTTTTTGTTTTGTTTTGTATTGCTTTGTTTTAACCTGGGAGCCAGAAATCCCAACACAGTTCCTTAAAATGCAAGCAGTTTGTCCTTTGATCTATATCCTTACCCTTGATGTCCTTTTAATAGGTATATAACATCCTCTTTGTGCTTTATGGTACTTTTCTGTTAATTCTGTTTTGTGTAATATTAACATTCTTTTGTTCCCAGTGATAACTGTTGTTACTCTTTCTGGCAGCTCATCATTAGGAGGTAAATACTACTGGGGGAAATTTTAAACAATCTGGAAGGATAATAGAAATTGCAGGCAGGGATGGACTGGTGGTCAGGGGGAAGGGAAGGTGTTGATAAATAGAATGGGAAACATTTGACACATTTCTTGTTTGGTCTACTGTTTTATGGAATTCTTGTAATCTTTTTTATGTTCCCCTGCTTTAGGACTGGCTTTGACATTGACTGTTTATAATGATTGGCTGTGACGTGGAGAGCGAATGATAGGCATCTGTGCTGAGCTGACGAGTGATGCTCTCACAATAGCTATGGAAAAGCACTGATGCAGAGGTGTCTCTGTAGTGTTTTTCATCTCTACCTGCAGCAGTGACTGCTAATAATGATGACAAAGTGTTATAGATTGTACTGATTCAAACCCCAGAAGCCTAGTAGTGTAGATATATGGTTTTAGATACCTGAGATTTGCTATTTTTCCCCTTCCAATCTTAGATGGAAACCAAGGTGAAACAATAACAATGATGATGACAGAGATGACAACAATAACAAAAACCTGGAGCAAAAAACTAGTGACTGGGGAAATGCTTAATATATATATATATATATATTTCTGAGTAGCTCAAACACAGGCTCCCTGTCTTTCAAAAGCATGCCAACAAGAACTGTATTATCTGATAAATGATTCACGATATATATTTCTACTCTTCTTATTGGCTCATACAGATCTGCTCTCCCACTAGTTAAAACCTTAGTGCGCTCCACCCAGGCCATGTGACCTCTTTATTTTTCAGTATCCTTTGTTGTTAAATTGGAGCCATACAATTATTCCTGGCCAGTCAGCTGTTAGTGAAATGATACCTCTAATTTTCATGCTAAAGCATTTAAAAGTCACTGTGTCACCATTAGATTCACTCTTCTCTCATCTCAGTGCCCAGAGGGATATGTGTTGAAATGCTGGGTCTTAAGGTACATGGGATAGGAGGCTTATGTCTGGGAAACCGGGAAAGAGAATAACATTTGAAATGTAGATATAAAATATCCAATAAAAGAAAAAAAAAGATAGCTTGATTTCTGAAACATCACAGGGAGAAACTGCCATATAAAGGGTTTTGGGATGTGTCAGATTCTCATGATGTCAGAAATAAAGTTTTGGTTTGTGGAGCCACTGAACTTTGAGGGGCAGTATTTAGCACTATAGCATAACTTATCATACCCTGGCTTATCCAGGTACTTTGCTAGGTACTGGGAATAGATTAGTAAAACTTCTTTTGCATTTGACTCATTTCCTTGAGACAGATAAGTATGTATATTTATGATTACAATACATTAACTAGGTGTTGTATACAAATAAATGTAGTGCTCCTTGATTTTTCTCAGGTATAACTCCTAGTAGTGTCTAGGCTGGGGATGGGAACGTCCTTTGAGCCAAGTAACTTCAGAGCTAGGTAACAAACTAAGAGAAGGATTTACGGGACAGAATAAGCCATGAGTTAAATGAGAGAGCAAGGTACATTTGAAAATTATAATTAATTCTGTGCGAATACAGCATGAAATTTCCAAATCGAGAGTGATGAGAAGTGAGGCTGGAGATAAAAACAGAAACTGGATGATAAGTACTCTTGAATTCCATACGAAGGAATTTGGAATCCATCCTAGTAAACGATTGAAAGGTTTGAAGTCAAGAAAAATCCAGCCAAATTTATACTTTTAAAGATCTCTGCAAAGAACAAAGAGAGCCTTGCACCTTTGTGCCACTGAAAAACCTTAGGGAATAGCAATATTAGAGGGCCTAGAGAAGGGAAGTCTGTGACAGAGATTATCAAAGAGGAGTCAGAAGGGTCAGGACAACGAAAAATAGCCAGCCTATAACATGCTATGCATAAAAATAGAAGTTTCAAGAAGGGGATTTTTGAACAAGAGGAATACTTCTATGACTTATAAGGTGTCCTGGGTGGAGATATGGTTAAGGGGATAAAACATTTACCAGGGAAGCATGAAGACCCAAGTTCAGATCTCCAGAACTCCCATGGTACCCAAAGTCCCATGTGAAGTAAGCAAAGATTGGAAGTCCCTGCAGCAATTTTAGGTTATCCAATCCAGCCTAATCGACTACTCATCTTCTGCGTTAGCAAGAGACACTGTTTCAATACTAGGTAGAAAGTGATCCAGAGAGACACCTGGTATCAACACCTGATCACTGCATGCGCACACATAAGCCCATTCATCCACATACATGTGTGCCCATACACATAGGAACACAAACACACACACACACACACACAGACACACACACACACATACGCACAAGAAGCAGAGAGGGGGGAGGGAGAGAGGGGTGGAGGGAAGGAAGAAAGCACACAGCAGTGCGGTAGAAAAGCACAAATACTGAAAAAATGAGTTTTAGAACTACTTGGTCTTAGGACTGCTTTAGCCTGTTACCACCATGGACTTTTATTGCAGGTAAGGAAAGCATGGTCGAATGACTGTCCTAGCCTATCTGAATTGGAGATCATAGGTCTTTATTGACATTATAAAATCCCTAAATATATAAATAACCAAATGAAGAGTTGGAATCCTGTGGGTTTGCTATCTCCTGAAGCATCAAAGCCAAAGAATACAAAATCAGGGATCACACTGCAGCTTGTGAGAAGGGCATCCCCTTCTCCGTGTGTGTGTGTGTGTGTGTGTGTGTGTGTGTGTGTGTGTGTGTTGTATGTTTGTTGTGTGTTATGTGTATGTTTAGATGTAACAGAATGAGCAGTTTCTTTTTGCAGGATTGGTTAAGAACATTAAAGCAAGAATAAAATACCCTTCTGCTGTTTCTCTGATGCTAAAGCTCATGTTTTATTCTATATCATCATGCTTCTTCAATTGTCCCTCCAATGTCAAGTTCTTAACCTGAAAAAAGAAACATCCCAGAAAGTCTACAAAACTCCTTTCATTTCTAACATTCAGTATCTTCCTTTGTTAGCAAATCCTTTGCCCTTTTCTGAAGAAGTCAATCATTTCCCCTGTCAAGTGGAGAGTTGAAAATGAATCCTTCTTTGAAATCTCATCCTTTTCAATGTTTTCTGCTTCTACACATTTCTTTCCATCTTTAAACAAAATTAATAGAGCCATTGTTACTAAAACTTTACCCATTAAAACTTGCCTAGGTATCCATTGCATTAGGCCTTGAATTAATAGAATATTTCTAGTTGATTTTCTTTGTTTATGTGTGCTTTTGTGTGTGTGTGCCCATGCATATCATATGTGTGTGCAGTGTGTGTGTGTGTGTGTGTGTGTGTGTGTGTGTGTGTGTGTGTTATTATACGTGTGTGTTAGGGCCAGAACACAACTTCAGGTGTATTTCCTCAGGTACCATCAGTCTTTTCTTGGAAGACAGTGAGATACTCCCTCACTGGGCTGGAACTCATAGAGTAGGCTGGGCTGACTAGCAAGTAAATCCCAGGGGCCTGTCTGTCTCTGCTTTTGCCAGTGTGCATGCAACCATGCCTGACTATTTTTTTACATGGCTTCTGGGTATCAATGTCAAGTCCTTGTGCTTGAGCTGCAATACAATGGTTTTAAATTCAAGTTTTCTGAGATCCCAGGAAAGTGCCAGATACAGAATCCATATCTCTAGTTCTTTGTAATACAAATCACACTGCTGCTTTTCTTTCAAAAGGTCTGGATCCCTACTAGAAAAGGGAATATAATGATGGAAAGGCAAAGAATCTGAAAGGGTTAGTGCTAGTGTTCTTAGACATTGACTCTGGGGGACAAATATGCTGGAAAGGAATGAAGGCCAATTAGCCAAATTCAAATACTACTGGGGAGGTAATATGAAGGCATTGCGTTGGTTTTGACAAGAGATGTGAAACTTGAGACTTCTGGGAAGCTCGTTATTTTGAATATGTGTGTTTATTTGCAGAGGGAAGCCATCAGTGTAGCTAGCCCTTCATAAGTTCTTATAAATGAATGGATCAGTGGGCATAATCTAAGCCACTGAATTATTTTTGGGGCATGTCTGATGGGTCCTTAAGGCTGATGCTTCTGGAGTAAGATGATCACCAGAGATGCATGGGGGTGGGGTGCTCATAGAAAACACCTATGCTTCCTTATTTCTTGCTTCTCTTTAGAAATAGCATTGTCCACAAACCTTTCTGCGTTTTCCTGTTCACACTGCCTTCAGTTTCTCAGTGATTTGTTCAGAGTACCAAGAAAATATCAGTTTGTTTAATTAAAGGAGGTATATCAAAATAGCTTGTGTTTATATTGTAGTAGCTTAGACTTGATGAACATGAGGGAATATTGGACATTGAAGAGTTTTCTATCGTTGGGATCAGATTGAACACTACCACCATAATTTCTTACTTCACATTGATTTTTCATTCAGCACTTTTATTTTACATTTTTTATGGAGCCATAAGTTTATCTGCTGTCAAATGAGTAAGCATTGAAATTAAAGTTGGAGGCTGACTTAACTGCAAACTTACTAGATAAACATAGTTTTCCAGTATTATCAGTATGTTCACCACTCCTACATCATTATGACCAGGAAGCAACAACTTACAGCATACCGAGCTTCACATAGTAGATCATTAAAAGAATGCACAATCTAATGATCAAACTGAACTATTGTGAAATAGTAGTCATGTGGTATCTTAACAGATGTGACAGCGTTTTGTAAAAATATTAAAATGTCTCATGATATGTTCACACATTTTATGTGGTACTCTGAGCACCTCAACACATAATCTGGAGTCCTGAGATATCTAGCAGGAAGAATTTATTACTTCAATTAGGCTAAAGCCATGATTTCAGTTCTACCTTCTTCCTTAGAAACTCTTTTTTCATTTCTAGTCAGTAAACACACACCGTTGGTTAGACCTAGAGACTGTGCTATTTGTCAATACCTGGCTCATGGGAAAGCTAGCTGTTGTTAGCATTACAGCAGTACAAACACAAATGAACACAAACTCCCAACAGTTTAGTTGCCCGTGCCCTTACCATGTACAAAAGCTCTTTTTGAATGACCCAGGAAAATGATACCCTGACTACAATTTGGGGGAACTGATCCAGTTCAGAGCATGAACGTTTGTGGTGAAAAATGGTAACTTTGGGTGTCAATTACAACTATTTGTCTATATATTACATTTGTTTGGTAGTGAAATTCAGGACAGGGTGGTAAAGTTCATTTGAAAGATGATTGCGAGCAGTCTGGAGTGATAGTACATGCCCTTAATCCCAACATGTGAAAGGCAGAGCCAAGTGAATACCCCATCAGTTCGATGCCAGCCTTGTCTATATAGTGAGTTCCAGGACTGCCAGAGCTACGAGAGAGAGGGGAGAGAGAGAGAGAGAGAGAG
This sequence comes from Rattus rattus, assembly GCF_011064425.1. Lineage (NCBI taxonomy): Eukaryota > Metazoa > Chordata > Mammalia > Rodentia > Muridae > Rattus > Rattus rattus. Next base: position 35,785,400 of record NC_046172.1, read on the forward strand.
AGAGAGAGAGAGAGAGAGAGAGAGAGAGAGAGAGAGAGAGAGAGAAGCAAGCAAAGCAGAATCCAAATTTTATGTCTTCATTTTTTTTGTTTTGTTTTGCTTTGTTTCATAAAAGGTCAAGTAAACTATTGCTTGGCCCCCTTTGCCTGTGGGAAGTCATATGAGTAATGTCTAGCCAGTAGAACAGGAACAAAATAGGCTGGCAACAATTTATGTGTGTACTCTTTATGCTCTATTTTTCCTTCAGGAATAGAGGTGATGACCACAGAAACCTTAAGAGTCATTTATTGAAGGTTGGAATGCCACAGAAGGCAAAGAGTATTTTTTGTTCCTGAACTGTGCCTTGGTGGGTTTTCTAAGAAAAAAAATGACAGATAGGATTAATATGGATTTGTGTGCATGTGGGTAAATTTGTAATATATAATCTATATTAGAGAGCGATTTTAAAGAATTAGACCTGACAATTATACAAATCAACAAACAAATAAATACATAAATAAACGAGATGGGGTTGAAATCTGAAGCTGGGGTGGAGCTGTAGGGCAGAACTGATGTAGCTCGATCTGAAGGTAATCTTTGACAAAGCCCTGCCTTTCATGTGGGACCTCTGCCTCTTTTTCAACACCTTCTTTTAATTGAGTGAGGCACACTTACATTATGATGGTTAGCTTGCCTTACTCAAAATCCCGTATTTATAAAAAAAAAATGGATTGGCAGTGTCTGTACTATGGTTTTATCAAATCTGACTACTATGGTCTTGTCAAGAAACACATGAAATGAACCAACACAGAGGGCAAGCACAGTTCTTTTACAATTTCTGAACAAGGATCTCTACAGCATTTCAGTAGCTAGCATCTTGTTTAACCAAGAGACTACAAATATATATATACCAATTACATTTTGTGGTTCCAATTTATTTAGTTGCAAATGCTTTCCATTTCGCACTGGCTACCTGCTGGAGAAAGCTAGGAGAGGGACAATTTTTATAAATTCAATCAACAAAAATGATGTTTTTGTGGGATCCCACCCTGGAAATGTATTAAACACCTCAGGGATGGCATTATCTCCTGTGGACCACCAGTAAGTACAAAGAAGCAGTCTGTTACTAATTGGTAACCTAGTGGTCCCAGGAAGATAATGTACCTTCTAAAGGGATTTGCTCCTATGCAGTAATTGATTTATTGGCATTCCATGTCTGAATGTTTGTGAGGCACTTCATGCTAATCAGAATAAATGTGCTGAACTAATCTTAACTAAAGTGCCAGCAACATTTTACATGCTCCCAGTTTTAGATGGAAAGTCTCTAAATTAGTAATTTACAGCATATTCAGTTGCCGATGAAAGCATTTATTTTTCTGATGTGAGCTGTTATAAAGGGTGATATTTTTTTCCACAGAAAGGTGATGAGATAGATGATGGAAAATCCAGTGAACAAACAGCTCATTATTAAAGAAGAACTATAGGGACATAAGAGAAGGACTGAAGGCTAAGGCAGATGTATTTGTAAGATCATGATGTATTCAATTGTCTGCTTTTTGCAGGGCTAACATGATAACACCGAGGTTTTACATCATTTGAATTAAATTATCAAATCAATTCCTCAGACTGAGGCTTTCTTCCAGCCACTCAATGAGCTGTGAAGATTGCCCAGAGATTTCCATTAGAACATGGTAGACACTACTTGCTGGCTGCTGAACTTGCATGAACACACAGTAATCCTGTTATAATTTATTTCTTTTTATCTTTGATCTGCTAGGTAAGGGCTCACTCCTAAATTTGGCTGTTACATAGCCTATAAAGGGCAATAGAGAACCTGAAAGCCATTGGAAATAAGCTGTTCTTTCCTAGTAAAGGAAGCTATTTAAACCATATATTGATTAAAAAAATGTGTTCTCTGGTGTCTTTAGGGGCATAGATGGAAAAACCAAATCTATATTCTTTTAGCCACCCCACAAAAAACAATAGTTAATGCTCTATGGTCTAAACTGACAATACATAAAAATAATTGCTTCCAGACTGTTGACTTCAAAAATGAAGGTTATGGTGCCACATGTGGTTTCCAATGTGGTTACCGGAACAGGAACATCACCATTATGTAGAATGTGGTTATATATACAAGTTCTCAGACCTCACCTGGAGTGTACTGAGTTAAAATTTCTTGGTAGAGGCAGACTTGGTATTCTAACAAGCCTACAAGATGATGTATCCTGATGCATAATTACACGTGAGAATGGGAGTTGGTACTTTGATGAACCTGGGTTGGAATGTGGTTCTGTATGCACTACCTTAGGCAAGTTATTTCTTCTCCCTACACTCTATTTTTATCTTTTTAGTGGTATTTTAAGAATTAGAGGCTAGAGGGATGGCCCAATGGTTTCTTGCGGCAGGTAGAAGTTCCATTCTCTACACCTACACTGGGTGGCTTACCATTGCCTATAGCTCCAGATTCAGGAGATCTGATGCTCCATTCTGGCCTCCATGGTCACCTGTACTTATGCACACACACACCACACACACACACACACACACACAAACACACACACAAATTCATGAAAGCACACACACATGCACACAAATATCTGTGTACAACAAAAATTAAGCACATAAGACTTCACAGAGAAAAATAAAAATTTTCTCTCTGCTTTACTTACCAGTCTTTCTCCAGAGATAACTATTTAGAGCTGATTCCTTTAAAAAATGTCTTTCTGATGTTTGATAGCATTATTTTAGAGATTATACACATAATTGCAGTCTTTGATTTACTTGCATTATGTAGACTATGCTAATGTTCCATTTTGAAGGTGAGAAATTTGGCTCACTCAGAACACCTGATATCATTCTATTTTGTTATATTATTATTGTCTTCACAAAAATCTAGGTTTATATGATTTTATTTTGTAGCTGCAACTGTCTTTGGCTTTGCCTTCAGATTAATTCTAAAGTGATAAATAGCCTGCATAGAATTGCATCTATATAAATATTATTCACTATAGGGGACTTCTCATGGAAATTTAAGAGAAATTTATAAGGATCAAATGCCCATGCTTCTTTTAGATTGTGTTCAACCACCATTGTTTCTTCTGTCAAGTTTTCTCATATAATATTCTCTTTGTGCTAAAATAAGTTTTGCAAGGCATTTTGTACATACATATGCAAATTACCTGCATTTTTGCATGTCTAAAAATGTATTTTATTCTTACACTTGTAGTATGGTTAAGCATAAATTATGAGTTCCTAATCACTTGCTCTCAGAGTTTTTAAAACCCCATTCCACTGTTTCTCACAGTTCCTTTCTCTTCCATCCTTGCAGTTCTTGAGCTCTAGTAATTCCCCTTTTCTATTATTGTTTCTGCCACTCATTTCTGCTCCCTGAGCTAAATGCTGTTTTCATTATATACATTCACCAAGAATTAATTTAATAATACACTAACACATACACACACACACACACACACACACACACACACACACACACACACACCACAATACATAAATACAAATGTCTGTAGGATAAATTTTCCAACATCAGGCTGTTGGTTCAGCAGACATGCACATTTGTAATTTAGGTAAATATTGCCAGGGTATTACTATGAAGGTTGATCAGCTCATATTGTTAACAGTAACATGTGAAAGGATATATTCATTTTCATCCATGCAACTGAGATGGATGGCAATAATGATTGTGAAACAATGAGAATGCACATTGACATATACTACTGAAATGGTAAAAATGGTAAATTTCATATAGAGAGATATTATTTATGGAGGATAATTCACTAAATGTCTTTGCATCTATTTAAGCGGTTATGGCATTCTTTCTTAGCAGTTATCATTATGACCTCTTGGAGAAATGCATAGGTAATTAGCCTTGCCTATGTTCAAACCTTAATTCAGTCACTCTCTCGCTATGCCATTTTGGGGCAGTCAGTTAAGCTCTTTGTTCTTTTGTGTTATTCTCTGTAAATTATGACAACAATAACGTTTACATAATAGAGTTTAATTATATATCAAACAGTGGATATATGTAAGGCACCAATAACTAGCACAGGGAAGGTTCTGCATTAGTTAAAATGGTAGATGATTTTCATTGATTTTCTATATCCCAAGGATAAAACCACAATTCCATATCCTTATTTGATTTACTTTTTCATATTATAAATATGTCTAGCTTTCCTTTTTGTATAATCTTTATTGAATTTTAATATCAATGTAGGCTTAGTTTATAAAAAGAATATGTGAAGTTTCTTTATTTTTCTATGCAGTGAGGTATTTATGTAGAATTGGATTTATTTGTTCATTTTTCCTAGTCTTCCATGGTAAGAACAACTGAGCCTAGTGCTTAGATGATAGCCTTCTCAATTTCTTTCTTTAGAATCTCTGTAGTTTCTGGTACCAGTTTCAGGTGAATGCTATATTCTTTGCAAATCATTCCTGACATTCCATTTTTCACATGTACTGCTTGGCTTTGGCCAGGCAGCCTTGTCTTTGGGAAATGCTCTTTTACATTGACCAAATGAAGGGGAATTGACTTGGTCAATCCTCTGGAGGGCAATACTTTGGCTGACTTTATATTCTTTATGTCTGTTTGGGCAATAAGACATTGGATTTTCTCTTAGGCCCTTGGGTTTAAAAAAAGCATCCAGGAAATATGGAGAGTTCTTTCTTGAAAGTTCTATTCTCAGTACTTTCTGGGCACTAGCATCCTGGTATCTATTCTTTGTGCTACCTACACATTTAAGAGGATAGAGGCTCATCTTTGGCACCTTCAAATATAGCACCATTGCTGACCAGCTGGTTTCTTGTTCCAGAACCATCCTTATTCCTACCACTGGGGATTGGACCACTGAAGTTTTGGACAATGGATACACTTGCTCAGTTTTACCTTTATTTCTAGTTCTTGGTGATTTCAATGCTTTCACATTTCTTCCATTTTGGGGTCACTCTTCATTATATCTCTCATTCATATCCATAGTTATGCCTTCCTCCTGAAGAAAAATCTCTCCTAGCCAACAGGACAAAAGGTCATTACACCAAATGCTTATATTGCTCACCTTTCTTAGTCTTACCATTCTTAGTCTTCAAAGTAATTTAACATGTTAATTAATCAAGCTGCCACAGAACTTGATGAGGGAGAAGTTATTACTGGGTCTGTTTTATAGTTGAGTGAACTGAAAGAGGGAAAGAGTAAATAAACAGATGAGAACCTGCACTCTGAACTTGGGCATTTGAGTTCTCCGTTGCCTACTTGACCACCAAGTATATTGTTTCTCAGTTCTTTACATTAAAAAAAGGCCACAAATTTCTGTTCCTTTAATTACATGGAGTTTCTAAGTACTGATCTGTAACACTGGATTAGTAATATCTACTTTCTAGGTCTGTTGTGAGAATAATATATTTTACCTCTTATACTTTGGTCTGATATTGGCTCTAATTCAGTCTAGACTTAGAATTCTTAGGTTTTTCATCATGGAGGAGCCTTCTCATTGAAATGTGAATATTCAATCCTTTGGAGACTATTTCATTGATATAATATGAGCACATTTATCAACTCTTAATATCCTTGCTGATATCACAAGTATCTGTTGCTCTAACATTCTCTGCCACAATGCATTACATATTTCCTTATGAAAGTTCAGTCCCTTATATTCCTTTATATGATCATTGCATTGTACCCCAATGATTTCATTTTTTGTGCTAAAGTTGGTGTAGAGCTCTGTCAAGGTGGCATATCACAGTTTATTAGACACACACGGTGCAGTAAGAAGACCAGTAAGACCCCATCTGGTAATGGGAATACTGTTCATTTCTCTTCCTAGCTGTCTCTTTAATTTATAACTAGGTGATACAAGGAGCTGGAAGAAGGTTATCTGGATACATTGAATTTATTTTGCTGCTTTCCACTTCAAAAATGGTGTGTACCACCCTTCGCTTAGGCTCTGCAGGACTTTGATGGAGGGGTAAGAAAATATCAGTAAATATCCTCTTTTCCAAGGCCATGTGGGGCCATAGTTTACACAGTGATTCTCAACCATAGCAGCACAATAGAGTCAACTAGAAGTTATACAAACATCCTGGTGTTTAAATACCCAGTCTGAATCTCTGGGAGTTGAATGATAGAGACAAGTTGGAGTTTTTTTGTTGTTTATTTTTCTTTTCCTTTTTTTTAAAGCTCTCTTATGATTCTGTTGTACAGTGGAGCTTGAGAACTGCTCCTCTGAGTCCTTTGGGCCTGTCAAATTTAGTATGACATCGACATGCTACAGGAAGGTATTAGCACTGATGAGTAATAGGTGGAGAAAAATCAATTTGCAAATCTCCTGCAGAACATTGCTCAGAAACCCCCTGCTAAGGACTACAGGATCAGAAATAAGGTCTCTTCATGATACCTGCTACTTGGAGGGCAATCTGGCAGCTGTACAAACCTTCATTTTAGATAAGGTTATTTAGAGGGCAAGTGAATTAGCAGTAATCTTGAAAAAAAATAATCTTTTATTCCAACACATCATTTTCTGATCTTCTTGACACTTGTTCACTTCATATTATTTCAGCTGCTCTAACCTCATTTCTTGTTTGCTGTAGCTTGCTCAAGGCCTCTTCTCTTTAATGAGGGAATAGAAACCTGATCACAGTACTAGCCCTGGATCATTTCTTCATTTCTGAGCCCTGACTTGGGCTGTCTTTCTAGTATCATCTGCCAATCGAAGCTTACCAGACTTCCTACGTCTTCAGAAAAATTCCATGTAGACCTAATGTCATTCCAAGTCTTATTACTCGTCTCTCCTAAATGCAGCAGTCTACATGGTCTGGCCAGCTGGGATGGTGGGGTCAGATTTCCTTGGTCTAAATCTACATTTCTTCCTTCCCACTCCTTTCCTTGTGCCTCATTCTTGGATTGCAGAACAGTTTACCTCACTTGGCTTTTCCTGTTGTCCTTTATACAGTTCCTTTGCCTAGAAAACTCCAACAGATTCACTCAAGCATTACTACTTCATTCTGACAGTCTTCGTGCACTCTCCACTTCCCTGGTTTTATAAAAGACACTGAAAAAGTTTGACAATTGTGTTTACTACATTTTTTTATAACGATTTCTCATGGACCTAGCTTTCTTCTCCTAGTGAATTATCCCCAGGATCATGTCTTATTCAGTTTTGCTTCCAAGGTACCCAAAGGTAGGTACCCTAGAAACTTGAGTTAATTACTAAATGTATGAAATTAAAAAAAAATTACATCTATCCATTGTTTACCATTTCAGTTTCCTAGGAAGTCATTTTTTCTTGAGTCTTACTAAGAAGATTTTAGTTGTTCTTATGAAATAGATTTGACTTTGTCTTATTAATAACAATATCATAGTACAATATTTATTTCACAGTTTGAGTATGAGAGACAAAGAGCATATCTATCCTGATAGTGATATTTCTACTCGTCACCCAGTGTCTGGTACAGAGAGTATATTCAATAAATGTAGAGAACCAATGCATTCTGTATCACATTTCAAACATTGCATACAGTAAGGGAGGCCCAGAAAGTAGTATCTTAGGTTGTATTCCTCAGCAGCAGCGCTTCAGAAAAAGATCCATCTCAAAACAAAATAGTAGGAAAATACAGTGTCTTGGAAAATACACTTAGGAAGAGGAGATCAATAAGACCTAGAATCAGGAAAAGTTCTTAAACCATTCAGTCATTGGTCTAGTGAAGTGGAATATTTGCTTCACCAGCTGTCATAGATTAGGGGCTCTGGACAACACAGCACAAGGAATTTCTCAGGCACATCTGGCTTTCTATGCCTGTAGGCAAAACAGATTCTGACAGGCAGGGCCAGTTAATAAGGAAGGACACTGTGGTGGTTTGAATACATTTTGGCTCCCTTGAACTCATCTGTTTGAATGCTTGGCCCGTGAGGAGTTACTATTAGGAGGTATGGTTTTGTTAGAGTAGGTTTGGCCTTATTGGAGTAGGTATGTCACAGTAGGAATAGGCTTTGAGGTGTTTGAATGCTCAAGCTCTGTCCAGCCTGGAATCCAAGCTCCTTCTGCTGCCTTCCAATCAAGATGGAGAACTCTCAGCTCCTTTTCCAATAACATGTCTGCCTGAACGATGCCATGGTTACTGCCATGATAATAATGGACTAAACCTCTGAAACAGTAGGCCAGCTCCATTGAAATGTTTTCTTGTATAAGAGTTGCCCTACATATGCCTCGAATATGTAGCTTGTTGGTAAAATGTTTACTGTACAAGTATGAGGACCTGACTTTGAATTTTTAGTACTCCCATAAAATACTGGGCATGAGAGGTAATACATATCTGTAATCCTAGTGAAAAGTTAGAGACAAAGTTAGGTTCTTGGAAGTTACTGACAGGCTAGCTGAACAATGTTGATGAACTCCAGGTTCAATGAGAGACACTGTCTGAAAATGAAAGTAAGGCACAACTGAAGAAGAAATCAGACATTGATCTCAGATCCCCACATGCGCATACATGTGTACCTATATATACTACATACATAAACAGACACATACATGCACATACATTAAGCAGCCCTTAGGTATATGGAAATCTATTTGCTTTTCTTGGTGCAGTAAAATATAAATATAAAATATAAAATATAAAATATAAAATCCTAAAATATAAATCTCTTGACCATTATGCTTGAGGGTTTAGAAAGTACAGAAACTAAACAAGGCTGCTATCGTCTCTTCTCTTTATTTAATGTCACAGGGAGAGTCGATAGTCTTCTTTCCCAGAAAAGAGACTATATGAAAGGTGTTCACAGGGAACCATTAATATATAAAGTTAAAGATCACTTAGTGGACCATTTACTACTCTGGCCTCTGCCAGAATTGGCAAAAAAGGGTTGTTAAAGTTATCAAATTGTGTTTTGGGGCCCCATGCTACCCATTTGCAAGGCCTTGCAGATAGAAAAGATACAAAAGAAGCGCTGGATATGTCTTCTTTAACATAGGGAAATAGCTGTGTGTTGAAGGCTCATGGGGATTGATTGGGCTTTAGGCTATTTTCATAAGAACTGCTTTTCTTCCTGTCTCTGATACAAGCGAATAAATTGTCCACTCTGGCTATTACCGTTGCAGGCTCTGCCTGGGTTAATAGTTGCTCATTATTCTGAACAATTGGGACTGAAGGAAGCAGATCATCTGCTACACCTCACTCCTCGTTTTTTAAATTTTCCCAACTTATAAGTATACTCACTGGCTTTTGTCTGTTTCCCACTAACACTCACCAAAGTGAGTTAAAATGCATTTATTGTACATAGAGGTGACCCGCATGGCCTATTTCCCCAGAGACCTTACTCAGAAACACTGACCTATGCAAAGAACAGAAGGGCAATGAAGTGACTGAAGTCAATAGAGATAAAAAGGCAGACCACGGCTCATACGTTTAAGAAGAGGACCCTAAATACTCGCCTGAGGAGTTTTCTGAATTGTCTGTCAACCGATTCCATATATATTCCTATATAAAGTTGGAATTTTTTTTTTTAGATTTTTCTTTTTTTCTTTTTGTGTTAGGGTTTGCTAATTGGTATCCATTCCTGTCAATTCTCTAATTCTTGGGATCTTTTAGACTTTGGAGATAGCAGATTTGTGACATCTTAACTCTCTGTGAGCTTTCACTATGGTGGCCAAAATAGTGGCTTCTGGGTCCCTCATGACTCTTGCTTTTCTGTCTACCTTAGTGTGGCTAGTGAATTTCACAAGCCTTCTATCTTTTTGACTACAGCTCTTCCATATCCTCATTCTCCTATATGCTCATGAATTCTGACTTTGATGTTACATTTCTTAACTATGTAAGTGTATGTAGTGTGCATAAGGATTCTGAGAGGAAAATATCACACATGTCTTTTCTATGTACAATTGTGGTATGTGCGTATGTATGTATGTATGTATGCATATATGTATGTAGTGTAAGCATGTATAGAAGCCAGAAGAGGACATTGGATTTCCTGTTGTGTTACTGTATTTTATACCCTTTCAATAGACAGATTCTCTCATTGAATTTAGAGCTAGGTTAACAATGAACATGTTTGCAGGTATGTGGATTCATATGTGTGTTGATATATTTGGAAACACAGAATTCATATCTGGTTTCTTTCTTGATTGCATTCCACTTTATGGCGGCAGATAGTCTTTTGCTGAACTCAGAGCTTGCCATTTCTTGCTAATCTATCAAGCCAGCTTGCCCTAGTCTCTGCTGACACAGTGGGCTTACAGGTAGCTAACATTCCTCTCAGCTTCTATGTGGATTCTAGGGTTGGGAATCCACACTCCTATCTACATGATTTCATGGCATGCTTTAATCACCAAAACAGCTCTCCAGTCTGTCAAGTTTTTTATAGTTTTCAATGAATTCAATGCCTTTATTTTACTAATTAAATCTAGGTTAGCACTGGAATTTTCTTTTTTAATGTATTGGACTTCAAGAGTGACTGTTGGGGCCCAATGAGTTGGTTCAGTGGATAAAAATGATTTCAGTGCAATACTGACAGCCTGAACTTGCTCCCCCGATCCCATGGTGAAAGGAGAAAAATAAAGGTTGTCCACTGACCTCCACATGCTTGCTGTGGTACCTGATTGCACAACTCATAAGACAATCAGACCCCTCTCTTTGTCTCTATCTTTCTGTCTCTGTTTCTTTCTCTTACACACACATGATAATAATGACAACAAATCTTAAAGAGTGACATGTGTGAAATCCACATGTGAGTAATGAAAGAAAAGGAGCATTAACTCAGGCAAGGGGTTCACATGGCCTTCTCTTTATGTGAAGCCTAACCTTAAAGAGATTGTCAACTAAAGATGCTCTAACAATACAATAACTACCCAGGGCACTGACGGTTTCCTTGAAGCGGGGGATCTTGACAACACATCATAAAATTCACCCAAAGAATGGGGCTGAGTTGAGTTCTAACTCAGTGATAGACGTGGAGCTGGGAGTGCAGAAGGAAGAATGGCCTGTGATAGACACAAAGATTTCTATAAACAAATAGTTCTGTCTACCTAAAGCATGGGATGAAAGAAATGGGTTTATGTTTTAGAAACACAGATGACCCTTGGGAACATGTTATGGATCTAGATGTTAGCATATATGTGATTGACTTGTTTCTAGGGACAGCGAAGTAAAAGTGATATCTTTCTAAAGACTATTCCAGACTATTAGCACAGAGTTGGTCAATATACTTTATATTTACAAATTGGCTTTTTACTTCACAGGGCTAATATACTTGGTGAATCTCTCCAGTTCAATGTTTCTGTGTCTGCTTGTCTCTAATGTCTACATAAAGACAAACAGAGAAAGCTGGAATATGACTCTAGTCAAACACTTCCCAGTTCTTTCCAGGCTCCTGTTATGCCTCACAGACAGGCTTCTTTTCTCCTCCACAAACTTTCTTTCTGCTTCCATTGAGAATTGACTGTACTTTTAATTAAGAATGTTTTTCCTTGATGCAGTACAAGAGGTCTGACCCCCTTGCCTGTCCTAAGCCTTTTGTACTTTCTCTTTGTCTCATCATTTCCTTAATAGAAAGAACATGGGTTTGGATTCCAGCAACTATGCACTGACATCCCAGGGGGCCCACTTTGGACAGCTTCCTAACCTCTCTAAGTCTCACTTTACTTATTTGCGAAAACAGAAAGGAGTGTTACAAATATGAAACAAAGCAGAATAGGTCAATGGCCATTTTCTTTTCTTACCTGGAGTTTGAAAAACTAGCTTTGAACTTGATCTGAGTGAAGAGGGGCTCTCCCTTCTTCAAGAGTTATTGCTCGCTGCTTTTATCTTGTTATTTTCCTTCTTTCGGTGGCTATTGCCAGAGCTCAGATCCTTTTCCCCACCGGGGCTCGTATTACCACTTCTCTGACATTAATCCTAGCTGCACCACCGAGCTGGCTTGATTCCCCGGTCCAGTCTTGCTAACAGGATTACTTTAGGCATTTCCTAATCTTGATGTGTGATCAGTACTTCTAGACACAAGTGATGATAACCCTTGAAATGAGACAGGAACTACACAAGTAGCACTTCATGTCTTGTACAAGGAGAAAGAACATGTTTGTATTCCATTGCTGGCTTGGCCATGATACTTCTAATTGGCCCTCCTGAGTGTTCTCTCAAGCTAATGTTCTCCAGAGTACTGCAGAATTACAGTCTAATTTAATTTCCCCTCTGATCGGTTTACAGATCTTTATAAATGCAGTCTGGACAGATCAATGTTAGTAGCCGCTGGTGTTTTGAAGCTAGACGAATGCAGAAAACAAACTGGAGCTTTCCTTTGCAGGCATGGCTGAGATTTTCCAAGCTCCTTTCAGAGGCAGCTGAAGCTGGAAATGAACCATGCTTCTTTTCTGTTTGTATTCGTCAGGGTCTCCAAATACCAGAAGCAATAGGTGATTGATTGACTGGTGATAAGGAATTGACTCAGGTGATTATGGAAACTGAAATTTCATAGGATTATAGTCAGAAATAATAGTCAGGATAATAGTCAGAAAGAAAGAAATCTAAGTAACCAATGGAATAGTGTACAGTACCAAAGGTGTTCATCTGGAGAGCTGATTCTCCCCCCACCCCCCGCCTCCCTGGGAGCTGAGGACCGAACCCAGGGCCTTGCGTTTGCTAGGCAAGCGCTCTACCACTAAGCTAAATCCCCAACCCCTGAGCTGATTATTTTTTCAGTCTGAGCCCAATAGCTGAAAAGGTGTCCCATATCTCAGCTCAGATAGTAAGGGAGGAGGGGTACTCTGCTACTCCACATTTCTGTTCTCTTCAAGTCAACAAATGATTGACTTACACCCACACTGGAAGAACAACTTGCTTAGCAAATCACTGAATGAGACAGTAATTTCATGCAGAAATTCTCCTTAGACATTCCCAGAATCTTATTTGAAGAAATGCCTAGACTCTTTGTGGCCCACTTTTGATGCAAAATTAACTATCACACTGTCCCACATATATCTGAGTACATGCATTCCCTTAGGGAAACTTTGGTCCCATAAGAGAAAACATTTCCTTTAAGTTGGGGGCAGTTAAAAATATGCCTGTTTTAAAGTTTTTTAAAATGTATACTTTGAGAATTCCATGCTCATATACAATGCATTTTGACCATATCCACCCCCCAATATACTTTGTAACTGCTCCCAAATACCCCCACCATGTTCCCCACACCCACATTCACATTCTTTTTGGCTGTCCTTGAATCCACTAAGTCCAATTAGGGCTTCCCATAAGTGCATGGGTGTAGGGTCATTTGCTGGAGTGTGGCAATGTACCAGAGGTCACATTTTTGATGAAACTGGCTCTCCTCCTCCACTAGTCATTAACTGCCAATAGCTCCTCACCCCTAGCTGAGAAACCCGTTTTAAATGTTCTTTTCTAATTAGAGTTGAGCCAGGAACATCACTTGTGTTAGCAGTGATGACTAATGCTTGCCAATACATAGGCAGCTTTGACTTCCCATCAGTCAATGCTGTTTTCTGTTTGCGTGTCAACTGCCGTGACTTCATATTGGGGATGATTAGAAGCCAATTTATTCCCTTCTGAAATATAATCATCAGTGTTTACTTAGAGATTATTTCTGCCGGAGTAGAGACAGTTGGAATCGGGAAACTTGATAGATTATGCTGATAGCCCCATACTTCATTCTTTCTATATCCATATGCTTTGCTCTGCATCTTTGCCATTTCATTCTTCCTATTAAAACAACAGGGTCTATTATCCACCCTTTGAACCTGGGCTTAACAGTATGACACAGTTTGGCCATATAATGAGATGCTAGTACATTATTTCTGAGCTTGAGAAGCCTTTGTGTATTTCTTCTAGCTCTCTTACATTTCTGCTAATCACTGATGGGCGATATATCTAAGGCATCCCATTGGCCCCAGGAAGTTGACTGGAGATATGTGGACCATGGATGCCCTTTACAGTGTTTACTCTAGTGTACCATAGTGCAGACTTCATATGACCTCCAGCCATACCAGCCAACATGTATTTGTGTGAACAAGCATAGGTGTTTAAAGGGTAATCTAGTCAACTTAATTGTATCTGAGACCAATTAAGAGAGCCATATCTCTTGGTTATTTTTGCAAAACGAGGGTAATTTCTGCAAAGATTAATTGAGATAGGACAATCTTCTTCCATAATGAACAGTACCTTCCACTGGTGGGCCAGATATAAAGCAGTCTGAGGGAAAAGTAGAAGTACTTTTCATCTGCTTGCCCTCATCTTGCTGGGATGTACATCTTATCAACTCTGTTGTTGCAAATGGTGTTGCCATCTTTTATTAACTAGTAACTAGTTTCTATTAACTAGTTTCTTTGAACTTTCAGTGTGGACTGAAGTGTAGTGGCTCTTCAGGAATCCTCTAGGTCTTAACACCAAATTGGGACTGCTGAGACATCCATCTATGTGGACTGACTAGCTACTGGATTTCAGCCTCTCCAGCATGCACACAGTCATTGCTGGACTACTCAGTCTGTACCATGTAACTCAATTTAATAAATCCCCTTTGTGTTATAATATATTTGTTCTGCTAGTTTTATTCAAGAGAACTCATTGAAATTATGGTACCAGATGTGGGGTCATTGCTCTGATAAACCTGATCATGTGGTTTTTAGGTCTTTAGAACTGGTCTGCATGGAGAATAATGGAGAGTTTAAGAATTTTAAGATAGAAAGTGTTAGCATGCTAGAAGTAGAGTGTACTGGGCTTTTTTGGGAGAAATTTGCAAGACCAGCAGGCTGAGGAAAATATGACCACAAAGGAATGGCTTATAAGGTTTCAAAAGGGAGCTGAAAATAGTCTAGAAGCCATTTTTGCTACATTCTGGCAAAGAATCTGCCTGCATCTGCCTGTTTTCTGAGGATTTTCATGAGATTGGACTAGGAAGCAATGGGCTAATTTCTTTGATAGATGAAATTTCAAGACAGAATAGCATTCAGTCTGTGATATGAAAACTGCTTAATATCCAATTCCCAGCAACCACATGGTGGCTCACAACCATCTTTCTGTAATGGGATCTGCTTCACTCTTCTGGTGTGTCTGAAGAGAGCAACAGTGTACTCATGTACATAAAACACTCTTTAAAAAATATATAAAAATCTCTTTTAAAAAAAGGATGTCACTAAGGGACTTTGAAGTGAGACACTTGAAAATATTAAAACTAGCATACATTTTGCTCTGGATTCCCTTTTGATTCACATTTTAGGTTTAATATGATAGTATCAATGTACTTTCTTAAGTTAATGCAAGTCAGCCTAGATTCTGTTTTTCCCCACACTTCTGCAACACCTCAGTGATCCTCAACGGGGATCTGTTTCTGTTCTAATACCAAGACCACTTTTGTTCACCAGCCTCAAACAGGTTCATTTGGAAGATCTGCTCTGTAGTAATTCCTATTTTGTCTTTCCTGTTTCAGTGCTGCCCTTCAATGAAAATGGAAAACTTCCTTTGCCTTTATTAACAACAACAACAAAAAAAAACCTATTTTCTTTTCTTTAGAAATCACTATGCCCAAGTAAGGCAGTAGAAGGTACAGTTCTAGGCTACCTAGTTACTGGAAACATTGAGAAGGAGTAAACAAAACACAATTTCTCAAATAATCTTCAACCAAGCATTTATTTTCTTAGTTCCAAATCTGAGTTAATTTCTTGTGAAATACTGAAGCAGTGAAATACTATAAGCTAAAGACCAACAAATTCACTCTTTGTGTGTTTGTTTCTCTTGGAGATGATAGTGGTAGGGCTACCATGTCTTTGTAATTGCAATGTTTACCCCACTGCAGATGGAAGGATATATTATGGTATGTGAGAGTAGAAATAATGAGCAGAGAAAATGTTCATATATCATTGAGAAATTTACATTCTTCCCTACCAGATAGTTGTAGAAGGTGAAACTCTGTCAGGGTGTTCCTGTTTGACCAGCACCATATGACTTTCAGAGTACATTTAACAGTTTTGCTTAATCCTCATAGTACTTAAAGCTTTTCATGCCTTTTACTCATGAGATAATAGGGACTGAAATGAGCAAGAAGCTCTTGGTTAGTGTTTGTGCAGAGACTTGAAATTGATATGTCTGTATCTTGGATTCAAATCATCACAGCTATCATTAAGTGATGCTACATGTAGTAATTTAGGTCTAGATTTCTCTGGTGTTTGTGATTATACATTTAGGTTACTGAAGTATGTGCCAAGACACTCTCTCATCTTTATTGATTCAATGTATGTTCAAAGACTTACTGAGTGGACTATTGATACCATTATGACCTTTTCACTGTAACTCTTACTTGTCACCTCTGTTTAATTGATTAGATGACATTGGGAAAAGAGAATGATTATGCAAGCTTTTTATGTCTGGCTTCTTAATCCAATATATGAGCTAATGGTTCTTTATTGCCTCCATCTACAAAGGATAATATAATGTATTAGTTTCTCTAGGCTGCCATAACAAAGGACTACAGAGTAGTTCAAAAGCCAGAAGCTTACTGCTTCACAGTTCTGGACACCAAAAATCCAAAATGAAGTATTGACATAACCATGCTTGTTATAAAGGTACTAAGAATAGAGCTACTCCAGTGATTCCTCCTAAGTTCTGGTATTTTCTTGCCTTTCGACATTATAACTTCAATATTTATATGGTATTCTTTCGTCAGAGTATCTTTATTTTTTTATAATGACAAAAGTCATACTATACTAGAAGACAATCTTATTTTAGAATTACTCATCTTAAAAACTGTGTTTCCAAATGTCACATTTTGAGGTACTGGGGTTAAAACTTCAACTTGTAAACTTGGAGAAGGTGACTCACATTAATGGGCAAGAGACTCCATATCATTAGGCTGCTGTGGAGATTAAAGAAAACAATGTGTGAAAACCCTACATTTTGCTAAATTTTTAAAGAGTCCATCTCATAGGTTAATCTACTTAATAGTGGGTTTCATTTGTATGTCTATGCTTATGTAGCAATACACTCAAAATCATGTGAGAATATCATAGAATGCCATACTTTGACAAGCTTTCTCCCATGACAATTGAGAATTTGAATTTTGTTGACTGGAAATGTCAGAAAAAAAATTGATCATTTTGAGAACTATGAGCTACTCAATCTTAGCTGCCCATACTGTCCCAAGTCATTGTGAAGAGTCAAAGAATATCCAGGGGGCAGTTTATGTACATTACTTTGGATGCACCAGACATATGAAAGGTCAATTGATTTTTACTTAGCTCCCATTGTATATGACATTGAGTGAATTAACTAACCACTAAAAATCCTTCTAAAGCAGTAGTTCTCACCCTTCCTAATGCTGTGACTCCTTAATACTGTTCATCATGTTGTGGCGACCCCTAGTTATAAAATTATAAAGTTATTTTCATTGCTACTTCATAATGGTAATTTTACTACTGTTACAAAATTGTAATGCAGATATGTTTTGGAGATAGAGGTTTGCTAAAGGAGTTGCTACTCACAGGTTGACAACCTCTGTTCTAGGAAATCATAAGACTTAGAAAGAAGCTCAAGTAATAAATATTGCCTCAATAAATTTATTCATTTCCTCAGTTACACCATGCCAGTCATATGAGAATCAGTGGGGGTGTTTTTTGTTTGTTTTTAAGGAAGTCTACAGAAGATGCCTTTATAATCTTGTTTATTGTCAGCAAATAGCGAATTCAATCTAAATCATCCAACTTGAATTTTAAACCGATTCTGTTTGTTTATTTCCAGTTTACAAACAAAATCAATGGTTACTGTAAATTGGATCCGTCCTCCAGGAGGGTGCTGAGTAGATTCATTACTCGTTGGAAGCCTGCTTGGTACACTGTTATCTACTTCACCAAAGCCAATGAGAGGGTGTGGGTTACATCTTCATTCTCAGACCCCAAATCCCACCTTCCTTTAAGTATTATTTTTCCTCCGGCTCATGGGTAATCTCTATTTTTACACTCTAGCAAACATGCTAATCTAAACACTAGATATGAACCAGGTATTGTGTGCTCAGGAGACGGAGGCAGGAGTTTTACACTAGCCTGGGCTACATCGTGAGTACCAGGTCAGTCAGCTGAGGCGGTATAACCAGAGCCTGTCTAAGAATGATGGAGAAAAATAATAACTTACTATCATTACTACCACCACTTCCAAGAACAATTTCTGCCACCAGTAAAGAAGTTGAATAACCTATATCAACCTATTAGTTCCTCCAAATCGTAAGCAGTGTTTCTTTTGCTGTAAAGGCTGCCCTCTGTGTGTTTACACCAATCTCTAAGTATTGTCCATTCTATTCTTCTTTCTGTTTCCCTTTCTCTCATTTTGTTACTATTTTTATATCCAGTGATACAATTTCAGGGTTATTTCTGCATGATAGCAGCTACTTCTAGATGGATCCAGACCTGCTTGCTGTTTTACCTCTAGTAGGCAAAAAAGAAAAAAGAAAAACAAAACCAACCAAACAAAAAGCAGCATCTTTCCTATTGTGGTAAACTTGCTATGATTCTGAATTGCTACATAGATGTAAAACTTCCAAGGTCAAAAGTACCTAACCTCTTTGTACTAGCAGAATAAACCCACTCAGTCTTTTTGTCCAATAATTAAACAAATATTTCTTGATCATCTCCAACATTGCAGGCTCTGTGTTAAACACTGCGGAGGAGAGTGATGAAGAAGGCACTGTTCTAGTTTCCTTGTACATGTGACTCATTTGTCCTCCTATTTGAGACTATGCAAATGCCATTGCTCACAAAAGAACTGACCTTCTTCATTCTGAGCCACTTATCCCCAAATTTTCCTTTCTTTCTCAAAGGTTTCTTTAGCTAACCGCATGACTCCTGCCACAGAGACATAATAGTCTTAAAATGTCTGTATAGCTGGTCTTTAGTAATTTGTTTAAATATACCTGTTTTCAGCTGTGTGATTTGTTTAAATATAACTCCAACTGTTAGAACAGACTCTATTTGTTTAGTATGTCCTATTAATAATGAATGCTTTACCTTTTGGAGATTGAATTGTCTGGTCAGGAGACACGAAGTACATTGGCAATTTCAAAAGAGGAAGCACAATAGAATGACTGACTAGTAAGGTATTGGCGATTGAGAGAACATACTGTTGCTCCAAGGTTGGTAGGAGATGGGGTACAAGGAAGAGGTTGAGATGCTTAACAGTGAAGATAATGAAGGGGAGGACAGGGATGGGAGGAGGAGGAGGGGAATGATAATCAGCAGATGGGTATATCACTATAGGAATATATGTCACCTCTAAGAGGTGACTTTGATAAAATATGCTTTCTCCTCTGTCTTCACAGTCTTCCTTCTGTGCCCAGAAAACAGGATACAGCAGAAATGTAATGGCCAAGTCTCTTCCATTGTTGTTTCAGAGCAGATAAGGATGGAATGGTTTCAGAGCAGGAAAAGGACTGCTTTGTAATCCTGAAAGTCTCTTGAGAAAAGTTCTTCAGTATGTAGTTGCCCATGGGAATCTAAAGTTGCCAGACACTTATCTTGAAGTTCACATGTTGCCTTTCACTTTAAAACATTTTCTGTATATTTTATTCCTGCAAATAAATTGATTCTATTATCCAAGAATAAGAGCAGTGCACAAAAGAAGCACGAAGTTCTGACTCATTAATGGAGTATTCATGAGTTCTCCTAAGCAGAAAGTGTGTGTGTGTGTGTGTGTGTGTGTGTGTGTGTGTGTGTGTGTGTGTGTGTGTGTGTGTGTGATGATTGTACCACATCCTAAGTGAGGGGTAGAAGTGCATGGTATACCCATAATGCTGTGAGTCTGGGATCGAACATTTTTTTCTTGGTTATTTTATTTATTTACATTTCAGTGTTATCCCCCTTCCTGATTTCCCTTCCAAAAACCCCCTACCCTTCCCATCCATCCTTCCCTTGCCTCTATGAGAGTGCTCCCCTACCTATCCACCAACTCTTGCCTCACTGCCCTAGCATTCCCCTATGCTGGGGCATCTTCACAGGACCAAGGGCCTTCTCTCCCATTGATGCCAGACAATGCCATCCTCTGCTACATAAGAAGCTGGAGACATGGTCACTCCATGCGAAATTTTTGGATGGTGGTTTAGTTTTGGGGACCTCTGGAGGCTCTGGTTGGTTGATATCATTGTTCTTACTATGGGGATGCAAACCTCTTCAGCTTCTTCAGTCCTTCCCCTAACTTCTCCATTGGAGTCCCCATGCTCAGTCTGATGGTTGGCTGTATCTGCATCTGTATTGGTCAGGCTCTAGCAGAGCCTCTCAGGGGACAGCCATACTAGGCTCCTGTCAGCAATCACTTCTTAGCATCAGCCATAGTGTCTGGGTTTGGTGGCTGCATATGGGATGGATCCCCAGGTAGGGCAGTCTCTGGATGGCCTTTCCTTCAGTCTCTGCACCATTCTGTTCCTGCATTTCCTTTAGATAGGAACAATTCTGGGTTAATATTTTTGAGATGGGTGGGTGTCCCTATCCTTCAACCAGGTCTGTGCCTAACCTCTGGATATGATCTCTACAGTTTCAATCTCCCATTTGTTGGGTATTTTAGCTAATGTCATCCCTGCTGGATCCTGGGAGCCTCTTGCTTTCCTGGCATCTTGGACTTGCTGTGGCTACCCTCCACCCCAGTTCCCCATCCTTCACTGCTACACACCCCTTTAATCCTGATCCTCTGTACTTCTTCCCCATCTCCTCCTACACCTGATTCTGTTCCCCTTTTCCTTCCCCCTCCCCATCCCTCCCAAGTCCCTTTCTTCCTCTACCATGATTATTTTGTTCCCTTTTCTAAGTAGGACTGAGACATCCACACTTTGGCCTTCTTTCTTTTTTGATTTTCATATGGTCTGTGAGATGTTTTGCGTGTATTCATAGCTTTTTTCCTAATATCCACTTATCAGTCAGTGCATACCATATGTGTTCTTTTCTGACTGGGTTACATCACTCAGGGTGATATTTTCTAGTTCCATCCATTTGCTTATGAATTTCATGAAATCATTGTTTTTAATAGATGAGTAGTACACCATTGTGTAAATGTAACAAATTTTTCTGTACCCATTCCTCTGTTGAGGAACACCTGGGTGTTTCCAGTCGTAATGGTTAAGGTTAAAAACTCAGGTGACAGCAGCTGCTGGCGTGGATGTGGAGAAAGAACACTCCTACATTACTGGTGGGATTGCAAGCTGGTACAACCACTCTGGAAATCAGTCTGGCAGTTCCTCAGAAAATTGGACATAGTTCTGCTTGAGGACCTAACTATACCTCTCCTGGCCATATACCCAAAAGATGCCCCAACATAAAACAATGACACATGCTCCACTATGTTCATAGCAGCCTTATAATAGCCAGAAGCTGGAAACAACCCAGATGTCCCTCAACAGAAGAATGGATATAGAAAATGGGATTGGACATCTTAAATTCAACAAAAAAGAGAAAATGGGTACTTTTCTGCTGAGCTCAAAGTGGCTTCTGCAGAATCTGAGACTTAATTTGTTGGAAGGTCATTTCATATCTGTGCTGTGTATAGAGGAAAGGCAATGATTGTTTATTCTTTGTAATTTCTCTCACTTTTGGTTATGCTCTGTTCAGAAGACTGCTGCTTTCAATTACACTGGTAGGAGGTTTTCAGATTACTTTTTGAAAGATGTTTTTCTTCATATAAAAGGAGTATATGTTCATTGTAGATAATTTACAAAACAGTCAAGTGAAAAGCAAAGACAAAAAATTGCCTATTATTCTGTTTTCCATAAAGGCCATTGTTAATACTGTTGATGTATAATATATACCATCCCATGTGTATATGTACACATATCTATGCATGTCTGTATATACAGTTACACGTTAAAATAATGCTTAAGGGTATAATTATTTCTACTTGTTTCCTAATCTTCCATTTAACAAGTTTGCTTCTCTGCCAACATCTCTAATTTACTACTTGTGGAAAGTGTTAATCCATTCAGTCCTCTAGTTATATCCTGCTGGCTGCAAAGTGCAAATAATCGCACATGTTGGGTATTTGTGTTCCTCAATTGCTTACAATAATTTGCTTCAATAATCACCTGCACAGCTTAACTATTATCAGATATCCAGAATTGAAAATATAGATGACTGGGAATTTTCAAAATCCCCAAACATAACAGTTGAATCTGGTCTCCAATTATCTTCTATTGGTCCAGGTTCTGCCCTCTACTAGTTGTTGTGAGCATCTCTAGGTTTAGTGCTATTCTAGACCTAAGTAAGTGGAATCAGAGGACAAAATCTAATTTTGATAGTGTTCCTAATAGGTCTTTCTTGTTTCCTGTTCATAATAGTTCTTTCTATACAAAGTTTTGCCCCTTACATCTTGGCTATATAGAACAAATGATGAATTTCATAGTGATGAAGAGAAAAAGAAACAGGTCAAATTAATTTCAATAGCATAACTTATTGTTTCAATATATCATCAGGCTCTTATTTTTTTAACTTATGGAAATTCTTAATTTGTGGACTGAATTGTCACTAGGCATGCTTTATCTTAATTTAGATTTCATGTAATTTTCATTTGAAAAATTTTTATTATACGCATGTTTTTTCTAAACATACTAAAAAGTTCTCCAATATATGAATACAATGTTTAAAAAGACATCTCTCTTCAATATTTACATGTACATTGACAAACTGGGCTTTCTGATTTTAGAATTGAATTGACTTTGAATAAAAGGCACATCAGATTAAAAAATAAATCTGTCTAAGTTAAGTAAATTCATGAAATCTTATGTCAACGCAGCATGATTAATCATTTCAAAATTGAAAAACAAATCTTATTAAAATAAAAAATGAGTTTCTCCAAAATTTCCAACAGACTTTTTATAGTCAACTTAAATAATGATTTCAGTTATAATCAAACCCTTTACATATTGCTTTGTGTTAGAAAAGTGATTAAAAATCATTGTTAGTGATGTGTAATAAAAATATTTTAATTATAACATGTTTTAAATAAAATGAAAATTTTATTTGGGCTTGTGGTTCCAGAGGTAGAGTCTAAAGTGATTAAGAAGGCATAGGAGCAGGTAGCCAGAGCAAAAAGCTCAAAGATCGTATCTTAAGCCACAAATATGAAACAGTAAGTGAGGCAAGGCTATGAATTCTCAAAAGTGACCCCAAATATTATACTTCATTCAGCAAGGCTGTATTCCCTCCCAAATAGTGTCATGAACTAAGGACCCAGTGTACAAAATACTTGAGCCCATGGGGGACATTTTTCATTCAAACAACCACATTTCACTCCCTGGCCCCCATAGACTTGAGGTCATATCACAATGTAAAATTCATTTAGTCCAACTTTAAAAGTCCCCATAATCTTTAACTGTCTCAGCACTGTTTAAAAGTCTCCAGTCTTTTCTGAAACTCAAGGCAATCTATAAATTGTGATCTTCCATAAAAATTATATACTTCTAATATACATGGCATGGAATTCACACACTACTCCGAAGGTGGGGGAATGAGGTATATGGAGGAAATACTGGATCAGAGTAAGACTGAAACCCAAAGTTCCTGCTCCATGTATAGTGTGTGAGACTTTAATTTCAAGGAACTTATATGGCTCAACCCCTCATCTCTGCTGCCTGTAACATAAATCTCTCTCAGGCTGGACCCACTTCATATATTCAGGCCTTCTTGGTAGATGTCTTACAGATCTGATGTCTCCAACATTTTGTGGTATTTATGGTAATCCAGGCTTCACTTTAATAATTTCACACACTAACCTCTGGGGGCTTTCGGACAGGGACTCCCATGCCACAGGCTACCTGGCCTCAGTGGCAGACAGTGGCTTTCTGAGACCATAGAAGAATCCATGACCTTATCCTCACATGTTTCGTGCATTTAAAACTAGTACCATGTGGTTGGCACTGCCAAGTTCAACTACCACCTTAGGATGAATCCTAGTTGGCTTGAACATTGGCAGAAGATTTTGCATATATTTGCTTTTTAGTAACAGAAAACACATCAGACTCTGTCCCTTCATGAGTTGAAAGCTTAGCTGAATAGCATCTTGCCCTAAGGATACCCTTTGTATTATTCTAGTACAGACAGATCAGAAGCCCTCTCCTTAACTGTGCTTAACCACAGCCTCTTTTCTAGCACAAGCCTTAGTGGCAACATTAAGGTTCTTAGTGTTCCTTTTCTCTTCAAAGTGTACATTTTGTATTTATGACTCACTAGTGCTCCTTTTCATTATAAATTGCCATAAGTATTATTGTTAATAACTATGGTACATATTCAATGTCATGCTGTCTTGAAAGTCTTCCACCAAGAAAGTAGTACATTTCAATTTATCCTTAAGTAAGTTCCTAGGACACCAGCAGAAGGCAGTCTGATTCTCTGTAAATATTACAGGAATGGCCTCTAACTCACTTGTAACATTGGTTCCCTCTGAAACCTCTTGATCTGACCCTTCTCAGTCTACATTGCTCACAGCACTACTGTCTTTTAGAGCACTCTGTCTAAACATCTCTTTAAGACAGAACATCTCTTTAAGTTCTACTCATACCATTCAACTGTTTTCTATCCCAAAGTTCCAAAGACTTTTATGTTCCTCAAACAACAAAAATGAACAAACCATGTTTTGCTTTGTTTTACCAGAGCCCATTCTCAAGTACTAATAGTTATTCCTATAACTTCTGTAATTGTTATTTCTCTGTGGCTATGATAAAATACCATGACCAGAAGCAACTTACAGGAAGAATAGTCCATTCCTTCTTACAGTTCCAGAAGGAGAGTCCATCATTGTGAGGAAGTTGTGGCAGCAGGTAGCTAGAGCAGAAAGTTGAGAGATCACATCTTCAGTCAAAAACAGCAGAGAGCTAATTACAACAAGTTCTATACCTGTTTAGCATATGATCAAGGTTTTTCTTTTCCTGGGAGCTTCAAATTGAGATTGTTCTTCAGTATCATTATTATCCACTGGGGTAAGGTTAATAAAAATTACAATGTGATACAATTTTATACCCATAGGATGGCTGTATTAAAGATAACAGTTTCAGCAAAAACATGGAAAATTGGTGATCTGATACACTATTGTAAGGATATAAAATGGTGTCATTTTGCAAGAGACTTTCACTATTCAAAACACTAAATGTAGAAATACAAAATTACCCAGCAATTATGAGAGAATACACATAAAATGAAAACATAGATCTATGAAAATTTATATATAAATATCCACAGATATAGTATTATCTATAATATCCCTGTGATGGTTAGCTTAATTGTCAACTTGATAGACTAGAATAATCTGGACTTTCAATTGGCTATAAACTCTGTCTGAGTTGTCCCCATAACAAAGTCTCACTGAGGGACTGTCTAGGGAGTGTTGGTCTGTATACATATCTATTATTGAATTTATTGATTATCTTAATTGATGTGGGAAGACCTACCCAGAAAGTGGGTGACACCATTTACTGCATTTGGATCCTGACTTGATTATGAATAAAGCGAGCCAAGCAGTAAGCATGCATGCACTCATTCTTCTCTATTTTCGACTTTGGATGCAATGTGACTAGGTGCCCTGAATTCTTGCCTTCACTTGCCCTGAATTCTTGCCTTCACTTTTCTACTATGATAGATTAAAACTAGGAAATGTGTGTTAAAATGAATCTTTTTCCATCTGTAAGCACATCATAGTATCAGTAATAGTGTCAGGTCTTGGTGCCCTCTCCTCCACATACACACTATGAGATGGATCCCAAGTTGGGCCAGTCATTGGACTACCTTTCTTTCAGTCTCTTCTCCATTTTTGTCCCTGTAGTTTATTTTAGATGGGAACAATTCTGCATCAGAAATTTTGACTGTGGGTTAGTAACCCTGTCCTCCCACTTGAGACCATGTCTATTTACTGGAGGTGGACTCTTCAAGTACTCTCTCCCCACTGTTGGAATTTTTGACTAAGGCCACCCCCAATGAGTCCTGAGAGACTCTCACTTCCTGGGTCTCTGGACTTTGTAGAGGGTTCCCCAAACTCACCCCCAAAGCTACTTATTTCCACTCATTCTGCTGTCCTCTAAGCTTCTCTCCTGTCCCCTTCATATCTGATCCTTTTCCCCTTTTCCCTAGCCCTTACCTCTTCCACGCAGGTCCTTTCCTCCTCTGCCTCCTGTGATTATTTTCATCCCCCTTCTAAATGGGATTGAAGCCTCATCACTTGGGCCTTTCTGCTTGTTACACTTCTTAGAGGATATAGGTTGGATCCTAGGTATTCTGTACTTTTTGACCAATATCCACTTATCAGTGAGCATATACCATGCATGTCCTTTGAGATTTGAGTTACTTCATGGCAGAGTGGGCACCAAGGTCTGACCCTATTACTGATGTTATGATGTCATTCAAATTCAAAGAAACAAACACTAACTTTGTGGCTGCCAGAAAATATCAAGAAGAGAAAGGTGAGGGTGGAAATGGAGAGTGATCATTAACATGTATAGTTGCTTGTTTGGGGATGATGAAAATTTTTGAAATTTGGATTGTGGATGATTACCTAATTGCCTAGCTATGTTAGAGAGCTATTTAACAGTACCCTTTAAATGACTTAATTGTATGTTGTGTGAATTATATCTCTATGAAGCTAGTACAAAAAGTCAAATTTATTCATGTGCAGAGTGCTATCAATGAAAAATATAAATGCCACTACAATTTTTGTCTTTGATTATTGGATATTTGGCTTCTGCTTAGATGATATCTTGAATTTGATTTAAAAGTACTGTACAATAAATCTTTGCAAAGCTCCTCTACAGCTCAGTCAATAAGCACTAGCAGAGAACAGCAGATCATTGTCTTCTATTTCTGTTAACAGATTCATAAACTGGCAATGACTCATAGCATTTGCATGTGTACAGAACAATTTTAATAACTGTATCCATGACTCTTTCCCCATGTTTGCTTCAGAAACCTGAGCACAAATATTTTCAATGTGTATTATGCAGCAGAACAAAGTAATAAGGGAAACATCAGTCTTTGCTTTAAAAAAGACAATAAATCCTTATTTTCAAAGTTAAGTAGCAGAACATTGTGTTATAATAGAAACTAATTTTGTTCAATCTAGCTGAAATCTTCATCTGAGAAATGGAAACTCTTCAAACTTTCTATGCCATAAGTTGGATTGTTAGATCACTAATTGACACCATTTTTTAAAAATCAGTAAGTCATTGCAGATAACATGTACCCAAGTTGTTAATTGGGCAATATCACTTACATTACATGACTCATCAGACTTGACAGAAAAGTACGTGCAGCTTTCAATGTTTGAAATAGTTGATCTTTGAAATTGCTGCAAAGCTCTCTGTATTCCAAGGGCATTTGTTTGGTGACGTGTTGAAAACCTTTTTGCAAAATGTTATTTTAATTCTTTTCCCTCTAATTTTCTAAAACATTTCCCATAACTGAAATAATAAGTATTTTACCTTTTCTTCATCTTAAGTGGTTTTCTTTTTCATGCAAGAATGTAAGCTGGATCAAGGTATGAGTCATATTTCTTAAATGTGTTCTAACTTTGGTTCCTATTTGCATTCTCTTTATTATATTTGTTTCAGACATAAATATATTCCACTTCAAGATTGAAATTTTAAAACAAAAAATGAGGAATTGTTAACAGGCTTAGTAAAAATGATGATATTCTAAAGAGACAATCTGGTTATCAAAGTATTGAAATAACAGACCACAAAGAAATGGAGATTTCTCCAGAAAACTCATGAGGAGGGAAGGAAAGAATCACAAAACAGCACACATGGTATGCACTCAATGATAAGTGGATATTAGCCCAAAGCTCAGATTACCCAAGATACAATCCACAGACCACATGAAGCTCAAGAAGAAGGATGACCAAAGTAGGGATGCTTAACTTATTCTTAGAAGGGAAGAACAAAATATTCATAGGAGGAAATACAGAGACAAAGTTTGGAGCAGAGACTGAAGGAAAGGCCATTCAAAGACTGTTCCACCTGGGGATCTATCCTATATACAACCACTAAACCCATGCCAAGAAGTGCATAACAGGAGCTTGATATAGCTGTCTCCTGAGAGGCTGTGCCAGAGTATGACAAATACAGAGGCGGACTCTCGCAGCCAACCATTGAACTGAGAACTGGATCCCCACTGGAGGACTTAGAAGGATTGAAGGAGCTGAAGGGGTTTGCAACCCTATAAGAACAACAATGCCAAACAACCAGAGCACCCAGGGACTATACTACTACCCAAAGATGATACATGGACTGACCCATGGCTCTAACTGCATATGTAGCAGGGGATGGCTTTGTTGGGCACCAATAGGAGAAGCCCTTGGTTCTGCCAAGGCTGGATGCCTCATTGTAAGGGAATGTCAGGGTTGGGAGGCAGGAAGGGTGGGGGAACATCCTCATAAAAGCAGGGGGAGGGAGGATGGGATAGGGGGTTTATGGACAGTGAACCAGGAAATGGGGATAACATTTCAAATGTAAATTAAAAAAATATCCAATTTAAAAAAAAAGAAAGAAAAGGTTCTAGGAAGAGGGGACCTTGTCTCTAGTAAAGGAATTTCACAATTTTAACAACTTGCCAGACCTCCTTACAAGATGCGGCTGAGGTTCAGAAGTTGATGGGTTAGGCAGAACTGACACTATTTACTTGTGCAAATCTTGGTATTCTTTTAAAATTTTAATTCTAATGGATGACTCTGAAGACGGATTTTGGGGATTCTTAGATTCATTCCTTCCTTCCTTCCTTCCTTCCTTCCTTCCTTCCTTCCTTCCTTCCTTCCTTCCTTTCTTTCTTTCTTTCTTTCTTTCTTTCTTTCTTTCTTTCTAGAATTATATATTTTATTTTTATGAGTACACTGTAGCTATCTTCAGACGCATCAGACAAGGGCATTGGATCCCATTACAGATGGTTGTGAGCCACCATGAGGTTGCTAGGAATTTGAACTCAGGACCTCTGGAAGAACAGTCAGTGCTCTTAACCACTGAGCCATCTCTCCAGCCCTCCCCGCTCCATGGATTTCTTTTTCCCACTTCCCAGTATGAATACATTGTATATACTTCCTATTAAAAATTATGATGGACTTTTAACTTGCTTTTTTCTAATTTCAGATGGTCTATTTCACTGAACATTTTTTGAGGATTAGTAACAA
The DNA here is from genome assembly GCF_011064425.1 of Rattus rattus. Lineage (NCBI taxonomy): Eukaryota > Metazoa > Chordata > Mammalia > Rodentia > Muridae > Rattus > Rattus rattus. Next base: position 35,814,509 of record NC_046172.1, read on the forward strand.
GACTTTTTATGTATAATAGAACTTTATTTATTGACTGATTTAAATTATTACTTTTATTTTTGAGAGTGTGATATAATTTCATCATTTCTCCTCTCTCTTATCTCTCTCCAAAGCCTGTCATGGAGTAAATGTACTATGTACTTGCTGGAAATATCCCTAATCTCCCTCTTCTCTCTTTCCCTCTCTTGTTGTGCAGCATAGGCAGGCTTCAGCCTTAACATCCTCTTGCCTTAACTTCTGAGTGTTAGGATTATAGGCACATACCACCATGCCCAACTTGACTACGCCTTTTAATATTGTCCACATTAGTTTCTTCTAAGTTTGGTCACACTCAAACTGCTTATTTTGCTTTCTTGAAGCAAATTGCCTTTGCCATTCACTGTGAAGTCTGTGACATACTTTCTTGTAATATCCTTCTTCACTATTCTAAGTGTTAGGTCAGTTTCTACATCTCCACTCAATTAGATTTCAGTTATGTGCTTTTATTTTGAACTTCAACATCCATCCTTTTTGATTCTGGAACTCGAAAATATAATTAATATTATAATTCAAAGAACCATTTTGATTTCATTAGCAATTATGTTTTATACACATATTACTATACCTTGTACTATTTGTTTAAAATATTCAAATAAGCATCAGAATGAGCAAATTCAAATACGTCATTCACTTACATAATTAGATTGGTGATGTATTAACATATAATACTACCCAAGCATGACATACTTGCATATCTTGTTTCATAATTTTCAATGGCTCATAGAATGTAATGGTTAAAGTGAAATGTAGTCCTTTGCCTCAAGACTACCATTATTATTTTTCACTTTTACTTGGAATCTCCTTCTTTCATCCTTTAGTCCTCAGGGTGGGTATCTCAGTGTCTGGGTGGGACTTTCTATAGGAAGCTTTCTCTGTTTCTTCTATTGTCTTTTATTAAACTGTTTAAGTATTACAAGAGTAGCCAGTCTCTGAGTCTTAAATATTGCAAATTGTCTGATGTTGACTTTCAAGCTCATGGGGAGGCCTTCTCATAACTCAGACAACTTTAAATGAAGAAGGAATAAGACTCAATTAAAGGTGGCTTTCTTAATAAGTAATAGCATTAATAGTCAAAGTACCTGAGGATTTGGGGGGAAAAGCATTGCGTTTGTTATTTGGATTTATCCTTTGTATTAGTATAAATCTCATTGAGCAGAGAGTCTCAATGGAAACTAAAAATGGAATCCCCAAATATTAGTAAGATATTGAAAAACCTAGAATCCTACTCACTAAGGAAGGGTTGTCCTGAAAACTGCAGCTCATTAGACTCCGAGGTTCTTGGCCAGAGTGCATATCTTCATGCTATAAATGAGATATCCCAGAGGATTTCCAGAGACACTTAAGGCATTCTTTAAAGGACTCTTGAGATGTTTCAGTAAGTATGTGGGAATGGACTCAGTAGAATCCGTACTGTTGCCCGTGTGACTCCCTTTGAACTATTACTTCGCTTTTAACAATAGACTTGCAGTACGTGTGTCTCACGAGATGCTGAAACCTCAGTTTCAAATGTATCTCTTTTCCTTTTTGGACTCAGCTTCTTAGGACTGGGTTTTTAAAAATAAATTGTGCTTGGTATCTTTAGGGTCAAACACTGTCATGAAGGCATCTGGTATAAAATACCTGTATGCAACGGCTGTTACATAAGTAAGTGAGTGACTGAGGACACACATCATGTGGAGCCATTGGAACCAATATCTCTGCTTATTGTCTTATTAAGACAGAGAAGACACTGTGATTACAACCATTCAGTGCTATTTAGGAAAGATAGTTTTGTTACATTTAAAAGGACAGTTGGATATGTTTCTGAGGTACTGTATAGTTTGACAAATGTATATAGTGTGCAATGATCAGATCAGTGTGTCATGCACTTCCACACCTCTAAACTTTTATCATTTCTTGCACTTGGAGCCTCTGGAATCCCCTTTCATAGTTATTTATAAGTTATACCCTCAATACTAAAGTTATTCTGAAATTTAAGGAAATTAATTCTCCTATCTGTATTTTCGTTTCTGTTGGGCAATCCCTTCCTGACTTCCGTCCATATTGTTCTTCCTAGCGTATAATAATGACTATTCTAGTTTCTTCCTCCACGGCATTTTATTTTCTGATGTGAAAGAACTGTGTTGTGTTTCTGTGTTGAGCTTACTTCACCTAACATAATGTCCTCTAGTTCCATCCACTTAATTGTAAATGACAGGCTTGTAGCCCCATTGTGGCTGAATAAAATTCTACTCTCTTCATATAAGATATTTGCTTCATTTATTTGTCTCTTATAGGTTCTATAGTTGGTATCTGAGACATTATATAGAATGCTAGGATAATCAATGGGATGTAATTATCTCTTTGATGTACCGGTTTCATGAACACATACTCTGAAGTGGGATTACTGAATCCTACGGTAGTTCTTATTTTAGTTTGTGAAACACAATTTTCTGTTGTGATTTTATTAATTTTCATCCCTACCAACATGATATAAGTGTTCCCAGGATGGCAATTTATTTAAATTGTTGACTTTTTAACTTAACTTGTATGGGTGTTTTCCCTGCATGTATGTTTGTGTACCACCTGTATTTCCAGTACCCATGGAGGTCAGAAGAGGGCATTGGATCCACTGGAACTGGAGTAGTTACAAATGGTTGTGAGCTACCAGGTAGGTGTTGGGAACCAAACCCAGTCCACTACAAGAGCAACAAGTGCTCTTAGCCACTGAATTATGTGTTGATCCCTATAATAGCAGATTAGATTGATATGGCAGACCAAGAGAGGAATATATATATATATATATATATATATATATATACATATATATGGGAATATATATATATATATGTTTCTTCATTATTTGTCTCGCAAAAAAAGGGAATACTTTGTAGAATTGTAAGTTTTCTACCTATTTCTACCAAACTATTTGTGCATGTTAATATATATATATATAAACATATTATATATATATATATATATATATATATATATATATATATATATATATATATCTCTCAAGGCATTATCTCTATTCTGAAGATGCTTTGTTTAAGAGAAAAGGGACTATGTGTATTTTGTTATATTTCTCCTAGCAAACAACAAATCTTAGTTTTTCATTTTCTAAACACCACAACAGGAATGTGCTTGGATCATAAACTCCCAAAATTGCCTCCGCAATAATCTCATTTCCAAACAGACTTGCTCTCTGTGCTGAGAATTGGAAGACTGGGGTTGGAAAACACCCCCATTCACAGGGATGGCTTTGATGTTAGGACAGAAAAGGTACTTTCCACAGATAACCATTGCGGTGTCACCAATGTGAATCTTAGCTCTTGACAGCTGCCAGGTGATAATAGCTGTGGCTTCCTCTTAACAATAAAAATGGAAGATTTCTGGAAACCTATAATAGATTATGAAGCAGGCTCATTTGCCACTGCTATAGTCACAAACGGCCTCCAAATTTTCTGTGGGTGTCAGAGCTTCTGTTTCCTAATGTTGGAGAAGAGAATGTTTTGCTTTGTTTTTCAGAATTCGTTTTTGTGGAGGCTTTCAAACACTCAGTTCTGAATAACGTAGGAAGAAAAGAAAACTCCTCACTCAACACGCATGCTCAAGAGTTCTAAAGTTTTACTTGGATTGGGCAGCTGATTCATCCATGATTCTTAGCTGTCTTATTTTTGTTGTTATATTTTCTTCTTCTTTTAGATGATGACCAGTCAGAATATCACCAGTGGAAAAAGGCTAAGTAGCTTATTTACCTTTCTGTGTGTCTTCATTTAGTCAACCATCCACTAAGTAGTTAATAACACCCATTCTTTGCAAAGTGCTTTAAGACATCACTCTACTTTGATGTCCGGAAAGCAGGAAAGATGAAAGACACAGCATGACGGTTATGGTATAACTAACTACTGTCTGATTGGATTTGAGGCTTGTTCCACAGGAGGAAATTTCACGTCTGGTTCTGTAATCCTGGTCAAATGCCCGTGACTGGAGAGGTTGTAGGTCCTGGGGTAGAACCTGCAAGTTGTTTCGCTGAATGGTCACGCTGTCAATTTGCCCTGTAAATATTTATATTTATGTACATAGACTTGGGCCTCTTCCAGCCTTTGTCAGAGAAGCGTTTTGTTGTTGTTGTTGTTGTTGTTTGTTTGTTTGGTTGGGTTTTTTTTCTTTACCCCAGTGGGCAGCAATCAGTACAGAGAAGCAAAGCTAATCAGTGTGCTGTGACTAAATAGGAGAGCTAATTTAACCCCAGGAAACTAAAGGAATGGAAGGTAGAAAGAATGTAAGAGCTGAAGAATGGAGAACAATGCTTTGAAATATTGTCTTGTGCACATGGCATGGCTATCACAACTAAGAACTCCCAGCGGCTGTGCTTACCTGCACAATATCAGGCCAACCCAAATCCCAAATTAGAGGGGTTAATGACCTCCAGGCCCCACCCTGTGCTGAGGAGCTATTGACAGTGAGCAGCTGTTGTGAAAGGAAGGGATCTCCTACGAGGATGTAACTACTGGGAACTTTCCCATGCTACAGTGTGTGGCTGCACACCCATGCACACGTGGGCAGCAATAACTGTACTCAGTGGGTTATCAGGGTGGGGGAATATCAAGTTGGGAGGGAGTATTTGGGGAGAAGTTGGAGACGTGAAATGGGGGAATAGGTATGATTCTATTTCATTGTAGATGTGCATGAATTTCTCAAAAATAAAAAGTAAAGATTGTGTGGAAAGGTGGAAAGGATATAAGGATAGATGGGTTTTAATTGGAAAAAATAGCATGAGAGGTAACACTGGTAGTACTGTTTATACAGGAGCATGTAATAACTGGTTTGAATAATGTGAAGATTCAATTTTGTGCAGGACTGACCACCAGAATCCATTATATATGTTTAGTTCCTGATTTGCATTTGTTGATGTCAAGTTAGTAGCTTAAAACCAAGTACAATGGGAGTATTTGCATTAGGAAATCAATAAAGATTATAAATCAGTTTTTTAAAATTGTTTTACCTTTGTTTTCTGAAAACTGTTTTAATAGTGTATAACTGGATGTACTGGATAAACCTATTTATTCCAATCTCCCTCAATTTATACCTTTGTCCAGACTTTGAAGTTCTTTCCAGGGAGATAGTTCTTTGATAGAGTTTGCTTGGGTGAGTTGCTTCAAATAATGACTAATACAATGTCAGAAGATGTGATATGAGCAATGTGTGCTTGGCTAATAAAATTTGTGCCTTATCTTCCCCTTACTATGAATAGGTCATTTTCTGGGCAGCTCGAAATTTTTAAAAGAATGAAGTGGTGAACGAATAGCAGAGAGCAAAGTCCAGTGAAACTCATCTAAGATCAGTAGAGCCCCCCAAAATATGTGAGCCACATGTGTTTATGTTTGTATGTGATTGAGGTTCTATACTAACTTATGCAGCAGAAGATAATGAGTTATAGTAGGTTCCTTATGCTGTTATAACAAATTACCACAAACTTACTGGCTTAAACAATGCAAACCTTTTTTTTTATTTTTTGTTCCAAAGATTAGAAGTCCTAGATAAATCTTATATGGCTAAAATAAAAAGGTTGGAAGGGTTCATTTTATTCTTGAGGCTCCAGGGAAGAATTTTTGCTATTCCTCTTCCTAGAGGCTCCTGTTGATTTGTGGCTACTTCACTGCAATCTCTGCATATCATTATATCTCCTTTTGTTCTGACCTCTGGCCTTCTTAGTATAAAGACCTTTGTCATGACAGTGGACCCTGTTATGCATTTTTTATTGTAATTCTTATGTGTATTTGCAAAGACTCTTTTACTATTAAAGTACATTATCTACAGATTTTGTGAATTCAGACAAAAGCATCCTTGGGTACTATTGTTTAACCCGCCACGTTAATACAGTTGGAGAACAAAGTGTACATGCCAGAAGGTAAGCTGGTAAGTGCCTTGAAATTTAGTTTATGGAATCCATGATGGTTTTCACTAGGAGATTGATATATTTGCTTTTTAAAAAAGTGTTCTGGTGGCCTTGGGCAGAATGAATTGAATTCAGGAGAAACTGGAAGCTAGAAGCCAGAAAGAACATTATTCTAATAGAAAATTAATGAGGACCTGAACCAAGGGCATAGCAGTAGAAAGAGAGGATAGGAATGGTTATTTTAGAAACAGTAATAAATCAAAACTTTCAAGTTGAAGTGAATGTTAGTTGCCTATAATTGAAACAAGGAAGTCAGAAGCTGGTCATGGTGATTCATGTCTACAATTCCAGTACTTGGGAGGTTGAGGCAGGAGGATTGTTGTAAGACTGAGTCCAGCTTAGCTATATAGCAAGTTTAAGGCTTACTTAGGCTGCAGGGCAAGTCTCCTTGTCAACCCCTGTCACTTCAAAAGGAAGTCAAAAGAGGGGCAGTAATGGGATTGGCGATGGGAGTGATATAAAGATTGGAATGCAGGGAAATTTTGAGCTTAAGACTTTGATTTGATTAGGAGCCTTCCTAATGTGAAAACCTTCAGCGTTTAACAGAATAAGGTAGGTTGTTAGTAAATGTGTAATACAGGATGGGAAGAAGATGAAAGGTGGATGATTGCCTTCTTTTCGTCCTCCATATATTCTGGGTGAACACAGATATGTGTTTGTTTTGTTTTATTTTGTTTTGTTTGGTTGGTTTTGTTTTATCAAAAAGAGAGTGCTCTGTGAACAGGTTCTCCAGATGGTCTGACCTAAGTCTGGAAAAGTTCTTTCTCTGTTTAACTCTGCTTTTCTTCTAATTTGTCTGTCCTCAGTGACTCGCCAGACCCACTGTCCATCCAAATATGCTGTGTCATCTCATTTTGTATCTAACTTTTGTTTCCCACTTCTTCAAAATAAGAGACTGCAACAGATTCCTACTGTGACCAGCAGCACTATTAACACTGTTAATGTTAAATGTTGTAGATAAATGTCAATCATTGTGAAGACTGAAAAGGGGCAAAAAGGTTTGTTTAGTAGCAGAGGAAAGCCACCCTTTCATTAATTATCTTTCAGAATACAACTTCAATAGGGGTCAGGGTTAAAATTAACTGTAAAGAAGAATTCAAAATGGAGAAATGTTACTCTACTGAGATGGTTCATGTTTAAATGAAGCAGTATGGTGGTTATGTTTGTAGTAAGACAAAAGAAAATACATCTTCAAAATAGCCAAGATAGTGTCTTATGATTATTAGCCAGTTAGCCTATTATTAACTGAAAAAATTAGTTGACTTAAATAGCTAAGAAAAATGGGGGACTGATTGTGATATGACAGCTCTCAAGCAATAGTAGTCTGTCTCACCAATAAACTTCATTTTGTTTCTTCTGAAATCTAACTCCAAGAACAGTTTAAAATAATGTGTTCTGGTGTATACCCTATATAATTAAAACATTAAGTTAAAATATCTCCATATATTCATTGTTACAGAACATTATGTCTACTGTTCAGCAATGAAGAACTGAAATAATACAAGGTTTTATCTGAACGTACACACACTGCCTGGAATTCTACTGTAGGAGTTTAAATGAAATGAAGGACAAATTATACTTGACATTTCTCTGGTTAGATTTAAACATAAAAATAACAAATAAGCAGCCTGCTCATTATTTTCTACTGCTCCAGGGAAAGGTGATCGCTCTGATTTAAATTTGAGTGAAGGTTAATGAGATTGTAACCTAAGATTAAATTAGTGAAGTTTTTTTTATCAAATTAGCTCTATTTTGCCATGGAAAAGTCTCAGTACAATGTAATTGCCAAATAAGTTACAGTTGCCTTCGTGCCAAAAAAATATGACCACTGATTGAATAGTGAGAAATTGAATATTAGAAGAAATTTAACATTGGTATGAAAACAGATGAATGTTTTTATTGCAGAGAAAACTAGCTAAATAAATGGTTATTTCCTCTGACTCCATAAGTCTCATTAAAAATGTCATGAGACTAGATGTTTGAAACTTTAGAAAGTATTTTTATTTAATTTTGAGATTATAATATAATCACATTATTTCCCCTTCCCTTTCCAAGTCCTCCTATATGCCCCCACCCCTTACTCTTTTTCAAATCCGTAGTCTCTTTTTTCTTTGTTGTTATATCCATATATGTCCAAAAATTGTTCAAGGTTATGAAATGTAGTGGAGAGATAAGGACCTGAGGGTTAACATGCTGAATTTTTCTTTCTGATGAGAGAGAGAGAGAGAGAGAGAGAGAGAGAGAGAGAGAGAGAGAGAGAATGAATATGCTGATCATACATCACCTATTAATTCTCTCTCCTTTCTACTCCCATCTTTTCTGACCAACAAGTCCCTCTTGTGCTTCTGTGTACTTTTCTGTGACCCACTGTATTTCATTATGGTTTCTTGTGTTCATTTGGGTGGAGGGTTATTTACTTGAACAAGAGCAGCTTACTAGTGGCTACATCGCTAAGGAAGCTGGCGCTCCATTCTCAGAAATCATTAACTGCCTATAGCTTATCAGGGAGGGATGGGGCATAATGAGCCCCTCTTCACATCCATGACAGAATATCGATAAGCCTGGTCTTATACAAGCCTTGTGCAGGCTGCTGTGAATCCATGTTTATTAGCCATAGATACCAGAAGACAGCGTTTCATTACACAACCTTTTCATTCTTCAGTTATTACATTCTTTTCAGCTCTTTTTCCATAATTTTCCCTAAGTCTTAGGGGTGGTAGTGGTGATATAGATATCCCGATTATGTATAAGCATAAACATTTAGAATGCAGTTTGACACTATGCCTTTTTATCAATTTATCAAAACAATAGTAGTGGGTACCCTGCCCCCAAAAGTCTATGACCATCCTAATCCTTGGCTTTTGAAAAGATATACAGTACCAGGTATAAGCTGCCTGAAGAGAAGGCCTCAAATACAATTGGAAATGGTTGGTTACTCCCATAACAATCAGACCACTATTGAATTAGTGGGCACAACCTTCTTGTTAGGTTGCTATTGTAGCATTCAAGGTCTATAGATACATAAGTGACTTTTCTCCCCTAGCAGTCTGCACAACACCTTCAGACATAAAGCTTCACAATAACAACAAAAAAGAAAATTACAAATGTCTCTGAGATGCAAAAAAAAAAATCTCAACAAAATTCTTGCAAATCAAATCCCTCCCCAAAAATCCCAACTGTGGTAGTTGAATAAAATGTCCCTACACTCTTGGACATTTGGATATTTTGTCCCAAGTTGATGGTGCTGTTTGGGCAGTTTAGGTTTTCTGACCTTGATGGAAAAAGTAAATTGCTAGGAGCAGATTTTGAAGTTTCAAAAGCCACATGACATCTCCAGTTTGATATTTTCACTTACCATGCACGGTTTGAGATGAGAGTCCTCAGCCTCAGTACAAGTTCTAGCTGTCACATTTACCTCCTTCTGCCATGCTGTCCCCATCAATGGACTCTTCAGAACCATAGATCCAAGATAAGTTGCCTTGGCCAATAGAAAATGGAACAGCAATAGAAAATTAACTAATACAAACCCTTCTTCATGGTCAAGTTGGCTTCATTATAGATGCAGAAACAGTTCAACATATACAAATCAATAAACGTAACTAAATGTGATTCAAAACCAGAAACCATGTGGTCATCTCCAAATAGGCAGAGGGTCGTTGAAAAAAATCTTAGATCCTCTTGTGATCTAAAATTCTGGAGATGTCATAGATAGAGGGAGGATATATTAATTAATTCTGTATATTAAACCTGTATATTATAAACTTATAGCTATAGCTAATGCCATGTTAAACAAAAGTTTAAAGTATTCCCTTTAAGATCAGAAACAAAAGAAGGCTGTTCACTCTTTTCACTCTAATTCAATCCAGTGTTTGAAATTATAGCTAAAGCAGTAAGCCAAAAGAAAGATATAAAATGGTTACAAATAGGAAAAAAGTTAAAGTATCCTTATCTGCACATTATATGATTTTATGTCTAAGAGACCCTAAAGATTAGAAAACTCTTAGAATTCATAAACATGCTCATCAAAGTGGCAGAATACAAAATTAACATACAAAAAATCAATAGTTTTCCTATGTACCAATGTTAAACATATTGGGGAAAAATACAAGGATAACAATCTCATTTGCAATAGTCCAAGAAACAATAAAGTACCTTGGAGTAAATATAATCAAGAAGTCAAGAGTTTTATAATGAAAAATTTGAAGATACTGAGAAAAGATTAAAATAATTAGTCTCGTAAAAATAGCTGCTCTATCAAAAACAATTTACAGACTCAATATACTCTTCACTATTCCATCAATGGTCTTCATAGGGATAGGAAAACTAGTTGGTAATTAATATGGAAACAAAAAATCATGAGCAATCAAACCAGTCCTGAGCAAAAATAATGCTGGTGATATTGCCATGTCCAATTTCTACTCATACTACAGAGCCCAAATAACAAAATGATCATGGTATCTGACAGAAACAGACATGTAGGTTAATGTAATAGAACAGAAGCCCTAGATATTAGCCCACAGCTACACCCACCTAAGTTTTGCCTAATTTTTGGAGGAAAGACAGCATTTTCATCAAATGGGACTATGAAACCAGATATTTACATGTATAAGATCAAAATTAGATCCTTATATTTTATTCTGTACAAAAAACAGTTCTACACGGAACAAACACCTTAATATAAGGCCTGAGATTATGAAATCGATAAATCTGTAGTCACCTAAGTGACACATGCAAGTCAAAAACACTAATGCGAAGAGAAGATGACTTCTTTAGCAAATGGTCTTTGGAAGGTGAGCATATGAAAGAGTCAAGTTGGACTTCCATCTTTCTCCCTGCACGAAACTTAGTTTTAAGTGGATCAAAACCTTATCGAGGCTTCTAGCTGAAAAAGCCTCCAAGATAAGTATAAACTATAGACCTTCTGAATCAAATCTGATTGCTTTGGAAATGTGGTCAATAATTGACAACTGAGAAAGAATCAAATAACAAAAATAGATTATGTGTAAAAAGGAAGTTGTTGTTGTAGACTATGGGGACTTTTTCAGTTGCATTGAATGTATTTTGCATCATGCTCCATTTAGGTATGGCCTACATAGACTCATGTGAATGCACAAGTCTATGGAGGCCAGGGAGTTGAATATGCTGCTTTGATATGATTGACCCAGAGTGTCATAGTATCAGAAGGTGTGGCCTGGATAAAGTGGCTGTGGCCTTGTTGGAAGAAGTGTGTCACTGTGGGCATAGGACTTAAGATCCTCATCCTAGCTTCCTGGAAGCCAGTCTTCTTTTGCTTACATTCAGAACAAGATGTAGAACCCTGCTCAGACTACATAATGCCTCCTGGATACTGTCATGTGCCCACATTGATAATGGACTGGATGTCTGAACCTGTAAGCCAGCCCCAATTAAATGTTGTCTAAGAAAAAAAAAAGGAAGTTGTTAACTAAGTAGCCTACATAATAGGAGAAAATATTCATTATCTATACATATGACAGAATTTGAATATTTAGAATATAGAAAGGCCTCAAAACACTAAACATCAATTTTCTATAGGTAGAAGGAAAACATAACTCAATAACAACTGAGCTATGGAACTGAATAGAGAATTTTCAAAAGAAGAACAAACATCTTTTAAACTATGTATTATCCTTAGTCATTAGAGAAATTCAAATTTCAACTACAAGCGCATGACAAATACAGAGGCAGATGCTTGTAGCCAGATATTGAACTGAGAATGGGATCCCCATTGGAAGAGTTAGAAAAAGGATTGAAGGAGCTGAAGGGTCTTGCAACCCCATAAGAGCAACAACAACCAACCAGAGCTCCCAGGGACTAAACCACCGTCCAAAGTGTACACATGGACAGACCCATGGCTCCAGCTGCATATGTAGCATAGGATGGCCTTATTGGGCACCAGTAGGAGGAAGTCATTATGAAGTTTCCTTGAGAAGCTAGCAATGGATCTACCAAAAGACCCTGTTATACCACCCATACCTTGGCATCTATTCAAAGGACTCTATAACTACCCAGAGATACTTATTCACCAATTTTCATGACTGCTTTGTAATAAGCGTAGGAATGAAAACAACCTAGTGTCCATAAATCGATGGATGGACAATGAAAATGTGATCCATATTCACCATGGAATTTTATTCAACTGCAAAGAAAACAAAGTTTATAGGAAAATGAAAGGAGTAATCCAGGGCAAGCAAATCAAACAATTCATGTTCTGTCTCCTATCTGACCTTAACTTAAAATGTTTAGATTTGGTTGTAATTTGAAGTATATGCATAGAGGCCACGAAGCTAGAAAGGGCTAGAAATAGAGTCATGAGTGCCATAAGAGAGGGGAGATAGTAGAATGCAAGTGATTTCTGAGCTTTGCTTCAAATTAAGGGAATAAGACTAGTTAATCTTTGGATTTCATTCCAAGACCAAAAAAAAAAGCCTTACTTTGAATTATTCACTTGTATACTCATAAATACAAATTACTGTAAAGTAGAGCTATTTATTTTTAAGTTTCAGAACTTTTGGTTTAAAACAAGATATATTATCCTGACCCAATGTAAATGAATATGAAAATAGAGACACTATAAAAATGTGAATAGTCATTAGAATGTCTACTCAAATGTGCACTTTTATATTCACGTCAAGTGCGAATGAAGGATTTCAGTTTTGGAAAAGATGACACACTATATGTTATTTCAATTTTGATAAATGTCAATAATGTAAGAGGAATTCCAGTTTGCTTAGAGTTGTTCTAAGCATAATTAGGTGCATCAGCCATAAAAGTAAACAACAAAGGAGAGGCCAAAAAACAAACATTACATATTGTCACAGATTCTTAATTTTCATGTTTGTTTGTATGTTAATAAGGGGTCCTGGGATTGGTTACAGATGATGAAACTAGATAGACTAAGAAATGAGAGCAAATGCTGAAAAGGGGTTGGGGTGGAGTGCAAAAGTGTATACAGGACAGAAAAGAATAAAGGAGGCTACTGAGCATGGGGGTTGCATGTGGGAGGGAGAGAATTGGGAAAAAGGAAAGGGGAGAAGAAGCGCTAGAATGAAAAAGGAGTGGAGGGTGTGACACACACACACACACACAGAGAGAGAGAGAGAGAGAGAGAGAGAGAGAGAGAGAGAGAGAGAGAGAGAGAGAGAGACTTAAGATTGCTAAGAAACTATTGCATTCTGGATTCGCTTATCCACATGGAAAATCGGTGGATCTCATACAATTCCCTTGAAGGAGTTGCTTTTCCCCCTCCCATGTGGTTGTTTCCACTGGAACAAAATTAAATGGCATCTGACCCCAGTTTTGAAAATTTAGTAAGATTAATTCTAGGAAACTACTATGGGGTCATTCCTTATCATCTGTTTTTGTTTAAATAAAGCCCCCAAAACCCCTTAAAGATTAAACTGTGTTGAAAATCCAATTACATTCCCTTACTTTTGTCATGCCTTATACGTCAAATGTCAATTTCTTTTACAAAGCAGTTTTATTTCTTGTCTTCTAAACCTTTGTTAGTCTTCATTCTCACTAGCCTCTATCTGATTTCATAATATTTATTGGTATCACCTTGGTCAAAGGTATTTCCACTTATATCTGGATTTTTTGTCATAATTTCCTACTTATCTACCTGTATTAACTATTGCTGATTTCTTAGCTATCCTTCACACTACTAGAACATTATTAATAATGATAAAAATAAGATACAATACTATAGTTACTTCTTGGCATTTAAAATCATTCAGTGGCTTCTTACAGTTCTTAGGCTAAAAAATTATTACCAGGCCAAAATTAGAATCACCATGTGTCTCAATTTACTTAATCCATTACCTTTTCACCTGTTGTTTTGGCTTATCATTATCCCCTTTGTTTTGAAAGTGTCCTGATTAGCTGTATAGGTCATGTGACCTCTGCTGACCATCAACAGTCCTTGCACGCCTTCTCACTTACTGGGCTTCAGCAGTACCAACCCTCGGTTGCTGTCTTACATTTTCTTTCTCCGAGCTCAGAACCTTGGCACATGCCTCCCTGAAATGTGTTTTCCTCTTCTCTTCACCAAGGTAACTGTTACTCATCGTTCAGAGCTCATTTGATCTCATTTTAAATGTCAAGCCCTTCTATTATGTGCTCTTATAACTCTCCGTACTTTCCTTCAAAGCATTTACCACCTTTGTGATCATGTAAATGAGTGTCATTATTCAAATAATGTCTGACACCCCTCTTCTCCTGGAAGACAGCACAGGGGTATATGTTTTGTTCATTAGATTTCTAATATCTCCCTGAGAACCTGGCACAGAAGATGCTATCAATATGTACTTGTGAAGTGAATAAGCTGGTGAACGTGCTCAGGGCATTCTGTACATCACACCTCCCACAAGGTCCAGATTAAAACTGAAGCGAAATGATTGCAAATATGATTAATGTCTTATGTAAGGTCTGTTTTGCTCACCAGAAGATAAATTCCAAGACAATAGTGAAGCAGGGGCTAGAACTATGAGATAGCAGATCTAAATCCAATGGTACCACTAATTGAGAGTCAAGTTGTTCAATGGCCTGGGCAAGTCATTTAACCTTTGTGTTTCATACCCTGAATGGGAATGGCAGGGATATCAATTTCTTAGGTGTATGTGTGGATCGTATGCAGTGGAACAGCGATGAAGAATTGTAAGTGGCGTCTAATGTCTCATGCTTTTCATCATTGAACACTTTGGGTTTTAGTATGTAGTGGACTGCTGTGGTACTATATGCAAGTATTCGATACCTAGTAATTGAATTACTTGAGGGACTAACATTTTTGCTATATGATGTGGTTGTACCCACCCCTGTGTGGAACAATTTTTTGAGCTATTCACCAGGATCTACTTTCAATCATTGTTTTACATGAATGTCTTTAAGCTTTTTACAAAGATTGGGGGAAAACCCCATACAATAATACTACAGGCATTGTCACAACTATCTACATGACAGTGAATGTATGTGACATAGCACAGGTATGATTGTTTACATATAATACAAACCCTGCCATACCATGCCTGGTGTGATGTGTTGAATGAGAAATATATCCTGTAAGCTCAGGTATTTAAATATTTGATTCCTAGCTGGTGGTACTATTTAGAGAGGTTTAGGTAGTTCAACTTTAGGGTGGTACATCACTGGGGGTAGGCTGTAACTTTAATGTTTTAAAGTTTTTTAATGATGGTTTTAAAACTTTTAACCTCTCTTTTAGCCTAACATCCATCAGAGGTAGTGGAAAGAAAGGACACAGGGAAAGTAGACTTGTTTAGAAAGGCTTTTTTTTTTTTTGAGTAACTCCCATCTGTGTTGTCTGGAAATCCACAGTTTAGTTCGCAGGTTAATAGTGGCAGTTCAATCCATTCACAAACATTTGGTGAACATGAATCAGTAGCGGTGGCACTATCTAGCAGAGATAGCTAGGCCTCAGCCTCAGCATGAGTCAGCAGAGGGACCAGTAGGAACATCAGGAGAAGTTTTCAGCTGTGTCTCTCTCAGTGAAGCAAAGGTCAGTGACGAGTGAGACCAACAAACTTTGTATAGTTAGTTCTAAAAGCAAGCCTAGCTCAGACACCATCTTTGTAGAGTCTTTTTTATAGTCTCTCTAAACCTCACACAGCCTCCATGGGTCTTGTCTCAGTATGTGCCTTGTTTCTGCACATATGTCTGTCTCAGCTGACATCACTGGAGTCCACTGCTGCAGCAAGAAAGTACAGCACACCATCAGAGGCTTTTTGGTGTTTCTCTCTATGGCGTCCTGACAAATGTAGCTTAATTAGGCAGTGTAAGGTGAGCCAATATATGTGTATCATTAGCAAAGAATCTTTTATCATATGTTTGTCTTAATAGAACATCTTTTCTTTTGTGTCTGTTTTAGCTAAAAGTTCTTTTATGAGTCTGTTTTAGTCTTTTACCTATGTCCACTTTATTTAAACGATTTTACATGTTATTTTATATGATTGTCCCAACAAAACACCATCTAATTGACTTTCTAAAAAACTTAAATTTTTCTTTCAGTAGGCTTTGAGATTATATAGATTTTTTTGAAGTATTAGTTTGTTCTCTTTGTTTCATGATTATATTTGATGATGTGAGCTCTCAACTTCCTACTTCTGTCACCATCCTTGGCACTTTCTATTATGCCTCTCCACCATGGCCAATTTGTATCCTTCTGAAACAGTAATCAAAGTCAACTCTTCCACAATTTGCTTTTGGTCAGGCTGTTTAATTAAAGCAACAGAAAAGTAACTAAGACAGGTATATGCAGTATGTTGTTTCCAACTTGTGAATGTAGAGTATTGAAAATGAGTTCTCTTTGTTCTTTTAGTCTGAGACTCTGCCTTGGTTGTATCATCATCTCTGGGCATGCTCTTATATGGATTATATTTTCTCAATTGCTTGCCACATGCTGATTGGCCCACTAAATAGAAAGGGAGGTTGTTTTATGAAGGAGTAGAGCTTTAAAGGGTGCTGAAGTTATTAGTCATTCTTTGTCAGCCATACTGCCTTGGACAGAGAGAGAAAACGAGAGCACTTGCTTTGATATTGGCAATGTGTGAAAGCAACATGTTTACCTTAGCTGGGCTCCCCAAGAAATAAGTTGAAATTAGCCTATCAATATGGGAGGCTGTTGTATGACAAAAGTTTCCCTGAAAAGAAGCTACCTGCACATCTACTCATGTCAGATAGGAAGACCATGACAAACCAAAGTACAGATATCACCAAAGTTGGTAAACCCATGAGTTCATTGTTACTTACAGGAATTTGGGTGGTAGATTATTTATAAGAGTAAACATATTCTTAAGGACAGCAACATTACCAAAATCCTACCCCAGCATGGGTGACAGCTCAAAAGTTGAGAACCTAGAGAACACTGCACAGTCTGCATGGACCTCAACAGGTTGGAAAGTGTCTTTCCCAAGAGATTCTAGTCTTAAACCATTTTCAGGTAGCACAGCTGATATTTGGGACACTTGTTTGTAGCCTTTCTCCTCAGAGAGTCCAGCTTGGCTTATTTGGGGATCTTCTTTTCATGTTGCTTGGTTGAGTGAATCTTAGCAGCTTAATTCATTGCTTAATCTTAGATGGAGGGGGTCTAGTAAATCTGGTCAGTTTCAGAGACTTCCTGAAGCTTCTTTGTAGTTGTTTACCTCCTTATTTAAAGAGCTCCCCTACAGCATGGAATGTTGGAGCAAACTCATACAACCACAGAAACATTGCTGCCAGCAGGGTTGGGAAGTACACAAAAGAGACAGTCAATATAAGGTACTCTTTAAAAGTCAGTTACATTCCTCATTTATAAATATGCTCTGATATGTGCCAGCCAACGTAATAGAAATCACTTGACATTGATTCACAATAACCCCTAGAGTTACAAATTTGAAGAAGCTGTTGTGTCAAGGCATAAAGTTGGTTTGGTAGCTCCAGGCCATGCTTGTGGCAAAGACATATGTATATGTTATTGGCAGTTTGGCTTGTATGGATTAGTGTGGTAAGGGGATCAAAGAGTGAGGGATTAGAGTGCTGGCAGTATCTGTTATATAAGTGGAGATCTTCCCATTGGCATTTCTAAGTCAGTAACACGCTGCATAGAATGTGACTATGGCAGAAAGAACTATGAAGCCAGTTTATGTCTCCTCCTCCACAGACTATGCCATTTTCCTTTTTTCTACTTTCTTTTCATCCCTTTATTTCATTCTTGATTCAGTGTGCCCTCTTTTTTCCCACCTCCTTCTGACATATCTGGACTGTATACAACACCTTTTCCCCTTCACTTTTTCTCAAATAGAACCCCTAGCCTTCTGAGTCTCCTCTCAGAACGAACACTGTTATGATGGATGATAACATGATTAGTATTGCAGTGATGATAACATTTGTTGACTGAATGCTCCACTGGTCACTTGCTCCTAGCTGTCACAAAGACAGCTAAGGAGCCACTAAGTCAGGATAATGAGTAATCGAAACTGAAGGGCTCTTTTCAGCCTGGCTTCCCTCTGCCTAGGCAATGGTTGGCCCCGTGTGGCTCAACTCTGGATCCATGCCAGTGTGCCTCATCTAGTTGGCACTGCCTGGAGGTACACAACCTTTCGTGTCAGATGAAACGGATGATTATTCCCAGTTAGGAATGTGAGATTACTGAATGATTAGGATACTGAGTTCCAAGTTCATATCTAATGCTTCTTTATCTAAGCTTCTTGATCCTCATTTTACTCCCAAGAACATGACTCCTGTTAAAATGCCCTTGAGTTTGATTTTCATCTTTTAAGCATCTTGTCATCTCAGTTTGCTCAAGAATGCTGACCCTGCTTAGAATTTTCCTTTGAGATGCTTCCTGATGAAGGTAGGAAAAGCCCAACAGGTTCAGTCCTCATGTAAGTTAGATACTGTGATGTGATCTCAGAGGTACTAGAATATCACACATAGAACAATCATTTCCCAATGCCTGATTTGAAGTGTTGGGATTGTTGAGTCTATGGGGAGGCTTAAAGTTGGACTGAGTGAGTACATTTTGCATCATGAGGTAGCCATGAGACTTCGGCGGACAGAGTTGGAATACTGATTTCAACCTGAAATAGTTAGCAGTGTTTTTCAACTTGTGGATTGCAATCCCTTTGAGGGTTACATAACAGATATCCTACATATCAGCAACAAAATTACAGTTATGAAGTGGCAACAAAAATAATTTTATGTTTAGGGGTCATCACAACATATCATCACAACTGTATTAAAAGGTTGAAGCACTAGGAAGGTTGAGGACCACTGCTTTTTTATGTGGTTATACTTTGAGTACTTAATCCTCAGCTTAAGCTGCTGTTCTGAAAAGCCTTTAGGAAGTAGGGCCTGGTTATCAGAAGTAGGTCAGCAGGCATGGGCTTTTCATGGTTTCATCTGCCATTTTGGGGAGTACTTTCTCTACCTTGGTCTATATCTATGTGAAGCCATTGCCATTTGCTCCCACTACTACAGATGCTGTCACTCTACTTTGCCTTCCTTGCCATGATGGACTGTGTCCTTCTAAAATCACGAACCAGAATAAAAGTTTCCTCCGAGATTTTGCTTGTTTCAGGTATGTTGTCATAGAGATGACAAAAGTAATGTAATGACCGTGGTGGTATTATTCCCAGCTAGGGTATAGAGAATATAATAGCATTTTTTGGTAACAAACTGTTGCTGTAATTTTGGGGGCTAGTGACTGCTTTTTTCTTCTATATCCTTAGCCTTCTGGGAAGCAGTCATGAGTTCTTTCTACACTCTTATACAGTGTAGACACTTCTTGATATTGTCTAACACATCAGTAACCAATCAGTTCCATGCCCCCTCATCTGTGCTAGAGTCTCCAGTTATACACATCCAACCTACATTGTTTGTTGTAGAGATTTACTAGATAATAATTCTAGTGCAGTTTTCTTTGTTAATAAGGGAACACTCTGTTCTCTACTTTGTACATTCCTTAGTACTTGTATAACATGTCTTTCACTTTGTGTGTGTATTCTCCTTTGTTAGTGAGACATGCTTTGAGTACCTTTCTAGAGACAGATTTTAGATGTCTCTCATACTTGAAAAACTCTTCCCAATCATGAACTTTTATTTGGCTAGTACCCAAATTTCAGAATCAAAATATTTTTTCATCAAAATGTGGACATTGGTCTGTTACTCGTATGACATCAGAGAAGTCTGATTGTAAAGTGACTCCCTGATTCTTCACAATATTTTTCTCTTGGAGGATTTTAGGCCTTTCTGGTTGCCTTGGTTAATATAGCACTGAAAATAATACAGCTCGTTAATGTTTAATGTATTTGTTTTATATTGTACTTAGGATTCTATGAGCTCTCACCTTCTGGAAATTCATTTTCTTAATTCTGGTGAAATGTCCTGCTATTACCTCTTTATAATTTCTTTACCTAGGTTGGACTTAGAAATTCTTATGAACCTGGTGTTTTATATCCCAAACTATCAAACTTTGTCTCCCTCTTGCTATGTTCTAGGTCTTTCAGTTTACCTTTTGGAGATATTTTCTCATAGTTATGTTTGAACCTATTAATTGAGTTTCGAGGTGGTTTTAGCTATCACAATGAATCCACAAATGCTCTTAAGTGGTTTCTTATTATTGCATTGTTGTAACATTCTAGTATTTCCAAGTAGATGTAAGCTTTTTTCTTACCTTCTCCCATTGTTTTTATTATTGATGATTTTATTTTAAATTTTCTTTGATTTTTTTTTAAAATTCTTTTTGGTGTGCTTGATTGGAATCNNTCNTGNCTAGNTTTATGNNNNCNCNNCA